>NW_015971803.1:0-326488 GCF_000732125.1 Scedosporium apiospermum
TAACCCTAAAATATAAGATTTCTTTAAACTTAGAATATAAGATTTCTTTAACTTTAGATTATGAGACTTTTTTAATTTTAAAATAGACTTTTATAATTTTAAATTCTTTTAACCTTAATTTAATACCTAAATAATTATTTTCCTTTTATTATTTCTTTTTTAGTAAATAAATATAAGAGTATTTATTTTTATATATAATAATATAAAGTTATTATTAAATTTATAATTATATATTATTTAAAATAGTATAATAATAATATCTAATAATTTTCTTTAGATTTTCTTTTTAGATATTAATATAATTATTTTAAAAATAAAATATAATTTATAAAAAGAGAAAGTAAATTATAATTAGAAAAAATTATATATATATATAATATATATTATAAACTTAAATTTTAAATATTTTTATTTAAAATATTTAAAATTATTAAAGAAATTTAAAATTATTTAAAATTAAAAATTTTTAATTAATTAGTAAGCTAGCTTAAATAAAACTAATAATATTAGAAAAGTTATTTATATAATAATATTTTAAGTAGGCCCGGCTTTATAATTATATTATAATTACTATTAAATAATATTTAAAATATAATTAAAAATCTTTTCTAAAGTTACTTTTTTTTTAAGTCTAAATTTAGTTATATTTACTAATTATAATTTAAATTTATTTTAATTTAAAAAACTATTTAATAAATAATAATTTTAAAAATTATTATAATTTTTAAATTTAAAATTTAAAATATATATTATTTAAAAATATTTAAAATTTATATTTTTATTATTATTACTTTTTATTTTAATATAATATTAAAAATTTTAATTTTTTTTTATTTATAAAATTATATTATTATAATAATAAAAAAGAAAATATTAATAAAAAAATATTTTTTAAGATTTTATAAATATAAAAAGGTAAAAAATATATTTTTTAATTATAATTTAAAATTATAATTATTTTTTTCTTTTTTTTTCTTAAAAATATATTTTTTAATAAGTTTTTTAAATTTTTTAAATATAATAATTATTAATTCTTTTTTTAATTAGCTTTATTATTATTATTTTTCCTAGATTATTTTATATAATAACTTTAAATAATTTTTCTATTATTTTATATATCTAAATATCTATAATAAGCTATACTATTAAAAAGCTTTAATAGATATTTAAGCTAACTAACTCTTACTAAATATTACCTCTAATAATTGATTTCTAATAAAAAACCTCTCTCTAACTAGATTCTAACTATATTCTATTTTCTTCCTTTCTTTTCCTTATTAAAACTTTCTTATATAATAAGCTTCTATTAAATAATACTATTTAACTAAACCCTTATAATATCTCCTATTTAATACTTTTATAATCTCTAGCTTCTTTTTATTTAAAAACTTCTTATAATTATAAAATAGCTTTATTTCTATTAATTAGCTATTTTAATATCTTATTACTATTTCTACTAAAAGAACTATAATACTTCTTCTAAGACCTATTTTTAATTATTTAATTAACTATTTCTTTTTTTATTTCTTATAATATTTCAGGTAGGCTGTACTACTCTATCTTATTATCTAATAAGTTAGACCCCCTACTTGTTATTACCCCCCCCTTTTTATTACCCTTTTCCTATACAAAATAGCGATTTGTAGGGGTCTATATCTCTACTAATTCTATATATATAATAATAAAATTTTGTATATAGCTTCTTTTTATAGTTATTAGTAAGGAAAAAAATATAAAGTTGAAATTTTATAAAAGCTTGTTATGTTATAGATAGTTAAAGAACAGATTTTAAAATCCTATATAATTATATATAAACTAAAACTAACTATAACTAAAGTAATATAAAATATTATATAATTAAAAAATATTTATTTAATTTTATAGAAAATTAGCTTTTAAAAGATATTATTTTCTAAGCTATAATATTTTTTTAATATTTAGTTTTAAAAGTAATCTTTTTCCTTAGTTAATTTTATATAGAGAAAAGTAATTACTATAATACTTAAGTTTAAAAATACTTATAAAATAGTAAATAATATCTTTTAAAAGCTAATTTTCTATAAAATTAAATAAATATTTTTTAATTATATAATATTTTATATTACTTTAGTTATAGTTAATTTTAATTTATATATAATTATATAAGATTTTAAAATCTATTTTTTAACTATCTATAATATAATAGGCTTTTACAAAATTTCAACTTTATATTTTTTTCCTTACTAATAACTATAAAAAGAAGCTATATACAAAATTTTATTATTATATATATAGAATTAGTAGAGATATAGACCCCTGTAAATCGCTGTTTTGTATAGGAAAAGGGTGATGAAAAGGGGGGGGTGACGACAAGTAGGGGGTCTAACTTAGAACCTTCGAGTAATAAAAAAAAGTAGAGATATAGTCCTCCTAGTAGTAGTACACAGACCCCCTTATTAAACCCTAGAAAAAGCCTATACTACTTCGTATTTAGGTTGTATATCGCCAATGTGGGTGGTCATCCCCCAAATTATCCGCGTCCGGCTCCTGCAGCCTCCAATCTCTCTCGCCCCTGTCCCTCTTCCGATTTTCTCTTACGGCGCCGAGATAGAGGATTGTACAGCTCAGACCACAAAGCCACATCATGCCTAAGCTGACTCCAAGGCCGATCGGATATAACGGCTTCTGATACTCCAGGAATATATTTGAAGCCACAATGCCTCCTAAATTTCCCACGCCAATTTGTACCGCTGATGATACCGATCGCTTGTAATGACCACTCTCCATGTTCGATAACCAACCAAGAACCAGTGGTTGAGTGATGTAGCCTCCGGACACGATTAGAAACAAGGCGAAGTACTTTACCGCCACTGTAAGTCGTTCTTGAGTGAGGAGGAGAATGTAACCCACGGTCGCTATGATAATGCCAACCATGGTGAAGGAATAGCGGTGCCGCACACGATCGGCTAGATATGCGCCCGCAAGACAAGTTGCAGTTGCCACAACATACACAGGAATGGTTCGGACTTGAGCTTCTTCGGCTTTGAAGCCCATTTCGTTGAGGATGGTCGGGATAAAGAACTTGCAGGTATTAGCGATGCCGGCAATCGAAACGAGGATTTGATGGAGCATTAATCAGGGAGAGGGCAGCCTACCGAACCCGCATAGCCGGTATTCACCACACCGAAGTATGCCATAGTACCAAGATAAATCTTCCAGTCCTTGGTGATGCGTTTCGCGGCATGCTTGTTGAGGTGGTCCATTCTCGCTTCTCCGACATCCTGCGCAATGCGGCTGACAAGCAAAGCTCTCTCCTCTTCGCTGAGGAAGTGAGCAGTCTCAGGCCAATCTGGGATCCACCACTTTGATACAACACCAACAATAGCCGTCAGAATGCCTTCGAGAATGAAAATCCTAAGCAAAGATTCCCGTGAGCTGGATGGCCGGTGATGTGAGAAAGGAATACCGAACTAACCAACGCCACGCCTCGTATCCGCCAACCCCAGACATGTTCGCAATAGCGAAAGCCAATAGACCGGAGAAGGCGCCAGCTGTAATACTTCCACAAAAGAATAGCGACATGCGCCACTGTACTTCGTATCGTTTGTAGTACATACTAATCAGGTAGATACAACCTGGGCGAAACGCGTCGCCGTCAGCATGCAGACGCGAAACTGAAGCTCCTGAGGACTCACCTGGGACAATGCCGGCTTCGAAAATTCCCAACAGAACCCTGCATGCGATTAAACCGTTATTATTTTTAACGAGTCCCATGCCGACGGTGGAGATTCCTGAGGTGCAGAATGAGCATCTATTCATCCGTATCATTGTGAAATGAGGCACTTCACAAACCCCATAAAGTAGTGATTGAGCTCAGCCATATAGAGGGCGGCAAGCGTTTGATAACGAGATTCGATGGAACTTCGAATAAAATGTACTAAAATATCAGGGTTAAGACGTAGTGTTCCTCTTGATCATGTATTGGGATTCTGGATGGGCATACTGGAATGAAGAAAACAAATAAGGCGATATTGTAATCAGATCCTGTCATTTTCAAGTCGCCAGTCATGCCTTGAATTCTCGCATTTCCTAGACAACGCGACGTTTAGCGATAATTCTGGCCCAGGTCGTCTAGACGTAGGCTGGGAGCAGGAAAACAAACCAATGTTAGTGCGATCCATGAATGAGAGAAAAAAGATTACTATCAAAGGCGGCAATAGATGCAGGTCGCATTTCCGCAGGAGCTTCTTCTCGGTCTCCGCGTCGATGACAAGCATGGATCCGGAGGCACTCTCGACATGCTTCGAATCAACACCGACATCGACCTTATCTAACGGTTGAGAAGACATGTTGTGATAGTGTGTAGTCAAGTGAGATTGTTGGGTCTTTAGGAATGCAGCTTTTGGAAGGCATGGCCGGCAACAAGCTTATCATTATATACTAGATGTTGTGGGAGTCTAGGACTTGGAACTACACAACTTTGCCGGACGATCCCCCACAAATGCACTAGTGGCCACCACCCCGAAATCCTGGGGTAGTAGTGGGCCATGCCTAGAGAACAATCTGGGGTAAAAGGCGGGGAACCCCATATTAGAGAACCGAGGCCAACCATCGAAGCTTGCAGGCCTCGCTTGAGGAGCTTGGGTCTCGTTGATAGCACGAGATGTAAGATGTTCGCCTCCCGTAGGATTTTTCCCGCACTATTTTACACCTGTTGAGATCTCTTTATGGAAATGGACTCTCCAAATGTGGCATGTGGTCATTTAATAAAACTGGCCGGTATCCCAGCTCGTCATGCCATCATGATCCAAGAGTCATATTTACCCGAGGTATTGGTTTCTAACAGCTCGAATCTGCTTACAGGGGTATCCCATGTGGTCGGGAGAGTGTTGACGCGTCCAGGGCCCAAGAGAGGTTGTACTTGGTTTAATGCTAAGCGTGCTTCGGTTCCGTTCCGAGTAGGGCTCGGAAACCAATGAGGTTTCCGAACTCTAGTTCCGGGGACGGTGATTTATCGCAAAACAACCCCCTGTAAGGATTAGTGAAGCATGCTTCAGTGCAACGCTGGAGCGGGGAAACTCCCAAAGATGGTCGCTCTTGCTTTCCGTTTCCGAGCGGGTGATTGTAGCTGGGACATGATCCAACCATGGGAGATCGGGGTTGCACGCGAAGCTCGTATACTAAATAGGTCGAAAAGCTTAACAAAGAAGCTTCTCTCCATTGGATCGGAGGGTATACTATACTCTACATGCAAAGAACCGTCACGTATCATCCAGGCTACAGTTTCCGTACACCCATTCCATCCATGCCACCTATCCCTCACAAATTGAGCTCCGACAGCAACCCCCCAGGCCAGATCTTATCCGTCTAGACTCTCCCAGAGGAACATTGGCCTTTGTACCGATACGTGCTAATGTGCTGCAAATACCAATACAACTCTGTGGTCATGTCAAAAGTGATGCATTTATTCCGGAGCCACTTGTCCAATCCTGCATTAAACCGCCTAAAACCACCGCATTTGGCTCCACCTTGGGGTAATGCGGGTTCGTGATGAATCCTCATTCCGTTTTGATGTGGACGGCACCTGTGTCGATCTGTTTTGCGATTGCAAGGGGCCCCCCAAGTCCCAGGAGAAGACGACGGAGCTGAGTCCATATGCTGTATCACTTTCAATAGGGAGGGCCTCCTTCTCGTTTTCGAAACTGATGAGAGAAACGGTAAGGCAGGAGGACTCCATCTTGGAGAGATTCATGTTTGGAGTTACATTGCCGACGGTAATCAGAGTCTAGGTGGTCTTCGTGGAGTTGGCAGCATTCACGTGTCCGTAGACGAGGCTAGCACCTTCGCTAAGTGCGACGTGCACTAGGCTTTTTTTCTTCTCTACAGCAGCCTCAGTGATCATGAACGGCCCGGTGCTGAACGCTTTCATGAAAGGAAAAGCCGAAGAGTCGCTGATGAAGGCCAAGATCTACATGGGTACATCGACTTGAAGAAGAACTACGGAACTGAAGACAGCAGAAAGGTAGCAAAGGCAGATAACGATGCGGGCAAGGCTTTAAAGGCATTAATAGATAAGATTGACGCTTTGGTGGCAGAATGCAAGAGATATAAGCTATTCATTTGGCCAAACACGTTTTAGGGGGCTTCCAACTCAGACGTACGTCCATTCAGACAACATATAATAATATATCAAATTAGTCAACGTCATCTTCATAGAGAGATGGTAGATATGCCACCACGACTTCCTGTCCGTGTATTTCGAGCACTGCCTTTTGAAAGCTGTCTTTTAATCCCTCATCCATCCTCCAGTCCCATGAAAACACTGCGAGTCGCGGGGCTGTTATCGGAAGCTCCCCTCCTTCAGGCTCGACCTCATAGTCGGCCTCGTGACCTGGGGCCCCGTATGCGAGAAACATGTAATTTCCATTTCCCTGCCTACAGAACCGTAGATTGGCACGCGTGAGCACCGGCATTTGCGCGAGGGCTTTAGAGAATGATTCAAGTACGGGGCCGATGACGTCTTCATTAGGAAATGTCCTGAACCATTCACGGCCCTCATGGAGGTCCATTTCCCTCTCAAGTTCGATGATGGCGTCCTCGTACTCCACTGCCTCCTCGGTCTCGACGGCAGATCCGTAGCCAGGAGCAAGGTGCATAGAATCCGCAGGGAGGGGTATCTCGCTCTCAGGACTGTGGAAAGGATTTGTCTCGTCCAAAGTCGTAAAATACCACCTTCCGGAAGGGGATTGACACGAGAGTTCGATGTCGAGGTCAGTAAGGTGAGACCAAAATGGTGCCGGTGCCTTCTCCTCGGGTGCTGGCCAGAACAAGGTTGAATCCGCTATACCCTCGTATTGGAAGGTCTTAGTGCTTACGGATAACTTACGCAAGGTTGCACTGGTCCTATCGTAAGAATAAGGGCTAATGAGATTCGGCAGGCGGTCTTTATCCCAGAAGTCTGGGGCCTCGAAAGAAACATAAAACTTGTCCACGAATGCAGGCAGTTTCGAAGAATAGCCTTCCGCTCCATCCACCAATCCGCCGCGGATTTCCCGGCGAAGCAGGTGAAGTATTCCAGGATCGCGGGTACTCCAGCTTACAGAGGTCGCTCGAGGGAAGCAATGAGTTAGGGTAAGATGGCTGCAAAGGTCCATGTCGCGGGTGGCGAGTGAGCTTGGGGAGAACTGAGTGACACATTTCACCTCGGGGAGCTGAGAGGTTCGACGGATTGTGATGAACGAATTCTGGTACCTCTTTCGTTCGAGGTGCTCAAATGGCCGCTCATTGATGGCGCGAAAGCGAAGGTCCGATGGCGAAGAGAAGCCCAGGCATAGAACCAGCCCGGAACCAGCGTCCCACGTGCTTAAAAGTGTAAAAAGACGTCTGAGCTGAGCCACGGCCAACTCGTTATCGACCTGCCTCTCCCCATCGCTCTCATACTTAAAACACATCTCTCGCTTATATTCGGTGAGATAGATAAGAACGTTTAGACTTGTGAGAAACTGCCTGCGCTTGCCGAACACGATGCGGCCAAGATCAATGATATCGCTACTGGTGATGTTTAGCGTTTGGAAAACTCTCTGCTCTATGATCGGTTGCCACCGCCGAGAGAGAACGGACAGATGAGCGATACGCTGATGCTTCCCTCTTCGATCTTCGTCTAGGAGTCCCAAGCTTTCCCTTGGGGTATATAAGAGGCAGGCGATGTGGTCGCATATCTCAGTGGGCAATGTATCCATTGTCAACGGCGCTATCTGAGATGGAATTTGGAAATGATTTGACATAATCCCAGGTCTTCTGGTGTGGGGTGTGATGCGAGGTTGAGACGCCCTCCTCTTTTCATAGCGTCTCGAACTCTTTTCTTCGATGTTTATTTAAAGGGGGCTAAACAACCCCGCTCTTTCTCCCAATGCCGAATCGCGAGCCCTCCCATCCTACTTGCAGTTCAATGCTCTTCCCAGTGCACGACTGATCAAGAGAGGTGCCTAAATCAATTTCATTGATGGCCGCGGCGCTGTGAACCGTGCATGTAATCATGTAATGTGTGTAGAGAATTAACTGATTCATTTTAATGTGATCGTTGTATTTCGTAAAGGAATATAAAAATGAGGCTCGTCGATGGGGATTTAATGATATATTAATGACTCGTACGGCTCACAAACTATTGTCGGGCCGCGTGGTTATGGACAGGATGCCGTTTGTCCTTAAATCCTACTTTAATTAAATTACTTAGTAGGTTTCATTGTCAGAAGAATTACCCCCCGGAATTCTAGGCTGAAAACCACACCGCTAGAAATATCCGTTCGGGAATAATTTTTTCGTCCCTAATTGTCCCTTAACCAGGTTTCAATATCACGTCCCTCAGATACCTCTTCTTACTTTTCAGACCCCAGATCCTGGACACTCGATGGAGAAATGAACAATCACCCACTCAGCCCAGTACGGCCAGGCTTGCATGAGCTGTTTCAAGGCCAAATGGCCCTGTGTTCTGCGGTCCGACGGAGGCGGCTGTGTGTCTTGTATGATCTACTTACAGCTAGACCATTTGACTACAAAAAGATACTCCAAGTGTCGCGACCAGCGCCAATTGACTGTAAGTAGTCTTATATAGCCACTGCACAGCTGTCCTTAGACTGTAAAAGGTTAGTGGTGGGACTACCCGAAATAGGACAAACACCCTTCGCCGCGCACCCCGGATGACAAAGACGGTTCCCTTTCAGGTGCCACCGTCTCAAGATGGCGATGTAACGCCCTCCGATTCGGAAATTTCCAATCCACCAGGCCATGCGGCAGAAAGAGTTGATTGGGTGGACCATGGAAATCTGACGCACAGGTGTCCGCAGATGTCGTTTCTTTTCCTTGCAGCTACTATGTCACCGCCTTTGGCCTTGTGCACTTTGCAAAGTAATAAAGGTTCAGCCGTGACAATGCCGGTCTACGGAACACCCGGAACACCGGCTCGGCAATGAACCGGACCGCAGTGTGCTAACCGGTTGCCAAACCTAAATTCCCCCGGGCCGTCAGGTATTATCGATGTATAATAGAAATTGGTCCTCCTGCCAGATTCCTCTAACAAATCAACTGATCTCCTTGCATTCCATCATGGCTCAGGCAGAGCACCCTGTAATACTGCGCCCTCTAAGTGAGCCGCCAACTGATTTGTACAGGGATACATCCAACCTCTGGAATAAGCTGACAATCAATAGGCCTATTGGAGCAATACTCAAGCACCCGAAGTAATCTAGGTATCTACCTTAACGTTTGTGTGACGGCGACTTATAAGCGCCACTCCACTAAACGCCTTCGAGATGCGTTATACTCTAGCCTCGCCGTGATAATTCAGAGGCATCCTTCACTCTCGGCCGTTATTACAGACGTTGAAACGTCAGCCCCGCGCTTCGTCCGACTATGTAGCATCGATCTATCGTCACGCAGGACGATAAGCCCGACCTAGATACAATTCTACAGGAGCAGCACAACCTTCCCTTCAGACTCGAAAGCCCTTTCCTTCCGCTCTGGCGAGTTCATGTCGTCACACAGGCTATTGATAGCTCGACTTTCGCCCTCTCTTTTGTCTTCCATCATTCTATCGCTGATACTAAGAGCGCAATCATTTTCCTCAAGGATTTAGAGAGTACTCTAGGCTTCCAGACTAGCCCGCTCATATCGCCCATTGTGGTGACTCCCACGCTACCGCTTACTCCAACGCTGGAGTCAGTATGCCCGCTTCTACTCAGGCCCGGATTTTTAGAAACTCAAAGAGACCCAATGCGCATACCCGACAATGTCTGGTCCGGAACTCTACAGTTTCTGCCGGTAAAGACTCGCTTCAATTCACACTTCCTTCCGAGACAGACGACAATAGCATTCCAAACCTTATCCAAGAGGAAGGGGGTGTCTGTTACCTCCGCCCTTATGGCCCTTTTCGCATCTGCTTTGTTTCACATTTTGCCTGACTGTTATACAAGAGTGCAAGGTGATTGCGCCGTTTCGTTACGCCACTTCCTCTCGCCACATGTGGCCCGTCGAGATATGGGGTCCTGGGTTGGTTCTTTCAGCCAGAGCTACAGTCGGTTCGAGGACTCGGTATAGGATAATGCGAAGAAGACGAAGATTACGATAATGACGCTGTTAAAGGGAATGGGGCCGATATGGCCGTGGGATATTTGCGCCACGTGCCCGACATGGCTGCATGGTTTCGGAGCAAACTCGGGAAGTGAAGGCCGGCCGCTTGGGAACTTAGCAACGTTGGCGCGTTGGCACCGCGGGAGGAGGGAGAAACCGTTGGTTGTGAGATCGAGAGCCTGTTATTTAGTCAGAGCGCTAGTGCCTGCTCCGGCGCTATCAAATTGAGTGTGGCGACTGGCAGAGACGGGAGGCTTGGCCTTGGATTTACTTGGCAGGACGGAGTCGTGGAAGCTGAGTTGGTTTATTAGCTGATCGACAAGTTCTTCGCGTTGCTGGAGATAGAGATACAAGATGCGGAGAGTTGAGAAATAACAATTGAACTTACCTAGATATATACCTAACCGGCCACAGTTTAGACTTGCGGACAAAGCATCTCCCCAATATTGTCTGATCTCAACATCCGTTGTGGCGTCATTATGCTCTAGCGATATGCTGTGGGAAAGTAGAATGTTTTATAATACACTCAGGTTAGCTAGCCGCAGAGCATATATCTAACAATAATGCTTTCTTTTACTCTATTATATTTACAAGCTACTTGAAAGATAAATGTAGACCTAATAGAGATGTATATATAAACTCATTTATTTTCTAAGTATAACCTTTAATCATCAAGACGAAGGGTGCAACTCGATTAAAGAGCTAATCTTTTAAAGTTCATATATTTATCGATTCTCTAATTTTTAACTATATGACTGTATATCCTAGAAGCAGCTTCTCCCGCTGAAATTCACATTGCTAGTTTTTAATAGAGGTTGGAGGTTATTGAGAATTCTTGTTCCCCAGTCAATTGTGGTCCTATGAATGTCGAAATAGGGTTTTGAAATCCGCGAGCTTAGTTATAATCACACAAGGGGGAAAGGACAAAGAAAAGACGGTCAATTGAAGTCGTGCAGCTCTGGAAGGTGAGGCAAGCGGGACGGCTGTAGTGGAGAGGATCTTGATTGCTCGTTCAAACTTGCTTGTCTCTCCTATAATTACTACCCCGACCCAGGATTTTTTTTCTGCCACCGAGACCAACCTAAATCGGGAGATAAAGTCAGTCGCAAGACAACAATGTGCCAATTAACCCCATGACTGTAGTACGTCCTGGGGGGAGCTAGCCCGATATTTTACCCGGTCACCGGGCCGGTTGGCTCCCTGGTCGAACCTCACAATGCTGCACCATATCTCAATCGGGCTAGTGCAGGCGAGGCGGAAACACACTCGTTTCCGATAGTCGTGAAACCGGCTGTGCAACCAAGACACCCGCTCTACGACTTGGCCACCGGCTCTCGACTTGGACACCGGCTCGGCTATTTCGACATACTATTCAAACGCACGGGAAAGGCAGACTCGTGTTGCTCATGCTCCGTGGACCGAACTTGAGAGGCTCGCTTAAAGATATCTAGAATACATTTAGAATCTTCGTGGCAAGGGGCACAGATAAGTATTTTCTCTCTCCATTATCTATCTTGTGCTTTCGATTTCCTTTAATATGAAAAATTCGGCTGCTTCAGCGGCAGGTATGAAGAGATTCGGCATCAAGGTTGGTGCGTGCGGCGTGAGAACGGTCTACCTCCGATCCACGTACGACTGATGTTCATTCTGAGGAGGAACATAGCAAGTTTTGAAGTTTCGAAAGTCTAGTTGATTAATGACGAGCTCTGCTTCTCATTCTCCGTCCCGATCTTAATTACTGCGATAGAAAGAGCCATCGCTGATCAATAGGTGTAGAGATAAAAAGAAAGACGTTTGCAAATAGTGGGGGGAGGGACACGCTCCAGTATCAGAGTACAGCTGGAAAAAGAATCGGGGTAGGAGCAGGAGAAGGGAGCACCCTTTCTTCTCTACATTCATTTAGATCTTCATGGTTTAAATTATCGATTGGTCTTAGAAGCCGGTTCCGGCATCGGTACTAGTTCGGCTCTTTTTAGCCTCCCCCAACTTCCCATTCACTTAGTTCTAATTCCAGGAGCTCGAACTCATTCTCTTATCTTCCGGCTTGTGTGTTTAAGTCTTACAGAGCGCTATACTACCTTTTTTTTTTTTTTTTTTTTTTCCGCGTTTTTCTTTTTAACATTTCTCTTTCATTACATGTGTCCTTTCAAATCCTTGCTATTGTTTCCGGTTGAGTAACCGCTCCATCGCGATACGCCTTTGAGCTTTGATGCCTTCATATGAGGCGCAAGTGATAGCTTGCGACTATGGAAGTGTGCGCTCACTCACTTCGAAAGATTGATGACTTACGTGGCTAGGGATAGAGCACTGCCTGAACCACTTCCTCGGTAGTAAGCTTTTATTTCACTCTTCTAAGAAATTATTCTTCCTAGACTTCGTTAGTTCTACCTTCCTTAATATATCTATAATAATAAGATAATAGGAAACTATTTAAAAGATATTATTTTATTGAATCTTATATAATAGTTTTAGTAATACTCGGACATCAGGGGTGACTCTAGTGGGAAATGGTGGGGTTATTGACGGCAAGAACTTGAAAACTCTAAATCGGTGATGGACTCACATTGCGTCGTCTTGATTGTTGCCTCGTTGACCGCGACTGCTGTTGCGCTCTTCATAAATCGAATCAATTGTGCCCACAAGCCTATCAGGTTAATTACCGCACGAAAAGTGCCCTTCAAACGGGTTACGCTGGGGCTTTGGGCCTTTGCAGTTGCCGTAACATACCTCCATGGATCATCCTCCTAGTGCTCACAAACAGAGGCAGCGTCACGTACCCGACCGGGAGCGCAAGCGCGCCGCGAGGGCGTAAGCGTAATAATGTGTACTTTCAACTGGCTCGAATCTATTGGCTAACATGGTCCGCAGTTGCGATGGCTGCCGGCGCCAGAAGGAAAAATGCGATGGCGGGGTTCCCTGCCGGAGGTGTATCAGGCTGCGGAGGGAATGTCTTTTCCTAGGCCGGCCACCTAGACTGGTTAACCATGTTAGGGACTTGCCGGAGAAGTGAGTGGTCAGATCGAGAGCTTGACCTGACTATTGGAGGACGGAACTGACCCAAGTGGCTGCTTTTTTCAGTGCTCAAACCCCAAATCTGGCTACGGACACGAACGAGCTAGCTCAACGGCTGGGTTACATGGAGACTCTATTGAAGCATTATGTCGGAGACATCAGCCTAGATCTTGAAAACCTACAAAGACTTTCTGAATCACTAAATAGCGAGTGCTTAACCCAAACGGCTCGGGGTGCGCAATCGATATCCCGAGGATCCGACTTTGCAGGAATAGAAGAGGAGCGTTTTACAGTACTGCCACTCGGGAATAACGCTATACGTAAGTTTATCTTGTGGTATAATGAGTGGAGATTATTTTACTCAAATGTGTGTTATAGACTACTCCGGCGAGTTCTCGCACTGGAACTTCTCAATGAGAATTAAGAAATGGCTCCAGCTCTGCGCATCCGGGACTGACCAACAGTCGCGCCAGGATACTCTGGGTGGATTCAAGTTTAAAGAGTATTACCGTGCTGAGGAGCTTCAATCTTCGGAGACCTTCTCGTCTCTCTCCTCCCTGCCCCCTCGTCACATAACCGACTTTCTCGTCCAAGTCTTCTTCACCCACGCGAGAACCAACTACTTTTACGTCGACAAGGCGTGGCTCCTCAACAAAATTGATTATGTCTACTCAAACTCCGAATCTATAAGCCAACGTGACGCCAGCACCGTCTGCATCATTTTTACCGTACTCGCTATTGGCACACAGTACGCTTACCTTGGGAGACCTGTCGAGCCTGGCAGCCACGGCCGCGGCCGCGGCCGCGACCAGGACCCAGCTGGCCCCTTCTCCGAGGACGCTATCGGTGTTGTGTTTTACCAGCAGGCTTGCAAGCTGGTGCCCGATGTCATTACCCTGGCCTCCCTCGAAAGTGTCCAGGCATGTCTGCTTATCGGCGTTTACACCCTTCCCCTCGATGCCTCTGGGTTGTCGTATATCTACTTGAATCTAGCTGTCAGGGTCGCCATACAAAATGGTATGCATAGGAGGCACGGTGGTGAGGGACTTGATCCTATCGTGCGCGAGACATGGAACAGGGTGTGGTGGACAGCGTACACTATGGAAAGGTAGAAGATCCCCTCCCGGAATTGACTTACCATGCTCTGACATTGGGACCCATGATACGCTGATAAAGCTAACTAAAATTCTCTTTCTATGGGGTTTAGGCGCGTGGGAATATTTCACGGCCGACCAATCTCGATCGCAAGCCAGGATGTGGATGCGGAATTGCCCCTCGATAATCCGGGCGTCCCACGGGACCCGGCATCGAATCATTTGGCTGCTGTTCTGGAGACTGTACAGCTCCACGAATTACTAGCCGAGATATCCAAGGAGATGTAAGCTAAAGTCCCATTTGTTCCGATCTCCCTAATCCCTCCCTTTCTTTAAGTTGAACTAGAGTTATAACTTGCTACAGATCAGTTTTGCGACAACCGACCATGCCTGGTGCCATGAACACGCTTAGCCGCCTAATCGACTTGAAGAATGCCGTCCACAAGTGGTGGGACGATCTTCCTGGAGATGTCTTCTGCAAGGAGCCTACCCGACAGAGTCAGATCCGCCGTTCCGACATGCACCTCCATCTCGAGTACTGCCTCGTCCGCATGTTCACCGGGCGTCCCTTTATCCTCCCTCGTTTCCGCTCCCGTAACAACACCGGTTCGGGGGTCATACGTTCCCCCTCCACCGACAGCAGTACAGCAGATTCGCGGTCAATCCTCGCATCGGATTGCGTAGCAGCCGCTCTTGCCGTCGTCGATACTTGCAAGGTCCTGAAGGAAACTATTGGTCTCGCACGCGCCTCTTACACTGAATTCAGCGCCTGTCGCGCCGCCCTACTGGTTATCATTGCGCAGTGCCTGCAGGAAAGGACAGACCGCCTGCGCCAATACCTTGGGGACGGTCTCGCTATGATTAAGGTCATGTCAGCAGGCGGCGAGTCTGCGCGCTCGGAGGCGTCCCTTATCGAGGTGTTTGAGCGCGCCATCTCCCGCCTATATCCTGTTAATTATAGTGTGGACTCAGAGAGCGTCTCGGATTATACTCGATTTAAGCAATGGGAGACACTCTGGCGAGGCAACTCGCCCAATGAGCCCCAGCCACGCCCTAATCTTGGACCTGCGATGGCTCCCGCCTCAACAAATTTAAGGGAGGAGGCCGCGGGGCCTACGAGATTAGAAGCAGTTCAGCAGGCGACATCCTCAGTTGCTATAGATTGGAATTTTCCTCCCCTGCCACAGGATTTAGATGAGTTCTCGTCAATGTTTGGACAAAGGGATAATGGCGAGAGTAATCCAATCGGGTCGTATTTCAATAATATGTTTACATGAAATATCGACCTGAGAAAATTGCTTTGTATGGTATAATAGAACTATAAGTTAAAAACCCCGTTTCAGTTATAAGAACTGTAATATCCGGTAGTAAAGGAATACCCCAGCATGCAGTTACACTGCCCTCACAATGTGTCGACCTCCAATCTGGCGAGGGAGTACGCAAGCACTAAAGCCTGAGTTTAAACTTGCAAAATGATCCGACGTAGGGCATCGATATGTAACAGGTATTGATGGGTCTAGCCGACAACAGAGGCATGTTCTACGAAAAGATCGAATTGTCAGCCAAGGCTTCAGGGGAATGACTTTGATGGCCTACCACGGCTATTACCAGATACACTCTCCCTCTGCTAGAAACTGGGCAGACGGTACATCTCGATCAACTCTCTCGGTATAGTTAAAGAGGATGGATCTGATTGGAGTGCTAAATCTGTTAACCGGTGGAAAGTGGCGTCGCTCAGCTGCTGCGGTTCAATTGGCAAGCTCAGCTCTGAAGGTGGACGTCGCGAACTTGAATTCGGACGCCGTGCCTGTTCAACTCGCGGCGGGTTCTACACCAACGGATGTGGTATCCAATAGGCTGGTTCAACCCGCCGTTCGTCGAATCCACGTCGTGAAATGATTGGAGAGAAAGGAAAGTACCGATTTAAGAAAGAACCCGGCTTCGGTTTTATTGGTGGGTATGTTTGGATGTAACATTTAGGGATCCGATGGGTTTTTCAAGCCGGCTCTGTTTCCAGATAGATGTCTGTCTCTCTAATTTAACCTTGTCCTTTGGCCGGCGTGGGCTGGGTTGTAATATTAGTGGGATGTAACGATGGTGAGCTCCCAGCTATCAGCCCTACAAACGTCCATGAGCTGCGTTCGTAGTACCACCGGCATCCCGACAGAGAAGGGCTCACAAGAAGAACTTGCTATTTACTAAGTCGACTAGATTCACCACCGCTGGTGTCGGGATTCCCAGAGACTCCAAACCTTCCTGGTTTAGTAAGTCCGAATTAAGCGCCATGGACATTGGTGTGAGCCCGAGCCAAGTCGATTCGCGCACCCTGTTCGACAAGGATACGGGGCCCCAGTTCCAAGGTCGCTAGAACACGATATACTGATGTAGGGCTGTGCGGTCAAAGGTTTCTTGGTGGTTGACCTTTGTACGGTCAACCAGTTCTTCGATGTTCTCTTCCCTAGTGAAAAGGGATTTGACAGTCCTTCACCCCGCCGAGTCATTCGATAACGCAGTGTCGAGCGACCCAAAATATCGTATACGTTGGGCAGCGTATCCGAGGGTGCTCGTACCATCATCTTGGCAGAGATCATCCTGGAAGCAAGATGAGCTCGAACGCCATTCTCCGGTGAGACTTCGATGGGAGGGTGTGGTCGGCAATGCTAGCTACCGACTGAGCAAGATCACGGGGATCCTGGCGGTATCTCCTGATGGCGGGGAGAAAGCCGTCTTTCGTCTTCTGGAACTAGAGGGTTACGCCTAAACTAAGAATCTTACGGAAGCACTCAACGCCGGGATTATTTAACTCCCTCACAGTTTATCTATGGGGCAGTAGTGCCAGAACCCATAGAATCGTCGACTTTGCTTGTTATTCCGACCTCTCGCCCACGGGATACCTCTGCGTATCGGCAGCGCCCATCCTCCCATTGGAGCAACCGGCCGTCGCTGTGTTCTTGCACAGGGTATATGCAGGTGTCTTCCTAACTTGCCTGGCTCTAGCACCGTCTGTGTCATGGGTTGCGGGCTTTAATAAAGTCCGTTCACAATTTAGCAATACCACTATCCGATACAAAGGCCGGCCTGCCGACAACACCACTCTGTGCGGTGGCGGGACAGTGCACCATGACGGATGGGCCGACATTGGTGACCGCCAGTTATGTCACCCTCAATGTCTTCTCCGACGGCCACCTTGCCGGCCGTGGGAACTGCTGGGGCTTCACGAATCACACCTCGTAAAGGACGCGCAGCTGTTGATTTAGTTCTAGGGAGGCCCTGGGGGCAGCTCGTTACATGTCATGCTGTACGAAAACAGGCCCCGCCTTACCGACGGCGTATTAAGAATGATCTATGTGAGATTATCAATGTAGCCCATACTCGAACCATTGATCTAATCCTGGTACAGATGCGAACTCTCCCAACTCGAACGACGGAAATCTTGAGTCAACATCATAGCCTATCCCAGATAGTACTGACGAATTCGGGAACATCTCCAGGCTTGAGTCGGGAGTCATTTGGGGCGCGCGTCCAATCTCGGTTTCGGTACCGCTGGTCTGCCGTGTCCGAAGAGACATCTCCCTCTCCTTCGCCTCACTATGCCGATTCATAGCCCAGGTCCTAAACCTGGAGTATGCCTGGCTGTTCGTGCCGCCTACCTCGCTCGCAAGATGCTGTTCTCTCCTTGCCCGGACATCAAGTCGATGGATAGCCATTTCCAGGGCCACGATAGTCAGTTTCTCAGAGTTGTTGGAAAAAATTCCTATAGACCACTTCTTGAGGAGCTTAATCCCTTTATCGCAGGTGTGCTGGAGGCGTGGACTTTGTGTAGAAATGCGCTGTGCGAGAACTGCGAGTAAAGCAGCACAGCAAGACGTGAACTCGGTGTAAGATGTCCTAGCAAGGCCGATCTCGTCGTCAAGAGTTTGGCAGAGGTCGATAACAGCGATAGCACTGTAGATACAGTCATTTACAAGGTCGTCGATGGTTCCTTTTAAGACCACTGCTGTCGTGGGATCATTCTCCAAAATATCGGCTAGAGAGGAGCCTTTGAGGATGAAGGAGCGACCAATAAAGATGTGAATGAGGTGAAATGTTAGTTGAAGATGGATGTTGAATCGGAATAAAGGTTTTGTGGGCGTTAAATCCCGGCAGAAGGTTTCCGTAGGGAGGCTTTGCCAGTAGGTGCGAAGCTGCTGTTTGAGGTTCACTACTGATTGGATTATCTCTGGTTTTTGTTTCCCGGAGGCTCTCTTGAAGGACACGCTGCCACGTCGTGTGGGTATTAGACAAAGAAAGGCCTTCTCACAACGGAAGCGGTAGGAAAAGAGCACTTACATCGCATCCCTGGAATCTTCGAGGAATTCCGTCAGTTTAATCATAGCTAATATGTTTGGCATCGTGTTGTGCCGACTGCTTGTTGGCAAGTCCTTTAGTTCCTGTGGCAGCTCCGTGTCAACCTCCGAAGACGCAATGGACACAGGCCGGCCATGAAAAACGCATAATCTCCTGCCTCCCGCCCCGTGGACGGAAAAAAAAGAAATTAGCATTGTAGTTCCAATTGGTTTCACGTTTAGCCATACCTTTCTAATGTATAAGCTGTCCACCATATTCTTTTCCTCAACTCCACCTCCCGTGGCTCGAGGTGTTTATGGTACCGAAGGTGCATCCCGTTCTGTGTTGCAATCTTAATAGCAATCCCTAGATATGTGCAACTCAACCCCGCAGCATCAATCGGAAGAGTATACACGGCAAGTAGCTCAAAAGCCTGGACGCTCTCAATAGAGGCATGGGCGATTACATCTGGTATGAGCTTTGAAGCCTGGTGGTAGAACTTGAGCGCGATGGCATCATCCTCCGTGTGTGCCATTTCCCGGTCTACTGGCCCAGGGGAAAATGGGTCATCCGAAGTAGTAGAGCAAAGATGGCAGAACTGTGTTCCGATTGCAAATATCATGAGTACGGTGCATACCCAAGATGCATCATTGATGCTCAGATGGGAAGGGGAAGACGAAGAGTAAAAGTCGTTGAGCTTTCCACGAAGCAGTGGTTCATCGACATAAGAGTAATTTGTCTGTGCGAATTCGAAAAAAGCATCTAGTAGAAAGGAAGCCACATCAGGAGGGGGGAAATTGCTAACAGCACCGAGAACAACAAGGTCCTTCGAGTGGAGTTGGGTCGCGGATGGGGATTCTGCGACAACAGTGAACCGTTCTGGGTGATCCTGAATACGGGGTTAGTAAAGATATTGACACATGTTAACACGAAGCTCTCACTAACGTCTGGAAGAAAATCATTTAGCCGACTCTCAATGTTTTGTTGGAGGCGCAGAGTGAAATCGGAATGGGAGAGCTCTCCGGAGTATACTATCCTATCCTATTAGAACACGGATTCATTCAATTTCTTCAATTTTCCTACAGGTGACTTACAAGCTGGAGTCTTCGAGGTGGTAGATGGGCTGGTCTCCTTATCCTCACTGCTTATCTCCGTCCTACTCGGTGTGCGACCTTGCCCGAGAGATCTTCGTTGTAGATCCGATCCAGGAGTAAGGGAGGTTAAGAGCCGCGTGAGTTGCTTCTTGTCAAACTCCTTTGTGCCGGTAAAATGTGATACAATCCGCTCCAGAGTTCGAATCCTTTCAACGTCGAAGAAGGTATTATCATCTCCCCCAGGTTCCCGGTATCTTGGTCGGTTCGACCTGAAGCTGCCGGTGAAGCTGCAGGGACGCCCTGAGCGGGTACATCGAGAGCAAGGCTCGCCACCTTGGCATTTCTCCTTCAGCCTCCGGCAGTCGTCGCAACTGAATTCGACGTTAGTTAGGGGGAAATATGTTCGAAGAGTGAAGACTTGCGGGGCGGAGAAGGGGGAATGTCACGCTCTTGCCACCCTCTTGCGGCTCTCTTCAGGTACTTCGCGTCTCTTCCGTCTCCGACTCTCAGCAGGCAATAACCTCCCATCGGGGCTAAGAGTTTCATTGGCTCCTGCAGCGTCGTCCACAGAGGTTCTATCTGCTTGCATCGTTGCAGAACACTAGGGAGGTATGATCCAGGTACTGTGATTCCGTGAATGGATGGTGGAAGGACATGCTTTCCCCCGCATTAATAAACGGGATAGGTGCTTATCTGTGGAACGCACTATGCCTAATTTGGTCGCCATCACAAGACCTTAATCTGCCTGGCAGCAGGCATGCGACTCTCTCAAAGAATTAATTGAGAAGTCCTTCTAAAGACTGGGAACTAAAATCATTTTGTTAAATAAGCTCGTCCCAATCGATTTTTGTGGATATATTTTTGTTCCTATTGCTTGAGCCAGGCGAATTCCATGTGCTGCTAGTAGCCACTGTAGGCACTTGCCCATCATTCGCATGGTGGCCAACCGCCAGGCAGACGGCGTCGGTCTGCAGGAAGAACGATCCATCGCAGGATGACACGCCACATCCCCACACACAAGATGCAGCTTTGAGAAGAGGGACAGAAACCATTGGACGCCTTTCCGTCTTCTCCACACTTTGCAACATGCGTCATGCAAGAGTTTGGCGTGCTTTCTGATTTGAAAGATGTAGAGATGGAATTGTTTCGCTGCTTTCCAGGACCGTACGTAATAACCCACGCTGACGACGAGGAACCAGTCAGGTATCCTCCCCTTTTTTTCTTCTTCTTCTTTTCTTTTTTCTTTTCTTTTCCACGGCTTCTTCTCCACAGCTTCTCACGACTCGACCCCCCCGGAATACTCTCAAAATTCAAGGAGTCATGCGGTGAAGGAGCCGCAATGCCGACGACCGCCTCACCATTGCTGCTATTCTATTCTGTGTCGGCCATTTAACTAGCCCAAGGTCAAGCAATGGCAATTGATCCATGTTATATCACTGCTAAATGGTCTCCAGGAGATAAGGGCTGGTAATAGTATTGTTGAACGCCTGGAGGAAATTCGAGCAGTTTATAGAAAAGGATAGAGTTGAAGGCAGTTTTGAGATGAAATTTTGCTCTGTTAGCCTTGACAGATGCTTTGTGTTTAAATAACCTCTTCGCGCAAGTTCCCCAGGCGCCTCACTTCTGTATTTTAAGTTTCTTTAATTCCACACCTCTATGCCTCTATGTGAACTATCTAAATATCCCTCATTCACTCCATCGTCTTCCAAGTATCTAGAAGCCCAGCTACCTCTGGCAACCTGCTAATACATACTCTTCCCTCCTTGATTACGGCCAGAACCTCACTCTCCCGCTCAAACAAGGTGATATCCTCTAAAGGGTTCTTGTTCAATATGAGAATATCGGCCCGGAAACCAGTCTTCACTTGTCCCAAACTTTCCGCCTCTCCCATCATTCGAGCCGGGTTGACCGTCGTGCTCTTTAGAATATCCAACGGTGAAAGCACCTCGCTCCGAATGCTGAACTCCCGAAGCTGATATGTCCCGAGAGGGCCTAGCAAATCGGATCCATAACACAACGTGACACCCGCCTCCTTCGCAATCTTCAGTGCTTTCATCCCCATCTCCAGTACCCTTTTGTTCTTTGTCTGAGATTCGCCTGTTAAGAACTGTGGCAACGCGGGATCGGCTAACGTCTGATACGTTACGAGAGTCGGCGTGAGGAAACAGCCCTTCTCCGCCATTAGTTTCGCAGTAGGTTCATCCAGCAGGTTCCCGTGCTCGATTCCCTTCACGCCGTTCTCAACCGCAATCCGAATTGACTCGGGAGAGTATGCGTGGCACGTAACATATGTCCTTGAATTCGTTGCCACAAGCACCATAGCGCGAATCTCTTCTGGGCTGAACTGGTTCCCGTCCAATCGATCAGTCGGGCTTACGACGCCTCCACTGCCCATAATCTTGAGGAAATCTGCACCGCGACGAATCTCATCTCGTGCGGTAGCAAGACAGGCGGGAACCCCGTCGCAGATTCTCCCCAAACCGGACACAAATCCAGAGGCGCAGTCGCAGTGATCATGTGGCGAGCGGAAATCCCCATGGCCGCCGGTTTGACTTAACGCGTGCCCCGATAGGAAGAGCCTCGGGCCAGGAACGAGCCATTCCTCTACGGCTTGTTTCAGCGCATAAGGAGCACCGCCGCAGTCGCGTACGGTAGTGAATCCCCGTGAGAGCATAGAGCGACACACGTACGTCATGCGGAGCATGGCTTGATGCTCGGGCGTGGTCATAACCTTGCCAAAGTCGGATTCGCCTGGGGCCGCGCCGATGTGAACGTGGGCGTCGATGAGACCTGGGCAGACGTATTTGCCTGCCACGTCAATCTTTATTGCATTGTTTTCCTGGGAGAAGGGCTCGGTCGTGACGGCGATGATGACGCCTCCGGAGAGAAAGATCGTTGCGTCCGGTATAATGTCTCCCGTTAGAGGGTCAACAACATTCGCGTTCGTGAGGAGGTAGTCAGGTGGGGGGGATTTCGGGAGCCACGGCTTGATGAAGTGAGGTGACAGAGAGGCCATTGTGCATGAATTGGGGTGACGCAGATGTCTCAAATTGTGTCAAAAGATAAGTCGGGAGCAAGCGGAAAGGAAAACGAAGGAGAATAGCGTCTCTGCGGCAGCCGGTGGGTGGTAACACAATTGAGCGCCCAAAGCAGCTTAACTATGAATAAATAGGTCCACTGAGAAGTATTCAGGTGTGGTGGTGTATGGCATTTCTTTTTTTTTCTTTGCAGATACAATTTCATGCGGATGGATACTGGATTCCACGAACCGGCTCGGTGAATTCGAGGTAAGACGACATTAATGTCGTCTCATTTCCTTCAGACCCTTAATCGTTCTGAACCGGTCGCTGACCCGGTGACCCGCAATTAATAGACATGGGACCGGGCCGGTAACCCCCATGAAATCGCAATAGGTGCTCTATTGGCTAGAGATATCATGATGGATGGCCGTTCACTCTGTATCCTCCGCCCTAGTCTTCTCTCA
Organism: Scedosporium apiospermum; assembly: GCF_000732125.1. Lineage (NCBI taxonomy): Eukaryota > Fungi > Ascomycota > Sordariomycetes > Microascales > Microascaceae > Scedosporium > Scedosporium apiospermum. Next base: position 23,115 of record NW_015971803.1, read on the forward strand.
AGAGTCGAGCAGCGTGGCTCCTCGGACAAAGGGGATGCCTCGTCAGTAACTATTTATCGGTCGACATTTATAAATCATCCCGAAATCATACGTGAAAGAAATCTTATCCTCTCCACATCTGGTGCTTCCCCCGCAAACGCATAACGCTTTCTTTAGTAAATCATTGCGTAGGGGTGAACATGACTTCGAACTTGACCAGATCTCAACGACATCCCCAGCTCTCCCAGCCTCCCGAAGTTCAATCGTAAATTTTTGCCTTCCCGGCCCCTCACCGGCTCTCTTAACATCGTAATCTACGCTCCTTCGTTGATTTTCTTTTTCTCTATTTTTGTACTTTTATTTTCTTATTATTTCTGTCGTAGATAATTGCCGGGGTTGGCTCTGAGCTTTTTGTATAGCTAGCTGCTCTCGACCCAGAAACTGACCTCCCACACCCCAACATCACACTTTTAAGTTATGGCCCATCGAGCTACGCACGACTTTGCGGCGGGATCATTTCGGTCGCTGGAACACACTCGCTCTCTTTTTATGTTTACGTTGGAAGTGTCCACCCACTTAAAACAACTCCCCAACCAACAGAGCAGAGGGTATGTATTCGCCCTATCGGGGAAATGGACCAAAGCTTAACAGACTCGCCAACGATAGCACTCCGCCCCGGGGTGGCAGTCTCGAGAATACCCTTGTCTGGAGGCGGATCGTGGCCGGTATGTATCTCGGTACTTGGCATATTTCATAACTAGTCCAGGCCCAAAGTTTGATAAAGGATGTCACTCGTATGGAAGGAATCGATAAATTGCCTTCGCAGGTGAGGGAGGCGTTTCTTTTGGCAAGCGGGGAATCTGCCGTCTTGAAGCGGTAGTCTGGGAGCTTCGTTACCATCTTTGTCGAGATACGCAGTATTGTTATCGTAGGGATCAATTATCATGATCAACTTGATATCCACGTTGTGGTTATTGCACTGCACCAGACGTCTTCCATTGGGTGTGGCCGGTCGCATTACGGCGTGCAGCGTTCCATTCACCAACCTGGAGTTGACTGATCCGGTGGTTTCTGGCCACCGGTCCGGTGTCACCAGTTAAGCCTTGGGGAGAGCACCACTTCGTAAGGGACCAAAACTCCAGCAACCCTGCTTGTCTTAGCTCCAATCCCATCGCTTGGTGACCCGAGACAAGGGTTCCAGCTAACGTTTTTCCCCAGAATTCCCTATCTTGGATTCCCCACCCCTATCTCCACGGTCACATGCCTCTCGCTCTACACCAGATATGGCATCTCTAGTGCGAAATGCTATCCAGACTTATCTACACATGTCGAACAGAGGTCTGGTCCATGCCAGTCTTCAACGGATCCGAATATCCAAGGGATCAGATATACCGGGTATGCCGGGGGTCTCAATCATACTATCCAACCTAACACTATAATATCTCGGGTCTGTCTCACTTCATACAGCGCTCAATTCTTGACTTTCCCTCCGGCTGTCTAACCTTTTCCCAAATATTTTCCTACTTCTTCCTTTTTTGTCTATACTTCCTACTAAACTCTGCGCTGCGTCTCGTCTAATATGACGGAGAAAAACGACATCGAACACGTTGGCTCTCAAGCTCACTCTGCCAATGTTGGGGAAGTCAAGCATGTTGAGCTGGGGAGTGAGGATGTCGCGGCCAAGTTCCTGGCAGAGTTGGACGCAGCTATCAAAGACGGTGATATCACTTCCGAAGAAGCCCGCAGGGTCCTATGGAAGATTGATCTTATTGTCTTACCGATCATAGCGGGTACCGTCATCCTGAGTGCCGTCGACAAGGTACGTAAACTGGATCCTTCCAGCAGTGGGCCAGTGTGCTACTCACGCAGGTGCACTAACGCGTCTTCTTCTAGGTTGTTATTTCCAACGCCGCCATAATGGGCATGAGAAGCGACCTCAAGCTAGTGGGAGATCAATATTCCTGGGCCGGCAGCATCTTTTATTTTGGGTTTCTCATCTTTGAATGGCCAACAGCCATCTTGATCCAGCGTCTCCCCGTTGCCAAGTTGCTTGCCGCTAGTATCTTGTCCTGGGCTATTTTAATGTTCTGCAGTGCTGCCACCCAAAACTTTGCCGGCCTCGCGGTAGTGCGCTTCATATTCGGGTGTGCGGAAGCCGGGGCATTCCCAATCTGTTCCATTCTAACAGTCATGTGGTATTCGAACCGAGAGCAGCCTATCCGTGTAGCCATCTGGTATAATCAGGTATGATTTGGCTTTTCTAGCATTTCCTTTTCATCGGTGATTTATTCCTCCAATTATGTGCTGACGAAAAAAGTAGTTTTCGTCCGTCTTCTCTGGTATCGTCTCGTATGGAATCTCTCAGACCCACACATCGCTCGCCCAATGGCGCCTGCTCTTCATCGTCCTGGGCGGCTTTACCGTCCTCTGGGCCGCCACTATCTTCGCTTTTCTCCCCGACTCCCCCGTCTCGGCCTGGTGGTTGTCCTCTCGAGAACGATACGTTGCTGTCCGTCGCGTTCAGAAGAACAACACTGGGATAGAAGATAAGAAGATCAAATGGTACCAAGTCACGGAACTGCTTCTAGATCCTAAGACCTATCTCCTTGCCTTGTTTGCGTGCGCGCAAAATATTCCCAACGGGGGTCTGGTCACGTTTTCTTCCATCATCGTTTCGGGGCTGGGGTACTCCGTCCCAATTACAACTCTGCTTGGGATGCCTACGGGCGTGATTGCTACGGCATGGCAAATCGTCCTGGCTGTTCCCTGCGCCAAGTTGAAGAATGTGCGTTGTATGGTGATTGCCCTGGCGAACATTGTGCCCATGGTGTGTGCCATCTTGATGTGGCAGCTGCCCAGGGATAACCAGATGGGGTTGCTAGCTGCATACTACGTTTTCTACACCTACTGGGGCGTAAGTGCTTTCCCTAAATCACCCCTAGACCTGAAGCCGGAACCCCGTGGGGTGAACGACTGATGCTAACGAAGCCGATGATACTAGCCCTATGTCATGTCCACCTCCGTCCCCATGGCTAATGTCTCGGGCCACACCAAGAAAGTCACCATGAACGCTATCTACTTCCTTTCTTACTGCACCGGAAACATTATTGGCCCCCAAGTCTTCAGACAGAACGACGCCCCAAGTTATACTAGAGGATACACTGGCCTACTTATTTGTCTCATCGTCTCTTCGGTATCTATATCTCTGTATGGTTTGCTTTGCAAGCTAGAAAATTCAAGGAAGGATAAGCTTTACGGGCCAGCAGATATGGCACTGGGAGGCGAGGTAATTGAGACCGAAGGGTTTTCGGACAAGACGGACAAAGAGAAGCCCGAATTTAGGTACATGTACTAGTCAATTTTACACCAGGCGTGGTGATGCGAAAAAAATGGGGGTGCCGAGTGGAGAGGGATGGTGGCGTGGAGAGGTGGTGAGCGAGTGCAAGCTGGGGAGGTTGACCTTTCTTTTTGTCATCTATGTATGGTAACTTTTTTTTTTTCGTCTTTAAATGGTTCGATTCTGATAAGTTCAGCGCTGGGACTCCAGATCAGATCTGCGTGAACAGCATGATGAAACTATTTGGTCAAAAAGCCAGGTACAGTCCTTTCTGTTAGTGAAATCTGTCATGCCGGTATACCCGAATAGGATTGATGTAGAAATAAACAGCGATGTCAATAGGACATGGCAGACCCTGGTGATTCTCGAGACCATGCTTGTGAAAGTATAGCCCAACGAGGTTCTCGGCTTCACAACTTTGTGAACGAGCTGCTTGCTAAAGCGGGATCCAGAATCTAAAGTCTCCATGACTGGGCGCATTTTAGTTGAATCGGCTGCAAGAACGACAATACCTGCGCCAGTGGACGCGATATAGAGGTGTTGTCTTGTGATAGCTTGACCTAACTTTGATGCGGGGGCCTAGACGGTGCCTCCGGTGTCACCTTGGGATTGAAAAGCAGATTACGTAGTGGATGGTTCGACGATCTGGCCCAGGCCCTGGACCCCACACATCTGGGGAAAGTATTGAAGCTCAACCTTGATGCTACGCAGGATATGGAGGTGAGGCGGAGGAGCTGCAAGAAGACCCACATGCACGAACTAGCGAAATTACAACCATGGACGGTAGTATACAGGAAGTTGTAGGATCAACCAGACTAATTACCATCAACATGGCGCATGATGCGAAACTCTCATCCTCCATTTTCAAGAGGCTTTCGCGTTTGATGCATGTGCTGCAGCTCCAGAGACGGGCAGACTCTGTATTTAGGCCGGAGCCACACGGCGCCATCTATTCCTGTCGGAAATCCCAAAGGTTGACGACCACCAACACGAAGCTAGGCCCGGGGTGGGTGCTAAGGGCCTTGAAGACGACCTGTATCGGAAGGTGGGACGACCAGAAGCTGGAACTCTCTGTTCAGGCACGAACTGACTTAGTTACTGCAGTATCGTCATAGGGACTAGGACAATTAGCGGGCTACGGAAAGATATGACGGATTTCAATTCTACACATCAGTGAAGTCTAAAAAGACTGTATCATGATACTTACATGGCGAGTATCCAGAATAGATGTTAAGAGCAAAGGAAAATAAAAGAGGGCTAAAAAGAAAAAATAAAAATAAAAATAAAAAAATAATAAAAAAAGGCAAAATTTCCGGTTGGGTATCTCGTTAAGGCACTCCGCTAAATTGGATTCGGGTAGGTGGTATTTGTTACGCTGTTGCGAGTTCAGGAAACTTTCGTTGGTTAAAGGGAAGCTCTTTGCGACTTGGGAAGCTTCTAGAACAGGATACCCAGCCGGGGTTGCACCTCATCCTTGTGCGCAATGTCCTGGCCCTCACCTCCGCGGTATTGGTATCGAGACCTGACCGGGAATACCAGCAGGTCGGGCCGGTAACCGGAATTGGACCGCATTAAAGTTAGATCAAGCGACCATGGCTGGCCCCACTTATATCCCGAGCCAATTCATGATGATTGATTGGGCTATAAATCACTGGACCACCGCCAAGTAGGGCAATGTTGAAAAACAAGCGACCAGGATCTTTCGTCTCTTTCCAGATCTACGATTCAACTCTCTCCCCGCCCTATTGACTCAAAGATTTTATTTTCCATCTCCTCACAGCCGTACAGTTTCAATCTTCCTCTCCACTTAGCGATCGGCGATCATGGCTCGACTTTCGGATTTTAAGGCCCTTTGCTTTGACGTCTACGGTACCCTAATTGACTGGGAAACCGGGATTCTGACCAATCTCCGACCCATCCTGGGCACCAACACCAATTTCAGCAGGGAGAAACTGCTTGACGTGATCCACGAATGCGAACGCTCGCAACAGGCTATTACCCCCGACCTCAAATATCACGAACTCCTCACAACCATCCACCCGCAAATTGCAGAGAAGCTGGGCCTACCAAAGCCTTCTTCAGAGCAGAGCAAAGCTTTCGGTGCCTCTGTAGGCAACTGGCCAGCCTTTCCAGATTCCGTAGAGGCTCTGGAACGACTCGGTCAGCACTACAAGCTTGTTGTGTTGTCAAACGTCGATCGCGAGTCTTTCTCCCGCAGCAATAGTGGACCACTGAAGGGCACTAAGTTCGACCTTGTCATTACTGCCCAGGACGTGGGCAGCTATAAGCCTAATTTGAACAATTTCGAATACATGATTCGAGAGGTTAATGAAAAGTTTGGTGTTCCGAAAGACCAAATCCTTCAGACAGCACAGAGCCAATTCCACGACCATCACCCGGCCAAGCAAGTTGGCATTCGATCGAGCTGGATAGTTAGGCCTGGCGCAGTTATGGGCAATAGGAGTGATACTGTGTATGATTGGAAATTTGATACGCTTGGTGAGATGGCTGATGCGGTTGAGGCTGAGCTGAAGGCTCAAAGTGCCTGAAGGGTTTATTTTGCCGAGGGAGAATGCTTATATGTTGGCTTCAGGAAGTGAGAACGAACCTAGGGCTAGAAAATGATAAAAGAGAAATCAATTGATGCATTGATAAGGAATGTGTTGTGCCTTTGGAAACTTATCCCTGTGCTTTGATTCAAGTTCAGTGTACGTCTGGGTTGGTAATGCTTTGAAATTTATTTGGGAAACAAGCTATCTACGGATGGCCATTTTCAAGGTCTCCGACAACTTGGAAGCTAAGAAAGTCCCTTATAAGGCCCATGTCTTCGACAACGCATGCTTGCATAAGTGATTCCTTGATCTCGGCGATCATACTATCTATTTCTGATGTCAGGCGACAGCCATCGACATAAATCGGGAGCACAGCACCACGGCACTGTCTTTTGTGTCGAAATAGACAAGACTTTCCATCGAGAGGGATAAATCCCATTTCCTTTATTCTTGAAGCAAGGTATTAGAACCACTACAGCCCTTTGTTGTTCAAATACCTGACACTGGAGTTGGTAATTTTAGGCTACGAAGGAAAGAGAGGAAATGATGTATGATGAGGTGTTAGACTCGGGAATCCCACCACATCCAGGGTAAGGTTAGGATCAAGGTAGTAAACTAGAAATGCCGACTCCCGACGGTGGTCCCGGGTTGCATTATTTTCCCCGGGAGTGGCCTGGTCGGATAGCGTATAACATCCAAAGTGCTGAAAATACCGCAGTGCTCCCCGCCCCCCAACAATTTCTTTTCCCCCAATATTTTGACATCTTTTGGTAGGACAGAGAGGTCGACCAGGCCGTCTCCATCCGGATAAGGTTAATGGCACTCCAGGGGCCATAGGCGAGTCCGGAGACGCTGTCTGCGTGTTTTGCGCATTGTGACCGGCAGTCTGGCACCGTGCTGCTGGTGCTTGGATGGGTGGGACCGGCAATCTGCATTTGGAACAGGGCCGGTCAGACACATCGGTTCACAAGGCGCGACACCCGGGGCAAACCACATTAAGAAGCCGGCTAGTATTTGATTAGATTATCGCGGGATCATTATACTAGTATTCTACCCCGTCTTTGGTGTAAGGAAAATACCATTGCTTCAAGAATGTTTACTTTGACGTCCAGGCCCCTTTACGCCGTTCATCCTTATCTTCGGAGATACTCCGTCATGGCTGTACCTATCCGCAACTACAGAATCGCCGCGATTCCAGGTGATGGCATTGGTATGGAGGTTGTTGATGCTGCTCTTAGGGTGGTGCAGGCAGCTGCAGAGGTTTCTGGGAAGTACCGGATTGAGATCACGAACTTTCCTTGGGGAACCGCATATTACAAGAAGACCGGCGCATTCCTCCCCACCGACTTCCAAAACACACTAAAGCAGTACGATGCTGTGTTATTTGGTGCCGTAGGGTACCCAGGTAAGTGGAAATATACAACACAAATATCTATTGATGGTGTTTTCTTTCTAATAATTGTGGTCCAGACGTCCCTGACCATCTATCCCTCTGGGGTCTCCTGCTAAAAATGCGCGGCCCAATGCAACTCTACGCCAATGTCCGCCCCATCAAGTGTCTTACAAAACCCCGGCTTGCCGATGTCTCACCTTCCGATCTTGACTGGCTTCTTATCCGTGAGAACAGTGAGGGAGAGTACGCCGGCCATGGAGGGCGGTCACACATGGGCGAAGGCTGGGAAGTGGCCACAGAAACAAGCATTTTTACCCGCCACGGAATCACCCGAATCATGCGTTTCGCATTTCAAGCAGCCCGGGAGAGGCCGCGGAAACATCTCACCGTCGTCACGAAGTCGAATGCTCAACGTCATGGGCTTGTCCTTTGGGATAAAATCGCCGCTGAAGTGGCCGCTGACTTTCCAGATGTCACCTGGGATAAAGAGCTTGTGGATGCTATGACAATGCGAATGGTGACGAAACCGCAGAGCATTGACACAATAGTAGGCACGAACCTCCACATTGATATTCTCTCCGATCTGGCCGCCTCGCTAGCGGGTTCGATTGGCATCGCTGCGTCGGCAAACTTGGACCCCACACGGAAGAATCCTTCTATATTCGAGCCTATGCATAGGAGTGCTTTTGATATAATGGGAAAGGGAATTGCAAACCCTATCGGGGCTGTCTGGGCGGCCGCAGATATGCTGTCGTGGATAGGGGAAAAGGATTCCGGGGCCGCGGTGATGGCAGCCGTGGAGAGGGTGTGCAAGGCTGGTAAGGTTACTAGAGACATGGGAGGGTCGCTAAACACTAAGGAAGGAGGCGAAGCAATTTGTAGGGAACTCTTGGAAAAGAAATGAGGCTAGATTAAGTACGAGAGGAATTGAAAGACAGGTTCGATTTTGTTCGTCTGCTTTTGGTGGCATTGGGTGCGAGATGCCGCGTGTATGTTTGAGTGGACGTTGCGTGATACATAACCTTGCCGCGAATTCTGGAAGACGGCTCTTGTGGAGGTGATCAAGGCGGGCCAACAGGAGAGAGAGGACTTATTAGTAGAGCCATTTATTGGCGTCAACAATGGCCCGGTGAAGAAAGATGGTGCCAGCCACGGCTCGAAGCATATCAGATGGATTGTTGGACACGTACAAGAAGTAGAGATCAATGAACTATCAAGCAATATCATACTTTGTAAGGGAACTTTTCTGTTCTCATATGAATCCAATTGTCCCGACTAAACATCTAATCCCGTCATGACCATTTTTGTTACCAAAAACTCATCGATGCCATACTTGCTGCCTTCCCGACCAAATCCGCTTTGTTTTACTCCCCCAAAGGGCGCTACAGGGTCGCTAATCGCGCCTTCATGTCACAATATTAGTGAGGCTTTTCGAAGAAAATAAAGGTGCAGGGAGAGTACTTGCCGACGTTGACGCCCACCATGCCCACCTCGAGAGCCTCCGCTATCCTCCAACACCGAGTTACATCCTTACTATAAAAATACCCTGCCAGGCCAACATTGGAATCGTTGGCCAAGGCAATAGCCTCCTGCTCTGACTCGAATGCGAAAACGGCAGCAACAGGCCCAAAGGTCTCTTCATGGCAAATTTTCATGCCCGGCCTCATATCCGCGAGCACTGTAAGTCCAAAGTAATTTGGGCCAAGGTGCGTCAGTGGCTCGCCGCCCAAGAGCAACCGTGCACCCTTAGTGACAGCATCTGTGACGTGTTCGTGGACCTTGGCAACGGCACGATCATGGACTAGCGGGCCATGCGTAGTCTCCTCCTTGAAGCCGTCACCTACTACAAAGGCGCGAACAGCCTCGACCACCTTGACGAGGAATTCATCATACACATCGCGATGGACTAGGATGCGATTGGCGCACACGCAAGTCTGACCAGAGATACGGAACTTGGAGGCCATGAGTCCGCGCACTGCCGCATCAAGATCCGCATCCTCGAACACGATGAAGGGGGCGTTTCCACCAAGCTCAAATGATAACTTTTTTAGGGTTGAGGCGCTCTGACTCATGAGAAGCTTTCCTACTCCAGTGGAGCCGGTAAATGAGACCTTTTTGATTGTCGGGTGTGTTGTGAGAATGCGCCCAACATCCGCCGTATTTTCGAGCGTTGTAATGACATTGACAACACCTGCGGGGAATCCCGCGCGATGGGCTAGCTCCGCTAGAGCCAGAGCAGTCAGCGGGGTTTCTCCCGGTGCCTTTACAACAATGGTGCACCCAGCCGCAAGGGCCGGGCCAGCCTTCCTTGTGATCATGGCGGCAGGGAAGTTCCACGGCGCGATAAGTCCGCAGACACCGACAGGCTCTCGCAGAGTAACAATGCGACAAGATGGGTTGGTGGCCTGCATGGTATCACCATAAATGCGGGGGGCTTCTTCACTGAACCATTCCAAGAATGACGCGGCGTACCGGACTTCAGTGCGAGAATCTGCCAGGGGCTTTCCGTTCTCAAGAGTGATTATGTAGGCGAGATCTTCCACATTCTCGATCATAAGTTCATACCAGCGCCGGAGGAGCGTGGCTCGCGAACGTGGGGTAGTTTTGCGAAATGAGTTGAAGGCATTCTTGGCTGAGCCAATGGCTGATTCTGTGTCGACGCTGTCAAACTCGGGGCATTTCGCAACCACATCACACGTGGAGGGGTCTAAAAAATTGGTAAGTAGAGGAAGAAGGTAAATGCTGTACACCGAAGTAAACGCACTATCAACGGAAAATTGCTTCCCGCTCCTGGCACCGACCCACCGGCCAGCAACATAGCATTCTGTCTTGAGGAGGGATGGATCCTCTAGCTATGACATAGTTAGATGAGCTACCTTGGAAAAACAAGTCAAGGAATGGAGTTGGGTTTCGCAATACAGACTTTGAGCTCCATGTCGAGTCGATACGGCCTGTCTCTAAAAATACTGCACTTCTTTCCGTTTTGTTTTTGCCTTTGTTCTTTATGGCCTTCGTTCCTTCCCTTTCCTAGACGAGAGTATGCGTTTTGAAAAAAAAAAAAAAAAAAAAAAAAAAAAAAAAAAAATAATATTCCTTTATACTAGAGGTTTCGGCTGGTGATCTTGTCGAGAATTCTTTTCTCCAGGCTCTTCCCAATCGCTGCTTGCTCAAGGAAGGCCCTCCGAGCCCGGCCCGGTGGTGGCCGGGCCGGGCTTGGAAAATTAATTTTTTTTTCCTCCTCTTTTCCTTATTCTTTAGCCTCAGCTCTTGTGGCGAGTTGATCCGGCCTTCGTCCATTGATGTGGTCTGGCTTGGTCCAAATGTCACGTGTCTACTTCGCAATTGGAAGTGGAAAACGAAGGGGACCTATTAGAGGCAGCCCTAATCAGCAGCTTTAGCATTCCGGTTCCATGTTGCCGGTTGCCGGCCTCCCACTAATTTCGGGGGTCCGGTAAGTAGCCGGTCCATGGCGGCTTCACTCCAGCATCTCGGCGTACTCGGAGGCTTTACTTGTACATGCTCCCGCCAGGTCAGTCTCACTTTAAATAACCTTCAGCTATCTTCATTATTTTATTTGCCTACACAGAGTGACACCAAAGTAAATTGATTCCAGCAAAAATTATCACGACAGCAACACGCGAAATGGCCAGAACTATCCAAACTTCTGTGGTGACCGAGGTCCCCGGGCCCCAGTCTAAGGCGGCGACAAAGAAACTCGATACCTTCTTCGACTCCCGCGCTGTACATTTCGTTGTAGACTATGAGAAGAGTTCTGGCAACTAGTATGTATCGCGTCTCTGAGTGATTCAATTTCCCCTTCTAACAGTTGGCCAAGCATCGTTGACGTGGATGGCAATAAATATCTCGATGTGTAAGTTCCTGGGACTATACCTCTGCCACCTTCCCTTGTCGTCTTATTGACTCTTATCCAAGATACTCGCAGATTGCCTCAATCCCTGTGGGTTACAATAATCCTGCTCTCGTCGCCGCCGCCCAATCGCCATTGATGGTCGCTGCCCTCGTCAACCGTCCGGCTATTGGTAATTTCCCCTCTCGCGATTGGCACGACATTCTTAAGGATGGACTCCTCCGTGTTGCACCGAAAGGCCTCGATCACATCTTTACCGCGCAGTCTGGATCTGAAGCAAATGAGCTGGCTTTCAAAGCCTCGTTTATGTTTTATAGGCGGAAGGAGCGTGGCCACGGAGTGGAGTGGACTGATGAGGAAATCAAATCTTGCCTGGACAACGCGAAACCTGGGTCCCCAGACCTAGCCGTCCTGAGTTTCGCAAACTCTTTCCACGGCCGAGGTTTTGGCAGCTTGTCGACAACTCGTTCCAAGGCGGTGCACAAACTTGATATCCCTTCATTCAAGTGGCCCCAGGCACCGTTCCCTGCCCTTAAGTACCCTCTCGACAAGCATGTTGAGGAGAATGCTGCAGAGGAGCAACGGTGCCTGGATGAGGTTGAGCGCCAGATTACCAGTTGGCATTGCCCAGTAGCGGCCCTGATTGTTGAGCCGATCCAGAGTGAGGGAGGCGACAATCATGCCTCCGCCGTATTCTTCCAAGGGTTGCGTGACCTTACTAAGAAGCATGGTGTCGTTATGATTGTAGATGAGGTGCAAACTGGTAAGTGGGCACGCCTATAGTCGCCGCCCTGGTTGACTCAAGCTCACCGAGATTCCCTGCAGGTTTTGGTGCTACCGGCAAATTCTGGGCGCATGAGCACTGGAACTTGACATCCCCTCCTGACATAGTCACCTTCTCAAAGAAGGCCCAGACTGCTGGATACTTCTTTGGTGATCGCATGCTTATTCCGGATAAGGCGTACCGCCAGTTTAACACCTGGATGGGCGACCCGGCGCGTGCGGTCTTGAGCAAGGCCGTCGTTGGCGAGATTTTGGAGAAGAACTTGGTCGAGGAATGCGTGCGTCAAACCCAGTGGCCCAGGTCTATTTTTCCCCTAAGACTAATTGAACTCGCTAAATGTAAAATAACAGGCTCGTGTTGGAGACGCTCTCTATGCTGAACTTGGAAAGCTTGCACAGAAACATCCTCAGCACATCCGCAACCTTCGAGGGAAGGGTTACGGGTAAGTCTTCGTTGTATCACTACACTATAAGTTCCATAAAAGCCCACTGTCCACTAACGCGAAGGCAGAACATACATTTCCTTCGACACGAAGGATTCTGCTGCACTTGTAAGAAGCATGAAGGAACTCGGCGTCAATGTAGGCACATGCGGTGTTCAGACTGTCCGTCTACGACCCATGCTCATTTTCGAGGAGTCTCACAGTAAGTGTCCGGTTTCTCTATTCACTAAACTTGCTACTAATAGTTTCTTTTAGTACCCATTCTCATCACTGCGTTGGACAAGGCTCTTTCTCTTAATAGGTAAGAGGATAAAGATATTAATTTAGTAGACAGTAATAGTTAGAGAGGCTGGAAGAAAGAAGAAAACAAGAAGAGCACTGTGTTGAAGTTAGAACAGTAGTAGAAGTGAATTGCAAAGTATAAGAAACACGATCTATCACTCTATACAACTCGAATTGCCTCTCAATCATCGCTGACAGCTTCCCGTCGGGCGAAATCCTAGTCCTGACTTCTCGTACGCTATGTCCGTCGCCCTCATTTGTGTGTGCAAGGCTGTCCTTGTCTATTTTCTACTTGCCGGTGCCCGGTCGACCCTTTTTGCGGTCAATGAAGGCCTCCAGTTGCCACTGGTATGGCGCCCAGTACGCTTCTCCAGGGTAGTCGAGACTGATCTCCTTCCACGTGTAACCCTTCTCCGTCTCCCTAGCCTTCCATTTCTTTACAACAGACCCATGGCTGCCGCCTCGGGTTCCACCTTTTCAGATGATGAACTAGTCTTCAAGTTTATGCTGTAATAAACGGCGGATGCTAGTGGGTTGGCGTATGTTGCCTTACGCGTTCGCGTCTTGATCTGGCCCCCTAGAAGCGATGCGCCATCGATACGAACGGGCTTGTGGATGGCTTCGAGATGAGGTAGTCCCGCCTCTGTCATTCTGTCATGCCAGATTGTAGGTTGCCATGTGTGTCGGCTGTCATGCTGTCTGAGAAACACCGGTGGGCATTAAACTTCCAATCACACTTTCCGGAAGCCTCGGCCTTTTTCTGGTCACACGAAGCGTGAAGCAATCGCCTGCACAACGACCTTTGGGTGTTGCTTTGCAGGTTAGATAAGCGATTGGCGGCTGGTGGTGCCATATACTTCCGTTCAGTCACTTCCCGACCACCAGAAGAACAAAAAGATAAAGATAAAAAAAAAAAAAAAAAAGTACTATTTCTAGTTTGAAGTAAAATTGATGAAAAGAGACTTCGGTAATGACTTACGCGAGGTTTGCAGCGCTGAGGATGCCGAACCGAGTAGGATTCGCGACTTTGGGGGGTACGCTGAAGGCCCCCATCGTCGCGAAGGTAGAGAGGTAGTTTCCAAAGGGAAGTCACGGAGGCCGAATATAGGCAAGATAGGACCTCTCTCTGGGTCCTTCATCGGTTTACGATAGAGTTTGTCAACGTTGCCTCTCCGAAAGTGTAGGCACGCAAGAAGATGTGTTGTCGAGGGAGAATGATGAAATGTGAAGGAAACAAGCCCCGTTTGAAAGGGGAGGTATGCCCACCTAGTCATGTCTGTGGAAGGAATCATTTAAACCGGCACATATCCCTTACCTATCGCCTCTCTCTCCTTTTTCTTTGTGCCTTTCTATTTTTTTTATGGTGTCGTATTTATTTGCTCCTTTTCGCCGAGATTATTGATCGGGTTTTGAATTCCGTTCGGTCACACATTCCGCAGCCCGTGAGGACAAACATTCCGTGGATTGGGCCGACCATCCGGATGGAAACGGCGTACCCGTGCCCCGCCCAAATTAGTCCACGGAGATTTCAGTTGGTATATACATCTACGCTACCTTTGTTGGTCGCTCTTGGGGTCGTTCGCCCGGTCGATTGTTCTCTTGTCTCTCGACCAGTCCGTCAAATTTCTCCTCAACCGATCTGGTCGCGTCCAACTGGACGTGACCTTTTGCTTCCGCTGGGCCACACCGCCGCCCTTCTTCCTTCAAGCCCAAGTCGTGTCCAGGTCGCGACAATTGTGAATTTATTTCTTCTACTTACAATATTATACGAAGTAGACTCCTGCTAATTGTTACCACTTCGATATCTTTATAAGGCTGCTGTAATCATTCCTAGATCATACTTCAACGCTAATTGCTTCCAACTTTTGCACACCGACACTGACAAGGACTGAAACACACATTTCCAACTTAGGTTGCATTACCCAGCTCCGACAAACCAGCTTTCCACATTTGCTACTTCTGATTTAGGCTGCCTTGGCATTGCTCTGCTTTGATTTAAACTACAAGGTGTACCTGAACTCCGGAGACTCCTCAATAACGATCTCGCCCCGATCTGCCTTTTTATTAAGCCGCCTCAGGAGGTACATCGATAAAGCCGCTAGGAAGGCATCGAAAAGAAGGAGGGCTCCAGTTGCTATGATACCAGGAGTGTAATCTGGCGCATTCTTTTAACCATGTTAGGCCTTGCACTATTCCATTTGATCTTTTGGATACATGTTTGGGGGGGTATGTTGGTTACTCATGACTCACCTCTTGTCGGAAGACCTGCGAGGAGTAGATGCCTCCAATAGCAGCGCATACAACCTGGGTCACCGTGAGGACGCTCCTCTTGGCGTCGAGGCGGACGTTGTTCTGACCCCAAGCCAGAGCCGAGGAGATTAGAGCTGTGGCGCCCCCCATACCCAAGAAGGTGCCGACGTACCGGCCAGCAGGTGCGTCTAAGAAGCCGGTCAAGGCGAGACCGGCTACCGCAATAAGGCAGTTTGCGATGGCGAAGCTACCCCGCTGGTGGACCTTGTCGGCTACCCACGATAGTGCCAAGGAGTATAAGATTGAAAAGGCTGCCGGGGGTGCGCTGAGGCAGAATGCCATGACTAGGGAGAAGCCGAAGCTGTTTCGGAGGATGACTGGTAAGAAAAAGAGGAAGCTGTACAAGCTGCACGACCCGCCGATATATAGGAAGCCACTGTGTTCAATTACCTTTAAGTCAGTCACCGTCCTCGAAATGATACCCTGTCTTGTTCCAGAAATGGGTGGAAAAAAGGGAGGGAGTAAAAGAAAAGGAATACGGACGGACTTACACAGTCCACGTATGCCATGTAAAAAAAACATCCTTCACGACCTTCCAAGTAACCTTTCCAGACTCGGAATCACCGCGCTCTGCAACAAGTCTGGATTTCAGTGCCTCTTTTTCGTCCGTGGTAAGGAATTTGTTGCCCTTCGACTCAGGAAAATCGGGCAGGAAGAGGAAGCTGGCGATGGCGATGGCGGCGGTGATGGCGCCTTGGACGATAAAAATCCAGCGCCATCCGGTGCGCTCTGGTTCACCAGCGATCTGGGTAAGGCCGTATGAGAGGATGTTCGCAAATGAGGACAGGAATGTCGAGGCTGAAAAGAAGATGGCGATGCTACGATTACGATGTTTTAGTTTCCTGGGTCTTTCATAGTTTTTAGGAGAAATCTTTACCGTTTCTGGACTTCGTATCGGGGATACCAAGCAGCAATGAGATACAAGCATCCTGGGAATAAACCCTGGCCCCATATTAGCCTTTTCGCCCTGGCGAGATTCCTCAGCAAAAGGAGAAAAAAACACTCACAGCTTCAAAGCATCCCAACAAGATACGGAGAGCAAGCAACGTCGCGTAGTTCTTCGCGAAGCCAATGGACAGAGTTATCACCCCGAAGAGTAAAGCTAAGATACTCAACCATAGCGGAGCACCAAGCTTCTTGAGCACAATGTTACTGGGCAGTTCGAAGAAAACGTAGCCGACGTAAAAGACGCTTACTTCAAGCAGCCATTAGCTCGAGTACTAGAGATGGCCGTGAAATTTCCTTCCTAAGCCCTTTTCTACTACTCACAGACAACAGAATATCGATCGCCTAGGTTCAGGCCGAGAGCACCGTCAATGCCCGAAATTCTGGCGCCGGCCAAGTTGGTGCGGTCAATCAGAGAAAGAGCATACAACAGAACCACCAGCGGGAGCAGGCGCCGATCGATCTTGCGTCTGGGCATAATGTAAGCGATTTATCTTCTCTGGTTTTTGGAATCGGGGGGATGGTAGTGTTGGTTGGGCTTTGGTGACATACGAAATGCGGCGGTGAACAGCCAGCAGGGAAGGATACGGCTCTTGAGCTAACGATGTGGCGTCTTTAGCAAAAATAGAGCCATGCCCCTCGACAAACTCGATCTGCTGATCTTTATTATCCTCCATCGTGGTTTGTGTTCGTTGAAAGTAAATTCCAAGGAGAATGATTCAAAGACTTTGGGAATGTGGAGCAAGGCTTGGTTTGCTTCTCTCTTACACTGAACCTACACAATATCTTCTCCAACGTCTGGCGACGTTGAAGATTTAACTATATATAGGACTGTGCGAGCGCCCCACCACGGTGATTGTTGCTCCCCTTGGAGACGGACTAGCCAATTAGAACGATGCCAATCCTTCAGAATCCGGGTAATGATGGGGTGGTCTCGGGGTAGTGTAAGATTAGCGCCATTCGTGATGCTGGGAATCCTGGGGTGCATGAGATTTTGGGGATCGTGCCCTTCCCCGCACTCTTTCGGTAATTCCTGCCTGTGCTATTAGTTGATCCAATGTGACGGGTCCGGAAGTTGGTCTAATAAGTGGGCCGCTCTTAGTTGAATATGCTACATGAGAGCCAAAACGGCACATTCCCTGTCCAAGTTTGCTTTGCTCTCTTCTTAGCAGGGGTTTCACTTGGGTCATCGAGTGTTCCTTCGTTGCTCCATTGATCCGATGGCTGGTGTTGTAACTTGTAACCTATTTGCGATCCACTCTTGTCGTGCCTGGTTCGGCCATCCCCTCCCCTTTAACGGACTGGGACGAGGAAAAGCGATACAGGGAGCAGGAGGCTCAAACATGCGCTGCGAGATTCAAGGCGCCGGGATTACTCTTCAGAATGATCTTTTTTTTTTTTTTTTTTTTTAATTATTATTATTATTATTATTAAGCGCCGTACTCCTGTGCTTGTTACAAGACCGGCATTCTCCCTTGAAAAGCTGGATCGTCAGAGATGGGTGGTGCAAATGAAGAAAATGTGCCAGGAATTATTAGATGGACGTAATTTCTACTGATACACCACTTGAGATTTTGATCAGATTTTTTATGAAAGAACTGGATGGCTCCTTTTTAAAGTCAGCCACAACGGGCACAGCTGTCCTCCGGGACATGGACGGTGAGCGATGTGAAGACTGCGGGATGCCAAGGAGACTGATATTGAGAAACAACCCTACATTCCTCGTCGGTTCGTAATGAATGGGGGCCAAAGTAGGTATAGGCGAACTAAGGGGACATAGATTTACCTGTAGTATGGAGTGGAGGCGGCCCGGCAATTTTCACCACGTAGCAAGATAGTATTACCGTTGTGGGGGCGCCAAGATGGAAGATGGCAAAGTCCTAGGGTGGGTATATAATACTAATATGGGGATGGGTGGGAATTGGGTACTCTGACTACCTTATATGCCTGACGAACTATTCATAACTTCTAATTCTGAATGAAATAAACGGAAAAGAAAGGAAAGAAAACTTCCACAGCCTTCTCAACCGACGATTAATACACAATGGACGTTTCAGGGAAAGTCAACCTTGGCCGCATCTCGTATGTTATTTACGAGCACCCAGATGTCTCTAAATTCCTCGAGTTCTCCAAGGACTTCGGCTTCGAGCCCGCGGGAAGGTCCGACGATGACGCAACCCTCTTCTTCCAAGGTTACGGGCCCGACCCTTTCGTCTATGTTGCTCGGCAAGCACCAGAAGGACACGGCAAGAGGTTCTGTGGTGCCGGGTTCACGGCACGAACGGAAGAGGATTTCGAGCGGGCGTGCAAGTTAGAGGGCGCGCAACTCCGGGATATGCCGCAACGGCCCGGTGGCGGAAAGGTGGTTAGCATACCAGACGTGAACGGGTACGAAGTTCAAGTCGTGTACGGTCAGACGGACAGGGTGGTGCCAAAAAAGGGGCTGTCAAATGTCTTCGATGGCCGGCCGAATGTGAACGGTGCTATCACAAAGGTCCGAAAGGGTAAGTACGAACTTCTAATCTCTCTAAATTTCACGTTTTGGAAAAATCCAGTCCTTAATACAAACCGAAATTGACCTTACCTTTTAAAAGGTATTTTCAACCGCATGGGAAGTGGCCCGGCCAAGATCCACAAACTCGGCCACTTTGGTTACATGACCGATAACTATACTGAGACGTGTGCCTGGTACGCTCGTAATTTCAACCTCAAGCCAACCGACATTGTACACAAGCGCGATGAGCCCTCCACGGAGCTCATGTCCTTTTTCCATCTTGACCTCGGCCAGGAGTACTCGGACCACCACTGCCTGTTGGTGGCGGCGCAGCAGGGCTCTGGAAAGGGGACAACCGTTCACCACTCATCGTTCGAGGTGGAAGACATCGATACGCAGATGATGGGACACCAATGGCTTAAGGAGAAAGGCTATAGGGCAATGTGGGGCGTGGGTAGGCACATCATGGGGTCGCAGGTCTTTGACTATTGGTACGATCCGACGGGGTTTGTGATCGAGCACTACGCAGATGGTGATCTGGTCAATGAAGACACGCCAACGGTGAGGTCTACTGGAACCGCGGCTGCTATCTGGGGCCCTCCGCTCCCTACTACATGGCACTGAAGTTGTATCAGGAAGACACACTATCGCAGATCGATTTTGTATATAAGAATAAGTGACTAGAAGATTCCATAGGACAAATGGGATGGCAGTACAATATAGTGCCAGACAGCGTTATTGTATACTGGGTGGTGACCATCTATGTGGAGGTATGAGTGATATTGCGAGTCATAATAAGACGACTATCTTGTCGGTACGCAGCTCGCGGCCAATTGAGCAGATCCAGACCATAGTTGTTTAATCGACCTCGTCTTCTGCGTGTCGCTGTGCGCCCCCCGTCCTCCGTATACCTCCCGTCATTTTATCCGCACATACAATAATGGGGCCAACTGCCTGGGGAGAGTTGAGTTAGAGGTGCAACTCCACCAACAGTGCCGCTAAGTGTGTGATTGCCAATACTAGATGCCACACACATTTCATCCTTAACTAGAAGAGAGAGAATCATTCATTTATTTATGTTAAAGAACGCATCAGACGATAGTGCCCCCGTGCACTTAGTGGAAACAGTGACTGGTATCTGGTTATCTCCTGTTTCTCGCGTGCCCTGTTCGGAGAAGCCAAGTTGCTAAGTATTTGGCTGCAATAACAGCTTTGGACAGTTTTCAACTAATTTACCAAGCCAAGACGGGCTTTATGACCTAGTCAAAGTGTCAGTTGGTAACATCAAATTCGAGTGGAAGTGGGTAAACTGAGCTGTAGTACCTTGCCAGATTTCATATCCTCAACCGCTTCTTCAAGCTTACTTACGGGGTATGTCTTGCATAAGCCGTCAACTGGGAAGGATCCGGATCGAAAGAGTTCTATAAGATGAGGAATAAACTGGAGAAAAATAAGTGAATGTCCGATGGCGATGCGACAACAGTAAAGGATCTCACCTTCTGGGGGTCACAATACCCTCCGGTGACCCCAATTACTGTCTTGCAACCAGTCAACATATCCAGAGCTTCGATTCTTAGCTGTTCCTGAGGACGAGGAGTTCCGACAATAGCAAGAGTTCCTCCGTGGCCCAAGGCTCTTACTCCTTGGTCGATCATGCTGGCCAACCCGGTGGTGTCTACAATGTAGTCTGCTCCATCGGGGAGCACTTCGCGTATGGCAGCTTCAACTGATTCGTGCTCTCTACCGTCGATGGTTTTGGTCGCTCCCAGCGAAGCTGCAGTTTGCAGTCTAGACTCGACGATGTCAATTGCGAGGATCTCCTGGACCCTCTCGGCCTTGGCTGCCATTAGGACTGACAACCCCACAGCGCCGAGGCCGAAAATAGCTAAACTGCTAGCAGGCTTGGGTTTGAGAACGTTCAGGACGGTCGCGGCTCCGGTCATGAAGCCACAGCCGAGGGGAGCCAGGAAAGCCAATTCTTCCACCGAGCCAGAGTACTTAATAACCGACCTAGCGTCAACAATGGCCAGTTTGCTAAAGGAGGATTGGCCGAAGAATGTGCCGCGGACGCGACCTCCGTTGGGTAGATTCACAGCGGAGTTTTCCCCTTCGCTTCCTCGGGTGCCGACGAAGTTGACCGTTGCAATGCTGCTGCAGGCACCCTTGCGGCCTTCTTTGCAAGCGGAGCAGTTCAGGCAAGAGCTGTAGCTGAGAAGGACTCGGTCACCAACGCCTATGTCTAATCCCTCCAGCCCTTTGCCCAGCCTGCGGACCACTCCAGCACCTTCATGTCCTAAGACGGCGGGGTACGATCCCAGCGGCATATGTCCCGCCTGTACAACGAGGTCCTAACAAGTCGCGTGAGCCTTTGGTTAAGCAAGGTCTTGTCTTTGCTTCAGCTGCTTTTCTCTTACCGTGTGACATATGCCGGAGTATTTGATCTCAACGAGAAGCTCGTTCGGTCGAACCTCGTCCAGAACAACATCTTGTAATACAAACGGAGCTCCGGGTTTCTCCACTACGAGAGCCTTTGTTGGGATGTTCCTCGCTGGAAGAGAGTCCATAATGTAATTCGAGCGTTGAAATTCAATAGAAAAGAATCTTCAGCGGCTGTGTAGATTTCGTTCCGTGTAGTCTCTAGCCTGAAACCTTCACGCGGCAATCTCGAACCTCCGGTTAGCCAGCATGGAGACTTCTTAACTACAGTAATTTTCGGCGGAAAGTTGTAGTTGCCCGTATCGGTGGTAGTGGGTTGGGTTCGGCACGCTCCAAGTTCGAGGCTCCGTCTCTAAAATGCCGGCGGGGGGGCCCAGTGGAGTAACAACATTTATTTTGACGGTATTATCCCCACCGCCGTAGGAGAGGGAGTCCTCCCAGTCCCTCCAGAAACCCATGCGGATAGATGCGGATGTAGTGGGGAATGAGTTTGTGAGCGTGCGGACCCCGGAGGTTTCGCATGTATGAATGCAATATGTCGGAACTTTCATGTTCCTCCGGCGCTCTTCACCGTTCGCGCTTCCTGAAACGACTTTACCTGTCGTGATTGTGTCGATGAGAAAAGCTTGTTCAGATTCAACGTTCTCTAGCGAATTAAAATCGTGCAGCATATATGGGGAGGTTTAACAGGTCGCTTTACCCGTTTCTCGTAGTGTTCCTTTCCATGACGGGCCTGCTGACACGGCTCCTCTGTCGTGACTGAGCTAAAGGGCCGACATAATTACTTGGAAATGGCCCGTACTATCACAATGAATCGGTACGAGCTCCCGTCCTCCACCCCGGCAATTTCATTCTGCCATTTTGTGGCGCTGTATTTTGCAAGCTCGACAGCGCTCGATATTTGAATGCTGTTTTCCGCGCTTCCAAATAGTCCCAAAGAAAGTAATCCTGAGCTTTCCCTGTCCTTTCCAAGTCACTGCGTGAACGAACGAAAACACTTCCCATCAACGCAAACCTCCCGACTTTGATTTCCGAACCTACCAGTACGTTGACAATACTCGCATCCCATGGCGACTAGCACAATATTTTTCGACAGATTTTACAATGTGAGTTGCGGGCAAAAGTCATGTGAACCAAGAGACTTTGGATCTAAAAAAAAGGCCGGACAGATTGTCGACAATGCGCCGCGGGTAGGTGACACGACCTATCATGGGATCGATCCAAGCACTGGAACGCCGCTCTGGGACGTTCCAGTAGCCAGGGAGAACGATGTTGATGACGCCGTGGCTGCAGCCAATGGGGCCTTTAAAAAGTGGTCAAGTCTGCCCCAGCAAGAGAGATCCAGGCTTATGAAGGATCTCGCCGCTTGCCTGGAGAAGCACAAGGACGCGCTCACCGACGTGCTCCACAAAGAGAGCGGCAAACCGGTAAAATTAGCCCATTCTGCCCGTATTACCGTCTTAATTTTTTTTTCTTTCCTTTTTCGTTCGCCTCCTCTGACCGCTTATGTGACAGAGGCCGTTCGCGGAGTCGGAAATCATGATGGGTATCAACACCATGAGACGCCATGGTGAGTATTTTTCTTCTTCTTCTTGCGCATACATTTAATATGGGACATTGTTTTGACCTCTGACTTCCTGTCGCAGCTGAGTGGTCGGTCCCGGATCAGCTACTGAAGGATACCGAGGATGTAAAGATTGTCGTCCAGCACGTCCCTATTGGAGTTGTGGCAGGCATTACCCCTTGGAATTATCCTTTCCAGCTAGCCATTCTCAAGATTGCCCCGGCGCTGGCGACGGGCTGCACAATCATCCTCAAGCCCTCGTACGTTGCGTCGCCTAAACACACAAGAATTTGTGTGATTGCATGTATTATTTATACTGACGTAAATCCTTGCAGCCCATTCACACCATACACGGCTCTTAAGATAGGCGAAATGGCAGCTGGGATCCTCCCACCCGGCGTAGTACAGGTCCTCGGGGGAGACGACAATCTTGGCCCTTGGATAACGAGCCACCCCGGCATCGCCAAGATCTCATTCACTGGCTCCACTGCCACTGGAAAGAAGATCATGGCAGCGGCAGCTGAGACATTGAAAAGAGTCAATTTGGAATTGTAGGTACATTCCCAAAAGGGAATACAAAATCGACTGAATTTCTACAGAGGCTAACGTAGCATCTACCAAATTAGAGGCGGCAACGATGCAGCAGTAGTGACGGAGGACGTCGATGTTCTGGAGGCGGCGCAACTGGTAGCCACAGCGACTTTTGCTCATTCGGGTCAGATCTGCATGGCCACAAAACGCATTTACGTCCACGAGTCTATATATGATGAGTTCTTGGCTCACCTCGTGTCAGTTGTGAAGAGCTACAGGCTGGCTGAGGGTTTCTGCAGCCCCATTCAGAATAAGATGCAGTACGAGAAGGTCAAGTCGATCTACAACGATTGTGAAGAGCAGGGATACACCTTCGCCCTTGGCGGTGGCAAGACATTCTCTCATGAGGACCGGCCAGGGTATTTCATATCTCCGGCCATCGTGACCAACCCGCCGGAGAAGTCGCGTATTGTACAGGAAGAGCCATTCGGGCCTATTGTCCCCGTACTAACGTGGCGCGAGGACGAGGATGTCGTCAAGCGCGTCAACGATACTCACACGGGCCTTGGGGCCACGGTCTACTGCCGAGACGAGAAACGTGCGTGGAAGATTTCCGGGAGCATCGAGGCAGGGAGCGTATGGGTGAACGGGGGACTGAAGTTGGATCCTGTGGCGCTGTTTGGCGCCCACAAGCAGAGTGGGATTGGGGGGGAGTTGGGACCTCTCGGACTCAAATACTACATGAACACACGAACGGTTACATATTGGAAGACCTCATCGAAAGGACCGCAGGCCAATAGCGACAACACCAGCAAGGGAGGCTTATTCACATGAGTAGAGATGGCTGAAGTAAAACTGCGACTTCGTACAATGTTGCTCTGTGGAAATGCAGTTTCTAGCTTGTCATCAGGTGGACGAATATTCAGACATTAGCCACGAGAATCTTAGAATGCAAAGAAGAAGAGATAAGATAAAAGCATTGATTAACTTTACAATACAAGACAGACATATAATGAACCTCTTATTGAAAGAGATGGCAGACTGTTGGTTGGAACTCTAACAGAGAATGGACGAAAAAGTTTTATTTTCCTTTTTTTCCTTTGTTCTTTTCTTTCTTTTTTTTTCTTCTTTTTCTTTCCCCAGTAGATTCAATTCCGAGGCTTTTATAGACATAATATTTCCTATTTTCTAACTGGACATAAGCTTTTGCAAAGTCGTTGCCATCTTCCTACAGCACGGCCAAGGCATCGCCTCGAGCTCCAGCTTGAACGCCAGCAATACCCTTATACTCCCGTGCCTATCCCTATCCCTGTCGTGGCCTCTCGGGCTGAGGCTGATCTTCGCCCAGATCACTAGAGCGGCGTGGAAAACGACGATCGGCATCCAGGCGGCACACAGGGCTTGGTCGGATTTTGGACATTTCGCCGCGACATCAAGCAAGGCCCAGGAGCGATCAAGAGCTCGATCTGATATACTGATCTCATTTTGCGCAAGTGCGTGTGCGACATGAGTTTGACTTGGACTCGAATGGGAAAAATCATATTGAGCCAGCTGTGAGAGGCTCGAAAGCGCTGGGCAAGAAAGATATAGCTCACAATAATGGAAGAGTGTGAGTACTTCAGACCCCACGCTGGCCCTGAAATTGTCTTGCCACCGCTCCAGCGCCTTTGACAGCCGGCTTTGCATGCGCTCGAGCTCATCGTGAGCAGAAAAAGGAACAAATGGGTCGTGGCTATATGCGGTCGAATGAGTCGAGCTCACGATGTTAGCGGCGCTGCCGAGAGATCGGCGTATGGTTATGCAGTCAGACAGGACGGCAAGAAGTAAGATTACTGCTGACTCCCCGGAATCGCTAATTGTGGCGGAAAGGAGAGATGGGCTGTCCGTGCTGGATTCCCGCAGGAGATGTCGATAAACATCCGGAAACGAAAGCGTTGATGAAGGCATTGTCGTCAGGACTTCATCGGATGAAAAGCTAAGCGAATGGTTTGAATGAACAGCGTGAAGAACGTCCCATAGCCAAAGCGACCAAAGCATCGAGCTTGTGTATCGAAGAAGTAACTGTGAGCGTTGCAGACCTACGGAAACAACTCGGACAG
The DNA here is from genome assembly GCF_000732125.1 of Scedosporium apiospermum. Lineage (NCBI taxonomy): Eukaryota > Fungi > Ascomycota > Sordariomycetes > Microascales > Microascaceae > Scedosporium > Scedosporium apiospermum. Next base: position 48,131 of record NW_015971803.1, read on the forward strand.
CACTCCACGTAAACGTACCTATACGAAGACACCCGCTGGCGAAGGCTAGACTCTAGCTGGCACGGTTGATGCAGCCACATGCGGCGGGCCACCTGAAAAGCAAAGCAGTGAGTTATCTCATCCAGCATATGCCTCGAACTTGGTTATTTACAGTTAATGAGGAAGAGAGGATAAGCGTCGCTCTTCTCTGAAGACATTCAGTGCCGGCTAGCACACCGTAGGGTATGAGCAGAACAGCCTTTGAAAAAATTAACACACATGAGTAATGTACAAGGTAATGTACAAGATGAGAAATTCGGAACGAAGCGACGTACCGCTAAAAGCATTTCAACCGAGCGAGCCAGTCCATTATCCACTTCCACCATGACTGGCCATATTCTTGAGCCGGCGGAAAAGAGGTTCTGAGCTTCTTCAAGGTCACCGCGACTGCAAACCGATGCCAGACAAGCAATACCAAAGCGCAAGGGAGGTAGAACGGGCTCGCGAGTCAGGAGAGGTAGAGGATAATGGGCAAAGAAGACATGATTCAAACATCTGTGAGAGAAGGTTCGGGATAAATGGGCCATTCGGTCATCGGAAGGTAAGCTTGGGAAGCGAGATAAAAGAGCCAGGGGGTACGTGTACTTTTTCGCGACAGGTTCCTGTAGGTATTTATTAGATCTTAGTCTTTAGATCAGGTGTTCTAGGGGGGATTTTTTGGACGTCAAGTATTTACTCTAGTTTTAAAGTCCATGTGAAATAGCTTTTCAGTTCCCACAGCGTCGCTACTAGAGATTAGGGCTCGTTTGAAATCAGAAAGAAGTGCCGGCTCAGGACGCTCGCTAGCCGAGGCGACATCTTGTTGAGAAGGTTCGCGCTCTCCTGGCCAGCTAGAGCTCGGTGAGGCGGTCGTCATGCTTGGAGAGGATTGCCGGTTTGGGGAGCTTCGAGTTGAGGCTGATATGCACAGGTGGCCGTTGCTCTTGCCTGAACACATTTGACACTGGAATCCGAACTGATCTCTCAGTTCAGGCTTCGTAAGCAGCAGCGGCTAGACTTGGAATAGTTCATGATGACTTGGAACATGTGCAATCTGCTTCCTTCTTGCCCCAAACGAAAGTAGTTTGCTGACTCATAATACCCGAGATGGGGGTGGGGCCCAAATGGCGGGGAAAACTGCGGCACACCAGACTAAGACGGCACCACAAGGAGCCTGGGGAAGTTCCACGGAAGTTTCTTGTCTTTTAACTTCCCAATTACAGTCTTCCCCAGATTAACCCCAGGTTTTCCCCAGATTTTTTATTAGGAAAATTTCCGAGTCCCACACGGGACAGAACCGGCATACAATACGATCTGCAGAATCTCCATATGCATCTGCGGGGCTAATCTGAATCGAAGCCCCTGGACCTCTGCTGGTTATGGCACGATGCGACATTTGCGGGCGCTCTTTTGCTCGAAACGAACATCTTATTCGCCATCTCAGAACCCGTGAGTCGAGTGTATGGCTGGCTGTCTGTCTTGGAGTGGCTCACTGAGGTTGACGGCCCATGAAACAGATACCGGAGAGCGACCGTTTCACTGCCCCCACTGCAAGGCTGGATTCCATCGCGCAGATGTCAGGGCAAAGCATATGAAGAAACTTCATACGCCAAGCGGATCGGTTTCGGTGTCGGAATCTTCTGAATCCTTCCCACAGCAGCATCCCCATGAAGGACTTCGTCCGCGAGAAAGAGAACGCTCGAGGCTAGCGTGTGACCAGTGTCGGAAACGAAAATTAAAGTGCAGTAACGTCCGACCATGCGAAGCATGCCTCTCAAAGCAGTTGCCCTGCACGGTCTCGAGCACTTCGAGGCCACCTGGAAGGCCCCGCAACAGAGTTCCAGTATCTCCGGGTGGCCAACCCATCCGCGAGAATGGGGGCAGCGTGACTGACTCGGGCATCCCGCCGGTTCCGCAGCCTTGGACACCAAACAGCAGCGGCCTTGAGCCACCGTTGGACGGGCCTAGCCTAATGACCAGTATCGCCGGAATCGACATACCGGCCGTAAGAGACGCCGCCGCCGCAGAATATCCAGCAGCTACGGGGCTCACTCCTCCCCCAGTCATGGATGAATGGATGACGTCCGAGTCAGCGAGTGACTTCTCGATTCAAGGCCCATTTCCGGGTGCAGCTAACATATCAGCGGATCAAATCTGCGGGGATGTAAGTTGGATGGATGATTTGCTTCCCCAACTCGTGAGTGATTGGATTTGCCCCCATCGCCGCCACCACCACTTCTGACATTTTGGGGGCTAGGATCTCGGGAACTGGTTGGATGACCTTAATGAATTTTCTGTAACGGATGACACGTGGCCGGCAGACTCTTCAGCATTCCATGTTGAGTCAGATCCTTCTATGGACAGCGCTGTGGAGATGATGGCGGAGCACCTTCAACGACGATCACACACACAATCCCCCCAATCTCGAGAAGAACAGAAAAGGTCATGGTATTCGGCCCCACCGCAGCTCTACGTATACGACGAAGATGTGGTCAACATCCTCCTCAATCTCTCTAGAGCGCACATCTCGAGCACATTCGCTCTATTTTCCGATTTCGAAGCGAACCGCGACACCCGCGTAGAGCTTTGCCTTGCCATGGCCGCCGTGGGTGGACTTTATTGCACGGCTCCAGCGGGCATAAAAGTCGCGAAAATGCTATTCAACGACTCCAGGCGTCTCCTCCTCGAGCAATATTTGCAGGACGATTCCATGCCGTTTGACCCAGCGTTGAGCTTTGCGAAAACATTTATTCTGCTCGAGATATACGGCCTGTGCAGCGGCGACAAAAGAGCCTACGAGTTCAATGAAGTGTTCCACGGAAGCAAGCTGCACGCGGTTAGCTCCTGTCTAAGTGCTTTGCCGCGCGATGCTCCCTTGGATCAGCGTCGACAAGCTCAACTTCTTTCGGAGGCGATGCGCGTGCTCGACAGCTACAGGGTGCTACTGCTGCGGCGACCTCCATCCTTCATGGGAGAAACTGCACTCGATCCGCACACCCTTAGCAATATGTCCCGGTTTCAGAGCCTCCCTACCGGCGGGTTGATCGCTACATCGAGCCGCGGCGGTCCTCTTGATCACCATCCCCCAACTGCTACGGGAATGGATCATCTCGTAATGGTCATATGTTACAGCTGGATGGCAAGTCCGCAGAACACTGAGAACTCCACATATACTCCTCTGTGGAGACTAGAATTCGTCGAGCTTGCCCTCGACCGGTGGATCCGAACACAGACTACCAGAACTGAAACTCCTCAACGTCCCCTCGAAGTATCGCAAATGCTGCTATATCACCTCACGAAAGTGTCCCTTCATTCCAATCTAAGTCATCTACAGCGTCTTACCCCAGCAGCTTTGCAAGCTATGGTATCCAGAAAAGATGGCGACGATATCCTGGACTCTGTCCGGGCGTGGAGGAACAGTCGCCACTTCACCATTGCTCACTGGCACGCAAAAGCCATCCTTGGCATTCGCATGGCGCAAGAAGCGGTGGCGCCATCCTGTCGCCGTGTATCGTCTGAAAAGGGCGGGACGCGGTTTGCTGAAGCTCCGCATTTACCGTTATGTATATATTTCGCGACATTAATCATATGGTGCGAAGAGGTGACGTCGAGTGATGGCCGACGAGGGCTGGGCTCAGTCCATGCTCCTTCAGCATTAGAGGCTGGTTCGCAGCTTTTATTCAGACTGAAAGTCCCTGTATCTAAACTCTTGGGAAATATCCTCTGTGAGCTTCGCTCCAGCGAAAGTTGACATTACTATAAACGGAGATGTGTTTGTTTTATTCTGACAGGAACTCGGCTGGGGGGAATATGCGCGGGATAGGTCTGCCAAGGACAAAGCTAGCCAGCACAGGCATGATGTGTGTCTCTAAACTGTGATGGTATTTTATAGTACGGATAGTCTAGAGGTAGACCATCAATCTCTCGAAACACTATAAGAAGGTGATTGCTTTCTTTTTAGTTACCGTCCAAACAGAAAATATTTTCAAGTTTCAACAATGTCTCCGAACTTTTGATGACAGTCGAGACCGGTGATTTATTGCACCCCACCCGGCTTCAGGAGACGGAGAAGAGAAGACATTGATCGGCGCCCGTAATTAAAAGATAAATTGCCGGGCGGAGGCAGCGGAGTAGGAGTAACCACCGCTACTGGGGCACTCACCCAAGCCAAGGGACCTAGAACGGGAATTGGCGATTACCACTGATGCCTGTCGGCATAGTTAATACGTATTTTCATTCCGTTTCCAAGTAAAAACAATGTTAGACCATATTCTCTCCCAACTCCCCTGCTTGCCTATTTAAGCACACCTGTCCGTTATCCAGATCCAGATCCAGGGCCAAGCATCCAGGCTTTCTCTCCAATCGTCTCGGAAGACAAAAGGCTCAACTTCAATTACCCGCCCGCCCATATGAAGATGTCGAAAGCGTATCGAGATATCCGCAGAGTAGACGAAAAGTCTTTCGACTATGTTTTCGAAGAGAATGTCTCCGTGGTATTGAAGGATGGCAAGGGGATTGTGAGGTGCAACGTCTACCGCCCAAAAAGCCAATCAGAAAAATATCCCGTTTTGGTAACCTACGGGCCCTATGGCAAAGACGTTCATTACAGCGTGTAAGTACTACCGGAATATCTTTGTGCGGCCCTCTCTCCACCGCCCTTTTTTCTTCTCAACTCCGCTGCTCATTGTCTCTTTTCTTTCATGTCCTTAGGTTTCACGCGTCCTCATTTGCCGAAGTTCCTGAGGAGCATCACTCGGCCCACTCTTCCTGGGAGACCCCTGACCCTGGGTTCTGGACCAGGAACGGCTATGCGGTGGTTAGAGCAGACGAACGTGGTACTGGCCAATCTCCTGGGTTGCTTGACACTATGTCTCGCGGCACGAGCGAGGCATTCTTTGACGTTATTGAGTGGGCAGCATCACAGCCGTGGTCATCCGGCAAAGTTGGTCTGCTCGGCGTGAGTTATTACGCCGGAAGTCAGTGGAGAGTGGCAGCCCGCCAGCCAAAGGGCCTCGCCTGTATTGTGCCGTGGGAAGGGATGTCGGACTACTATCGCGACCGCTGCCGACACGGCGGCATCCTTTCCAACACCTTCATCAGCTTTTGGTGGAACAGACAGGTTAGTGAGCATACACATGTGTCAAAGATAGATCCCTTTATTTTTAGTCCTAATCAAGCTTTTAGGTGGTCACCAACCAGTACGGACGGCCTGGCAGAGCGGCCCGCAAATGGGGCTATGATACAGTAGAGGGAGATTTGTCTGAGGAGGAGCTCCTCGCCAACCGCCGCGATCAAAATGAGGATAATGCAGCTCACCGCTTCCTCGATGAGGAGTACTATGCTTCGAAGGATTACGACATGGCTGATATTAAAGTGCCGGTCCTTTCGGTGGGAAACTGGGGGGGGATCCTACTGCACCTAAGGGGAAACGTAGAAGGCTATCTACACGCAGGCTCCAAGTATAAGTATCTCAGACTCATCACTGGGCGCCACGACTTGCCCTTCTACTCCAAGGAGAACGTCGAAATGCAAAAGAGCTTTCTAGACGCTTTCCTCAAGGGACATGATGCGGAGGGATGGTCGACCGGAAAAGCCCCCAAAGTCGGCCTGGTTCTGCGGAAAGGCAATGTCGGATACAATGATGCAGAAGCTGAAAAGCAGTATCCTCACCGCTACGAGGAAGAATGGCCAATCCCTCGCACCAAGTATACCAAGTACTTCCTCACTGCAGATATGCAGCTGAGCACGAACGCGAGACCTTCCTCAACAGCGGTTGAAATGTCATTGGTGTCCTTCCAAGCACCTGGAAGTCTGAAAACCCCGCAGGCTGTTCGGTTTACTACGGCGGCCTTTGAAAGCGAGACCGAGTTCACAGGCCATATCGTGGTCCACCTGAACGTGTCGGCTTCGAGTCTTCCAGGCAAGGAGACGATCCCTTCGGAAATCGATCTTTTCATCACCCTTAGGCACCTCGACGCGCAGGGAGCGGAAATTTATTACACGGGCACCGTTGGCGATCCTGTCCCTGTGACGAAAGGCTGGCTGCGCGTCAGCCTCAGGAAGGTGGCCGAAAGCCATCCTCGACACCGCCCTTGGAGACCCCACCGGGAATATCGCTCCACCGACGTTGCTCCAGTGGAAAGCGGGGTAATCTATCCGGTAGATGTTGAGGTGTGGCCCACTAACGTCGTTGTTAGTGAAGGCCATCGGCTGGTCTTGGAAATCTCGTCGGGAGATACTCAGGGGGCGGGGTTGTTTGAGCATAACTCCGAAGTGGATCGTCCTGTTGACTTGCTTGAGGGGATGACCAACATCCACTTCAGTCTCGAGCATGAAAACTGGATCCAGTTGCCACTCATCCCACCCATGTAGATGAAGTTATTTAAATATAATTCATCTGTCCTGCCCCCAGGTGTTTTTATTCTCTATGGCGATCTAATGCCGATGTAGCTGTTTTATAAGTGTCAACTTATGTCCCTACCAATGATTCTTTAGAAGGACGTATGTCTGAAATTCATTCGATCGTTCCTCCTCAACTCACGTCCACGGCAGCCAGTATCATCAACACCAGCCCGACCACGTCTCAAGACCTATCCGCCCAACACCCCAGCCGGCCTCCAATCTTAGAAGCTTGACGGAATCTCCGCCAAAACGTTCTCCATCATGTCGTCGACTCGCAGCCAGAGCAATCTCCGTGGCCACTCAAGATACATTACCACGCATGACGCCGAAGGAAAGGCACGATTCAGCGAGGATGTTCCGGAGCCAGCGCCAGTCCGACGGGTCATGGGCGGCGACATGGAGTTTAGCCTCATGTACACGACGCTGGGCTTCCCTATCTCTATGGCCAACGACCAGGACATAAAAGCGTACCAGGGCTACTTAGCTAATGCACCGGCCATCACAATCCCCGGGGGGACCGCGTGCCGGACGGTGGACTTCCCTCCTGGCTACACGTCGCCGATGCACCGGACCCCTTCCTGTGATTTCGGCATCGTCATAGAGGGCGAGGTCGAGTTGGTCCTGGACTCGGGGGAGACCAGGCTCCTAAAAAGAGGCGATGTCGCCGTGCAGCGCGGGACGAACCATGCGTGGCACAACACGAGCAAGGACAGCTGGGCTAGGATGTTTTACGTGCTACAGTCGGCGGAGAAAGTGGTTGTTGGAGACAAGGCCTTGGAGGAGGATGAAGGAGGAATTGACTGATACACCCAATCATGGGTGTCAAGACTGAGTGTCTGCTGCTAGCCGCTGTGTGCTGCTTGCTGGCGAAGTCTTAGGCCCAATCTAAGCTCTTTCTCCCGAAGAAACGAGACAAATTCTTGCTATCTACTGGAATCGGTGTCCAAGGAGATCACAGAAGAAAAAAAAAAGGGGCACAGTTAGGTAATCGATACTCCATTAAATGTCATGATACCTATCTACTCTCGTTTCTCTTGGGAGTCTTGTTGCTTTGTGGTGAAATATTTTGACTTCTGCCGGTCAAAGAGTCACATGTATAATGCAAATACTGAACCAGACAGTGCTAAAAGGCGATCATGCGCCTGAATCGGCGTAATTACACATCTCATCGAGCCATGAACTAGAGGAGGTGGGCTACGTTTGTGAGTTCACAGTGGTTTCTCCCCAGCCTGGCATCCGGGGGCTCGGTGGTAACTGCTCAAATCTAGGGTGCGGGTGGAGAAGCATCATGGCAGCGTATGGATATGTCTTGTCCAGGCTAGCCATGCACTATTACCATTTTGATCAAATGGTTGGGGGGGTGGAGCGGGGTATCATGAACGGTGAAATTCCCGAGGTGGAGGCGAGTCTAATGCAACAAATCAAATTCAAGGCAAATTGGGCCAGGTGCGCATTATTTCAAATACCCAAAGATTCGAAGGGGTGCGGTCAACAGATGGAGGGCCCACAAATCTCAGACCATCCTTTCTTCCCTGGTAATTAGCCGTTCGGTAAAGAGTACCCACGGAGTTGCCAATATGTGTATTCGATGATAATACTACGAAGTAGTTGGTACTGGAACACGTAGTTGCCAACATTGGACGTCGAAAGGCACAGGCAAACCAACGGCAGTTGCGATGTGGGAGCGCTAGCGACGTGTTGAGCATGCTAGGGCTTCAAAGCAAGATAAAGCTATATTTATGCTTCAATGCTTTGTCGTATAAGCTATCCCACCTTCCAGCGCCCGTATCAGTCGTCAGTCTGTTGCTCCCATTGCTGTGTAAGTATGCAAGTACGGACTCTATGAACACCAACACTTTCACAGGAAACGCAACTGTGACCTCCTGTATTGATAAGAAGACTTAATAGAACCCGGCGAGGGAAGGACCCCTCCTCGCTTCCCCTCTTTGAAAATCAGAAGTGATAGAGTTGACCTGGGCGAGATGATCACATCCCAATAATGACTGCCTTATCATGCAAAAGTAGATGGAAGTAGAAAGACGATATTCAGTATATTCAATGACAACTTCCTTCACTCAGCTAGAGTATCCAAATGCAGATACGTTATAATGAACATGGAGCCTTCCCAGCTAATCAGTGAAGTGATAGCACAGATTTCAGTACGTGCTTCAGTTTCGAAGGTGCCTCCTCTCCCCAGCTCGGGCATCTCCATGCGACAAAGTAGTCGGGCCGCACGAGCACGCATCCAGAGTCTCCAACTCCTCTGATACCCTCCCAATCAAGATACACGTCCTTGTAGTCCTGTCCGTACCCAATAGAGTAGACCCTGATTGGCACGCCGAGCTCCGCAGAAAGCTGTTCGGCCGTCGCTTTCCAGTGCTGACCGCCAATGCCAGTGAAAATAGTGAAATGCCCCTTTCCAGCTAGGTCAATGGTAGAGATGTACTTGGAGGGGATATGATTGCACAACCAGGCGTGCGGCAGACGAGCACCGGGATACGTGGTGGCGTGGTAGTGCTCCAACGGATCTCTGGAGAAGACGGGCATCGCGCCTTGGTCGGCCTGGTAAACAGCGGACGAGACATAGCGCTGATTCATCTCGATGCCCAGGCCGTGCTCTTCTCTGTCGATTGCTCTAAGTGCTTTGGAAAGCCTTTCGCGGCGGGTGTGTCCTTCTGGTGAGTCGGCGTAGATCTCGGCGTGGGCTTTCATACGCTCTTCCACAGTAGGTTCTAGATTGCCGAGCACTTCCCAGATATTCTTGTGGTTTCTCAAAGACGCATTTGCCCTAGTTGCATAGTGAGTATGCGTATATATATTCCAAAAATGGACAATCAACTTACTGCGTGACAACATCCAGCCCAACTGGTTGACGCTCCACGCTATACGTGTCTAGTAGTTCTCTCCCAGCGAGGCCTACGCGAGGAACACATATAGTCAATAAAACGGTCAAAGTCAACAGATATCGGGTGGCTTTTCTCTCTCCTTCAAGTCCCCCGCTTACCTTTCTCCACAAAGTTGATCTTCCACGCAAGGTTGTGTGCGTCTTGAATGCAGGTGTTCGACCCCAACCCGTGGTTAGGCGGATGCCGGTGGACCGCATCTCCGAGGCAGAAACTATTTCGTTTCGTTAGCCATGTAGACAAACATACTCGCGGTAAGAAAGGGGCACGAAAGTAAAAGCGATTGGGAATGGAGTATACTGACACATTGCCCTTTGTGTAGTACTCGGCAGCAGTTTCGTTGATGGCCCAGGTGGACACGCCCAAGACTTTGACCTCGACTGAATCGTCCCCGATCATTTCGCGAATACGCTTTACGTATTCTTCTTCAGACCTCACTTCCCTCGGCGCGTCGGGGGTCGTGAAGATGATACACAACCATTCGTACCATGGCTTGACCATTCTCATGCACCCGATCCATCCCCACTCTGGAGTCTCGAGGTTCGGCTGCAGGATCCAGTGCAAGTTGCCTTTACGGTGCTCCATGAGATGCGACATGTCTGCGTGCATCAGCACGTTGACCGCGAACCCTTGTCCGGGGCGTCGTATCAAGGGGATCTGAGCTTGCCGTACGATCTTGCTGCGTGCACCATCTGCGCCGAAGAGATACTTGGAGCGAACCTGGAAAGTCGTCTGGGAGATCCTATCCAGAAAGGTCGTGGTTACCCCCTTCTCGTCCTGCTCGAATGATACGAATTCGGTGTCCCATCGACATTTGAAGCCGTTCAGAGTCGCATATCGCATCAGCAAGGGCTCCATCAACGTCTGAGGAAGATCCAACATCTCGGAAGGACTTGCGAGCTCATAGTCCCCCTGATTTTTTAAAATGGAAAAAAAAAGAAAAGAAAAAGTCAGCCTGCTACCGATAGGTTCGCCGACTTTTGATTGGGAGGCTTACCTTTCGTTTCGGGTCGTTTCCCCAAGAGTAAATACGGCCATATTCCTGTCCGGCCATAGTGTTGGACCAGCGGGTATGCACCATGGTATCATTCTTTGTCCCGGCCTTGTAGCACTCAACATCAAGCCCAATATCCCGGAGGCAGTCTGTTTTATTTTTAGTCAGCTTTCATTTTTCTTGTCGTCTTCTCTCCTCCCACCACATGCCGCCCTTTTTATATCGGGCGAGTTACGGTTTTGTTCCATACCGATTGCGGCCATATTCGTAATGTGAGCTCTCGGGGTGTCAGCATTGCTCGAGTCCTGGCTGACAATGAGGCCTTTCATCCCTGAGAGAGAGAACACGTATTAGATTCAAAGTAGACGCACGCAACAGCAAGCGCAGCGTGACGCTATAAGGCAAGTGTCGACCCCATGCCCATTTCATTGGGCCTCCTTCCCCCACTCTTTGGTTGTCCTTGTTTTCCTCTTACCATACGATGCCATAAATGCTGCCAAAGATGCACCTGCAGGGCCCGTGCCCACGATGAGGTAGTCCGTTTGAAGGACAGAAGGCAATGTGCCGTTGGCCACTCCGTTCGGTCCATTCATCGTCACGGAATCCATGTGACGTAGCTGTCTGGTGCGTGAACGTCTCGTCGAATAAGATGAAAAGGGTGAAGGAGAGGTTGCAGGGATTAATTTCAACCTGAAGATGAAGGTTTCATGGCACGGTGTTTGATGGGTCTCTGACGGTCTTTCTACTTTTATTTTATTTTTTTTTTTTTTTTTCTTTCGCCTCACATCGCCATACGCCAAGAGATCCCCTCCAGTCCCGATACCGAAGCGGAGAGGTCATCCACACCTGTTAGAAGACCCCAACTCGGGTATTATCGTCTTCGCTTCCCCACCAACGAATCGGGTATTTCTCCAGGCGAAGTCAAAAGCTGCATCGCCTCAAACTGCGGTCCAATTGTGGAGCACCTGGTAACCCCATGGGGGATCGATCCCAGAACGCTGGGTCGGGTGATGCATCTATTCCTGGAAGCCCGGGGAAGCTCTCTCCTATCCAGTAGAATCTGCCGAATTTACAATCGGTTATTTTGCACTAGGCGACACTTTTGAATTAGTGATGGACCCCACAACCTGTCAAAGGTCCGAAAGCCGAACGACCGAACGGTCCCAGCTCCAGCCCCAGGGAAGCGGGGATGGGAGGGGGTGAGAGGGGGTAGACTTTTCACATCGTTGTACACTTGTCAATTTCCTTGAACCAAGACCGAGACTAAAAGCATGGCGTTGATAAAGGGTGCTGCGGTAAGGCCTGGAGGGTCTTTCTTACCTCTTCTGCCTTCAGTTCCGTAGCACGCACACTCCATGATTTTCGTAAATAAAACGTTTAACCTTCACGTGTTTCGCGAGAATCCTCCGGGGTCCTGGAAATGTGAACCGCCACAATGGGCGTTCAGTATTTTCTGGGTAACTCATAAAAGGGTCGGCATGAGGAAGGGAACTAGTCGCGGTCAATGCTCCCTTAGGAGAGAGGACAGAATTTCACTGCCAGTCTCGCCAGCCTCAGTGCTTCTCGGTGGCATTTGTATATACCAGTTAATACATTTTCTAATTGATATTGGTGCAACAATCATCGCAACGACCCCGTCTGTTGGTGGGAAAGAGCCGACTGTGAGCATGGACATCTTTACTCATAATTATTTTCTGGTCCCGTTTAATTTAATGAATCTCATGAATACTAGAGCCTTTCCTCTTTTTATATTGAAACACCTTTGTAGTTGTTTACAAATGGCCATTGCTATGGATCGGCTTCTGAAGGCTCACTGACCATTCATCAAACCTTTCTTCCGCGTCAGCAAGAGCATCAAACCCTAGGAGGCTCCTCTGATACTGTGCATCGCCCCAGTTGAATGAGCAACTTCCCTGCCACTTCTCCCTAGCCAGTCCGGCCAGCTCTCTGTCACGATCCGCTTGCTGAGGGCCATCGGCTAAGTGGTAGAAATGCCGAGTGTGCACAGCACCAGCGACGTTCACTTCCGTCCGATTCTTGCGTAAGTCTTCGTATAGACGCAATAGGCTTGCTAGCCGCTCGTTCTTTTCGATTTGATTCGCGGGGATCCCTGTGCTTTGGAACTTATCCAGAAGTAGGCCCAGGATGGCACCGTCTTCGACGGCCATGGCAGCCCCTTGTCCCTGATATGGCAGCGTCGGATGTGAAGCGTCTCCTAGTAGGGCGATCACTCCCTGTTTGCGTGTAACCCCATCAGCAATCGGGCATTAAGCTTCCATGCCAGGACCATGGATCTGGCTACTGGTCTGCGCCGGCACATACCTTTGTCCACTGGTTGAGCTCTTTAAAGTGAAGGAGTTTCCATTTCAGGGCGGTCTTCAGGCACGAGATGATGTCGTTCAAACTAGATTGAATTGTGAGTAACTATGCCGAAAGGGGATTTCGGAGGAGGCTCAAACATTGGATCCCATCCTTCAAAATTAGCTGCCATTTCCTCCACAGTTCCCGGCGAGGTACGTACACCGTTGGGAAGGTCATCCGCGACTCTGTGCCATGCATTGGTCAGCGATTCTAGAACTAAAGATCAGGGGTTCTAGGCCATCGAAATCAAGAAAGGACAATGAAAAAAAAAAAAGAAAAAAAAAAAAAAAAAAAAAAAAAAAAAAAAACACTTACAGCAAGACGAGATTGTACTCCGTGTGGTTCCTCAGAGGATAGAAGACAGCATGTCTTCCCGGCCCTAACCATACCTGTACGTTTGACTGCTCAAGCAGCTTGTCCATTCGTTCATTCTTGAGGCCTTTCAGTTGATCACGAGTGAAGGTGCCGCGGTATGCCAAATCACCCGTTTCGGTAGGTGGAAAGGGGCATTCCAATACAATTTCACGGATTAGAGACCAGAGCCCTGCTCATAAGATTTTCTCCTTTTTAGCGTTGATTCCCCAGCTGTGCTCAGTATCTGGATGAAAAAGTTCGCCATACCATCTGCGCCGATCACCACATCCGCGCTGATGCGTCTCCCATCCTTCAACAGCACGGTCTGGGGACCATCCGCTGCTGAACAGATGCCGGTGACCTCTGCACTTGTCACCGCATGTGCTCCAGCAGCTAGAGCCTCGTCAAGCAGTACTTTCTGATAGTCACCTCTGTGTATGGCTCTGTTGCCCGGATCGATCCAGAACAACTTCGTTAGCGCTTTCATCTGTTCCAGTCGGCGATAGATTAAGTTTGGGCTTTTTATCTGCTCTTACATCCATTCTGCCCCGTATTCCGCCTTTGTTCTATCCTTGAGGGGCTTTTCAGCAAGAATATGGCCATTCTCATATCGTCTCAGCGTGAAATCCTGCACCTGGTACCCGCCAGCCTCTTTGAGCTTCTCGAGCAGCCCAAAACGGGTCAGCACCCGGCAGGCGTTTGGGGGGATATGGATCCCTGCACCAAGCGCCAGGATTTCCGGTGCCCGCTCGAGAACGGTAACCTGGAGGGGCGGGTTTGCTCGACGGCATGCGATCGCACAAGCCAGCCCACCGATACCCGCACCGACGATTACCACATGGAGGCCGCTGGCGCTCTGAGAAGACTAGTTTCGAAGGGGAAAAATTAGTCCATGAAGGGCGCGCGGTGGTGTGGACTCGGTGTATACTTGCGCTGGTCTTCGACGTTTTTGCGGTCATTGTAATAATTGTTAGTCGGGATGGCCTTTCGCGACTTCGGATTGTTTCTAGCCGGAATAGAAATAGAGGTATGTACTGTACGGCTCCTTCCGTCGAGGTGTTGTATTCAACCACAGTTCAAATGGGGCGCAGAAAATTGTAATTGTTTTTAAAGCACCACTGTCACATATTTGATCCGGTTATTTTGCCTCTAACCTTCACAACCAAATCTTCCTTGAATGTGGAACTCCACACCACAACTCCACCTCGGAAGTTTGGTCTTGAGGCTTAGGCGTGCCAAGGAACATGACCAACGACTAATTAGCCGACTGCGGCCTGGCGATGTCTTACCATCAAATGCATGTCCAGGATCCCCCACCTTCACCTTAGGTTCTAAAATGCAGATGTCACATTTCTGCCTAGTACTCAGGCCCTTCTTTCGACGGCACAGATTCGCCCCCGGTATCCTGGCATGCTGGAAACTATCCCCCAAAATCAACCGATCGTTTGTTGTTGTCGACTGCGAGATGAGTTTACCCATTAATGTTCCAAGCCCATATGCCGAAGGTGGATATGCCTCCTTTGCCTTTATGGGCGTTTGCGTGACTTCAACTCTCCTCATTCTCCCCTTTCTCCCCTTTGGACTGGACAGATGAGTAAACCATCGCCCCCCATTAATTCTCGGACCTGTGCCATGCGTTCGCCGGTAACATGTTCCCATGGGATTAAAATCTGCTACGTCTGGTCCTTGTTTTTCCATCTGAATTTTGTTGTTCGCATGAAGGTGTTTCATCATCGGGTTTGAACACTGAATGCAATATAGAGACGCTTTCATTGTGATAGCACGTAAAGAAAGTGATGATATTAATTAAGCGGCGTATTCTCGATAGATGTTCCCACACATCTTGTTCGAACAGCACATAACTAGTACCTCTTCCTCAACCCATTCTGAGCCACTCGCAATCCGCAATACCTACCACATCCAATATCTTCTTCCAATTCCATCCAGGTGTGCTTGGTTCAGTGAACTAGAGTAGGCTTGACAAGGACGGTGGCCGCCCAGGGCGAAGTGACTCCTCTATCCTTGGGTCTCATCATCTCTTCCGTCATGCAGCAATCATTCTCCATGTCGTAAAGTTGATAGAGCCTTGCAAGCGTCAACGTCAACCCGATCTGGGCGAGGTGTCTGCCGATGCAATTTCGGGGCCCGTAGCTGAAAGGCCGCGACATCTCCTTCATTTCTTTCCCTGGGTTTAACCATCGATCTGGATTATACACTTCGGGGTCGGGAAATACCTCCGGGTCTCGGGAGGTGGCGTGAGACGACGTCGACACAATCGTTCCCTTGGGGATGTAATGCCCACTGATAAGCCGGCCAGGCGACACCCTAGGGAACGCAGCGCTGAGGGGTCCCCAAATTCGAAGGGTTTCTTGGATGACTGCGTCTAGGTAGGGCTGGTTGGTAAAGAGGCAATCAATTAGCTGCTATGAGTCTCCAACTATAACGGGAGCGAGCCATTCTGATAGGCGGAGGCTTTAAAGGGTGCGGTTCTTACCAGTTTCGAGGCGCGTTCGTAAGTCGGCATTTCTTGAGGATCACGAAAAGCAGCTCGGATCTCCTCCACCAACTTCATCCTCACGGCTGGCCTCCTGCCACACTCCCAGATGGTGTAGAGCGTTGTCACCGCAGTGGTATCGCTTCCGGCGACCAGGAATATGATGGTATTCTCGACCAACTCTTCAAATGACAGCTTACTTCCAGATTCGGCGTCCTCGGCATCGACAAGATTCCTCAAAAATGTCCCTTTCGCAAACTCAGGATCCGCCTTTACCTTTTCGCTGAAGCTCTTGACGCTATCTTGACTAAATGCGATGAGCTTATTTAGACCCCGATAGCCATCTTGGATATATTTAATAGGGAAATATCTCAGTAATGGAAAGAAGGATTGGATGGGAACAACAGTCATACTATTATTACATGTAAGGATTCGAATCAGCAACTTTATGACAAACAAACGCAACACCCAGGAGATACACAGGGGGGGAACTTACAATCGATCAAGGTCGTCATGGTTCATCTCTCCACAGCCCGAAATAGAGTCAAACGATTTGCCAAAGCTGAGATAGCTTACAATATCGAGGTAGTGCTCCATCGTTTTGTTATAGATATCGACCGATTCGCCTCTTCTGGCCGCCGGAGCGATGACTGTATTAATGTACACGTCCACCCTTTGACGAATAATGGCTTCATCCTGGAGGAGCGCCCTCTCGGAGAAGCTATGTGAGACCAAGCGCCGGAGGCGAGAGTGCTGCCCGCGGTCAATTTCGTTTAGAATGCTGGTGGCCCCAGTGGCAGTGAACATGTCGTAGAAGGAAGGCTCTTTGGTGCAGGGGTTAGAACTCTGACCGTAGATGTCCTGCCAGGACTTCATGCTCCCGAAGATGAGCTCATTGGTCGATATTCGGACAGGATCGCCGTACTTCTTCAACATTTTCGTCTGCCAGGTAACGCGGTCCATCCGGAACATGGCCATCATCTTCGGCAGGTCAGTGAACTTGCCCAGCAATGGGCCGGGGTACTTGGCAAGCTGGTGGAAGAATACGCGATAGACGATGATAGAGATGATGTAAAAAAGCAGAAGGGCATACAACGCTTGTGAAAGGCGCAAGGCCTCCAGGAACCCCATTGCTACGTGCACCAAAGCCATTGCGGTGAAAGATTGATAATAATACAACTACCGTTCAACTTGAAGCAGTCGTGATGGTTGCTTCATCTCTCGCGGCCGAGGCGTTCGATCGTCACGTTTTTATATATTCTACTGACAAGGAACTACTTACAGAAACCGCAACGGCAACGGCAAGGTTAGAGGTGGAGGCGTTCATGCGAACATTTGGTTACCCCATCCAGCGTAGGAAATTATCCGATCTTCGTCTAGGTGCCCCAGAAATTACCGAACACTAGGAAATATGCCGAGGCGCTTGCAGCTAGGCACAGGAGTCATAAAGACATCACTCGACCTTTCTCGTCATTGATAGATACCCAACAGAAACAGAATATTATTCCAGAGGCCTCAAGAGACATTAATCATGGCGTCGTTTTATACGAACGCTCCAGCCCCGAGCGGTTTGCTCCACAAAACCAACGATCATGGCGCCGAGAGATATTCACCTGGACTCAACATTGTCATTATTGGTGCCGGTATTGGTGGACTTACCGCGGCCATTTACCTGCGGTACCAAGGGCACGCAGTGACGGTGTTGGAGCAGCCTCATTCCACGAACGACACCGCCACCGTTCTGCATCTAACGCCCAACTCGAATGGACTGCTGAGGCGCATCGGGATCTTCGCCGAACATCTTGACGCCAACTCTGTGGAAAGTGTGAGTGCAGACGAGGAAGAGATGAGGACCGAGACTGCTGACAAGTATACGGCAACCACAATGCAGATTAGCGAGTATGATGCAAACAACCGGCTGCTACGAAACACCGACCTGACCGACTCTAATACACTCTGGCTGCATCCCTGGCATTTAGTAAATCGTGCACGTCTCCATGAGGAACTAAATCGTCGCGCTACTTCTCTCGAGGGAGAGGGCGTGCCGGTCATTATCAGAAGGTGCAGTTGTGTTGCTGATATCGATGCTACCTCTGGCACTGCTCTGTTGGAGAACGGAGAAAGAGTACAAGGCGAGGTTCTGATCGGGGCCGACGGGATACATGTGGGTCTCATCTCGTATCCATTGTTCTGCTTTCCCTGAGACTAGACCCCGTCTACATATGTTATGGGCTCTTCTGCGAGGAGAAATTCCCGTCCCACGACACCTGAGATTAACTGCCCGCAATTATGACAACACCATGAACTAACGGGAGCCATCCATCCAGTCTAAAGCTCGCCCCAAAGTCCCAGGAGGAGACATTGGCACGAAAGCATCGGGAAAGAGCGCGTTCTGCTTTCAGGTTCCTCGACAAGTGGCCATGGATGACGTACTGACGCGAGAATACGCCGAGAAAGACGGTCAGGTAATTATTTGGCACGGCCTGGATAGGCGTGTGATGTTATACCCATGTGAAAGCAACAGGCAACTCAATTTCGTGTGCATCTGTCCAAGAGAAGAAATTGAAGGTGATAATAACCCCAGTCGTGAGTGGCATTTCACGGGCATGCGGAAGGAAGGGGAAGAGAAAGCTTACATCCAAGCAGAGTGGATCATCAAGGCCGACAAGGCCAAACTAATTGATGTCTATAAGGATTTTGACCCGTCGCTTGTGGCACTGATGGGCAAGGCTGAGACAGAGACATTCGATGCTTGGGAGCTCTTGGACCTGGGTGTGCTCCCGACCTGGGTCCACAAACGCTTGGCGCTCCTGGGCGATGCCGCCCATCCATTCTTCGCTGGTAAGTAGTAGAGACATCGAAAACTATTAATTACAATCCCTTACCAGGTTTACAGATCAGAGCCAGGGGGCAGGATGCGCCATCGAGGATGCTGTCGCCCTGGCTGTCGTTCTGCAACACGGTATCACGGCGGGAGAGGTGCCGGAAAGACTGCGCCTATACGAGAAGATTCGCAAAGAGCGCGCCAACCGAGTACAGGAATATTTGCGATTGGCAGGGCG
This sequence comes from Scedosporium apiospermum, assembly GCF_000732125.1. NCBI lineage: Eukaryota > Fungi > Ascomycota > Sordariomycetes > Microascales > Microascaceae > Scedosporium > Scedosporium apiospermum. Next base: position 66,719 of record NW_015971803.1, read on the forward strand.
AGATCTGAGAAATAAGGGACTAGAGTTGGGTAAGGAACGAGTTCCTCTGCGGTCACTTTCTATCTGCTTACAAGTCGGTCAAAGTAACCGAATTCACGAATTACACTTTCGGGCACGATGAGTGGGACAATTCCACGAACATTATGCGCAAGTGGGACTGGTCGCGTAAACCAGGTCTCTACTGGAGAATGCCCGTCTCCTTCGGACCCTTTCCGGGTCCTCGTCAGACATTTGAGGGCCGGCCCAGGAGCTCCGCGCAGTCCACATTCACAATTGCTTCGATCAAGTTCAAGACATCTCGTACTATTCTCGAGAACCTCTTCCCGTCGTCCTCGTTCCGATTTAAGAGTCCTGGTACGGTAGCTTATGCCAGCTTCTCCCAGACAACCCTTGACAAGATGGAGTGGCTTGGTGGTTCTGGCTATAGATACTTTGGGCTCTACATCCACGGCGTAGAGTACGTTCAGAATGACGGTCAAGTGCTCGAAGGCACCTTCTTGCCAATTCTATTCGAGGATTTAACAGACCCGATCATCAGTGGGCGGGAGGAACTAGGCATACCGAAACTATACTGCTCAATCGACCTGTGGAGGCGCAACTCTAGTTACTGGATCCAAGCGGGATGGCAGGGTGCTAGCTTTGGCAAATTCGCCCTAGATGGCTTGAGGGAGGTGAGCCTGGGAGACGATAAGGGGACTATCGGAGGTGAGGACGACCACGGCATCTTCTCATATAAGTACGTTCCTGCCGTTGGACAGCGTGGCAAAGCGGACGTTGAGTATGCGATATTTGTGCCGCATGCCGAAGAGGCAAAAGCTGTCGAGAGCAAGGTGCAGAAAGTTTATAAGGCCGACAGAGCGTCGGTGTCTCTGGACCCTCTTCATTGGGAAGCGCTGCCAACCTTGTACCATATAGTCTCAAGATTGGCCGAGATTCCTGTCTATGAGGTTGTAGAGGCAAAAGTTGTTGAGGGTGTTGGCGTGCCTAATTTCTCTAGTGCTAGAAGGATCGACTAAGTCTACAGTACGTACTAGATATTACACTCTAATCCAGCCTGTACTATCAACTTGCTCAACCAAAGCGGGAGGGGCTATCGAAAATGGGGCATCAATGTCCATGTCGGCCTATATGTTGAAGGTAAGGCTCTTGACGGTTTCCACTGGGAACACCCGCGTTTCGCTTTACCTAGATCCATCTCGTCCCCTAGCTATCCACAGGCCCAACACCCGGAACGGTTGTCTTTTAGGTTAGTGGCATCTTCTCTTCGACGTCTCTAGATATGGGCGTTCAGGGTATCTCGCAGAGAGTCCGACAGATCAAATTCAAGATGAGTGAGTCGAATCTTAAGAAACATCTTCCCTAAGGCCTGCCCTGCTTCTCCTTCACTGGATTACCCAATATCCTCTATATGTAAATATTGCGACAGATTAATGACAGAGCATACGATAAGTTCGTTTTCATGGATGATGGTGCCAAGAATAACGGCCGGATAATCAACCTTGCTGTAAAGCGAACGGGGTGGCGGATCAAATCACTGGAGATCCCCTATTCCGGAAGCTCGTCTTGATAGGCTGATTCGCGAAGCCCACCATTATTAATCCCGTTCGTCCACGCGAGACTTTTTCCCAGTTCCCGTCCAGCGCCCGAGGTTCGGGTCCGCCAATAGAGAAACTGCGCATCCATGCGCGGTGTCTCATCTCTGACTCTCCCGGAACAACGGGCGAGCCGAAATGCATCGTACACTCTGTGAGTGAATTGGTTCTAAATCCTCTCCAAGAAAGTGTACTCCATGGGGAGTTGGGTCACGAATCATCGATGCTGCAGTTTACTACAACTGGTTGGGTAAGATACCACCCGTCGTTGGCTCAAAGACCCGGGGAACACTTTATTGATGACGAATTTTTCTTAGATTATGTACGTCGCCTGCGATGCTGCTCTCATTCTCGGGGCCTGAACAGTTCTTTATGACGGGTCCCCGTTTTATCCAGATCCTACTGCATTCATAATGCTGTTGGCAAATCAGACCGTGACCAGTTTTGAAGCAAGCCCTAGATGGATGTCCGAGATGCTGAAGCTGGGTGCCTCCCCCAGGGAGGTGGCGGATCTTTCAGTTCCGCGGACTGTTTCTAGCACTGGTATGGTGCTGTCAGATTGCGTTTCGAGTGGTTCTATGACATCGGGCTCCCGACCACGTCAGGTTGGGGAACATGCCTGGTGGAACATTGTAGGTTACGTTCCAGTCTCCGCCTTTGAAAAGGTGTGTCACTGCTGACATGTGAAATTTCAGGCCGGCTGCTTCGCCTTGGGTAATCCGATATCGTCACTTTATGTCCGTGGGCGTCAAGGTGAGGCAGTCCCTTTACAGCCTTTTCTATGGTAGGTGTGAAATACCTTGGCGAGAAATACTGAACATTATTATTTCTTTACGGTCAGCGCTCGGAGTCGCCATAGCTGTCTACGATACGGACGCCCCCTTTGACGGGCCGACCCATCCCGTCGGGAACAGCGGGTTATAAACCAGTCCCTAAGGTCCCCATGTTTTTCTGGAATGAGGCCACGCCACAACCTACGGGCTCCAGATTTTACTCTCCCTCCTTCGTCAAACACAATCACGTCTGGACCCAGGGCTATTCGTCTCAGTCCACCCGGCGACTAGGACCCTCATCCTCCACAGTCGCGCGGACAGGTTTCTCAACCCATCCGGGGTCCGCTTCGGGGGCGCTGAAATTTACAACGTTCTGGAGCGCCAATTATCTGACGCTATCGTCGATGGCATCTGCCTAGGGCAGCGTCGTCCTCGGGACCCCGACGAGACACTGATTCTCTTCCTGCGGATGAAGCCGGGCCATAGGTTCAACCAGAAGCTCGTCAAGAGGGTCATAAAGAACGACCTAGGCCCCAGGCACGTGCCCAAATTCGTGTTTGAGGAGGTGCCGGAAATCCCTGTAGCTTATTTTTCTCTTGTCCCCCCAGCCCCGCTTTCCAGCGGTCGATCTGACCAGGTCCAGTACTGGGTCATATAAAAGAGGTAAAACTTTTATTATTATTAGGAGGAGAAATCCAGGAAGCATGCATCCGTCGATGCTCCCTACTCGCGCAAAGTGCGAAAAAGAAGGGGAAACTAAATCAGGTTTAGCACAAGCCCTACTAATACTTTTGCGTGTGGCAAGGACTTGCTTGGCGAACCAATTCCCGAGGGTACAGCTTCCGTGGTGGAACAGAGTAACTCTCGCCTATCCTTCTTTGTTGGGTTGTGGCAGGCATTAATTCAAGCAAGGTGCCATTAGATCGTCAGGGTTGCCCCGTCGATTGCGTGAACCTTCTTTACGACTCCAACCAGAAACCCTGTGGAAAGACAGTCTGGGACAAGGACTTTGGCGCACCAGCGGAAGCTTGAATCCGACAGCCTCTGCAGACTGTACACTAGGGCCTTTTGGCCTCCATTATTCTCCACACGCACCATTAAGCTTTACGAATCCCCCGCAAATCCGGGGTCCCCAGATTAGCCTCCACCTCACCCCGCGTCAGGACTCCTTCGATTCATACCACCGCTTCGGAATTCGACTCCGATAGCCTGCCTCGCTGAGGATTGAGAGTCAGTGTCATGATACAGAATCTATATAGAGGACTAAGTCCTCGGCTGCTCGCTGGCCTGGCGAAAGCTCTACACCATCCTTTCTTATGACGACTGTCAGTCACCCAGATACTTTTGGAAAAGGCGACCATGCTGCGACCCCTTCCACTGCTGTGCCTCGTTGTACTTTTCAACTCTGTCACTGGCCAGAGTGAAAAGGACTGGAAGGGTCTCAATGCCTCTGTGCAAGGGCGTCTACATACACTAGCACCATTGGCCCTCCCGTGCTTTTCACAGCATGATGGGCAGCCAGTAGACGTGGACGATGCGGCTTGCAACGCCGTGCGCGACAACTATACGTCCACTATATTCCGCTCAAGTCGACCAAACGGCTATACCTTCCTCCAGAACGAGATTTGTGTTGGGGACGAAATGGATCACTGTCTCTTGGACGATTCCGTCAAGCCTGCTGCGAAACCGGGAGCAGGGAGCTCCTGCAACCAGGGCAGCGTCCCGTCATGGTATATCGAGGTCCATAAGGGCTCGGACGTCGCCGCCGCTTTCGAGTTTTCCAAAAAGCATGGCACCCCCCTCGCTATCAAGAACAGTGGTCATGACATGTTGACTAGAAACTCCCAGAAAGGGGGCTTGTCACTATGGGTGGGCCGGCTGCAGGACAAGGAGTACCACAAGGACTTCGTCCCGAAGGGCTGTCACAAGAAGGAAGCTGTCGGCCGAGCCGTTACTGTCGGGACGGGGTCCCCCACTGCTAGCATTCACGACTTCCTCTCTCAGTACAACAGCACCTTCGTCGGCGGTTTTTCGGGGACTGTGTCTGCGTCGGGAGGCTGGGTCCAGGGAGGCGGCCACAGCATCCTGTCGCCCGTGTTCGGTCTCGGCGCGGACCGGGTCGTTCAGTTCACGGTCGTCACGCCAGACGGGAAAGAGAGAATCGCCAACAGGTGCCAGAACTCAGACCTCTTCTGGGCTTTGCGTGGAGGAGGCGGCGGCACCTTCGGCGTCGTCTTGGACGCCACACACAGAGTCGAGCCCGCGGCGCCCGTTGCATGGGCCATGATCACCATACCCCCCAGTTCCTCAGATAAGACGGTAATGGAGTGGCTCGAGCTGCAGGCACAAGAGTCTCTGAAATTAGGTAGGGAGGGCTGGGGTGGACATGTCGGCGGTTTGTACCTAAGGCGCGTGAACCCTATCAAGCCCATCGCCAATGTCCACGACGGAGGCGCTGCCGCTAGAGCGTCGCTCCAGAAAGTCATCGACTTTGCTCGTGCGCACAACGGGACCAGTACCGTGGAAGTCCTCCCAACGTTCTACGAAGTCTACACCAAGTACATCAACCCAGGCGGGCTTCAGAACTCGGGCAGGGCGAGGTTTATGTCTACCCGCCTTGCGCCGCGAACGATGTTTGAAGACAAAGGAGGAATCGCGACGCTTATGCACTACATCCAGAAAGTTTCCGATCTGGGTTTTGCCCCCAGAGACTTTTACATTTCTGTCGGGTCTCCCTACGTGGCAGACGCAACGCGCCCCAGGGACCGCCACCACCGAAGCGAGACATCTGTGCATCCTGTCTGGTACGATGCCCTTTGGCAACTCGCTGTCAGATTTGACATGGCCTGGAATGCCACCAATGAAGAGAGGGTCAAGAGCTTCACCGCACTGGGCCGGGCTACCATGATCCAGGAGGAGCTGACCGGCCCCGACGGAGGTTCTTACGGCTTGGAGACCAACCCCTTCACTACCAATTGGCAGAAATCCTGGTGGGGTCCAAACTATAAGAGGCTCCTGAAAATCAAGAACAAGTACGACCCGCACCGATTGCTCAACTGCTGGAAGTGTGTCGGCTTTGAAGAGTCGGACCTTGAGAGTGAGAGATTCCAATGCAACAGCAAAATGCAGCAGGCTATCGACAGGGCTATGGATGTCTAGACAATAAGGGCAAGACATATAATAGGTTTATAATTTAGAAGTTGGAACCCCCCTCTTAGAGCCCCCCCAAAATTTCAGCCTCCCAACTCGTCATCACTTTCATTCTTAATTATTCCTATATTTCATACTGCTTCAATGCAAGAAGTCACTAAATTAGTACTTTTGCTATCGCTCTTTTTATCAGTACTAATTTTAACTTCTAAATTATCTATAAGAGCCATCTATACTTAATCAATGGCTCACGCGGCGCGGTGCATAGTGCGTTTGAGCACATCGTTGCTCCGGAGCTGCAGGACATCCCCACGTTGAAATCTACGGTTCTGGGGACATCACGGGCGTGAATTTCCCCTTTTCATTGGGTCTTCGACCTCGGGCCCGCCTACGTGAGTTTAGAACAGGAATGTCACTACTAGATTGCTATTACTTTGTATACGAGACTCGAAAGAAGGAGAAGTTTCTTATGGTGCCATAAAATTTCACGCAACCATCGCGGGATCAAAAGGAAGTAGGACAGCCCGCCCGGGGGGGTTGAGGGTTGGAAATAGTCTTGTAGGACTTACTCCAATAATCATGCGCCGGATACCGTAGCAGCCGAAGCTGGTTCTCTCTTCCCAGGTGAAAAGGAAGGAGATAGTCTCGTTTCAGGCCTGGCCACACGGCGATTGCTTCAGTAGGTCATCCTGTACCTGAAAGCACGTCGCGTAGAATCGAGTAAAGAATCCGCAGAAAACCTGGGAGGACGTCGCTTGACGGGAAGACGTTAGGCATCGATGCATCGTCCTCGCGACCAATGTCGAAGGACTCTTTGACGTCGGGCACTTGGTCACGGCGGGTAGAGAGGTGGCGACTGAGGCTGTGGCGCCGTGAACGACTTTCTCTAGCCCAGGGGATGAGGAGGACCTGTAGTGCGCGCCAGAGGCCGGGCGTGGAGCTTACTTCTTCTCGGACAACGGAAAAGTGAAGGATTGTTCTCTCTAAAAATGCCGAGTTGTGAGGCTGCTCGTAGGGCGCGGGGAGAGGTACTATTATTCTGTACTCCTCCAGTACATACCCATTGAAACGCCTCGCTGACGAGTGATTGCAGTATGCCATTGTTCTCGATATAGGCGGCGAAACTGGGGCATCGAACAGGCATCACCACAATCTCCGGCCGATAGTTCCGAAACATCCAGAGCGCCTTTATCAGAGTAGCCAAAAAGGATTCGTACTCGGCCCTACCCGTTCATCCCCATTATCGACCTCGACACTTTTCGCTCAGAAATGGAATCGGAGGCCAACAGCACCGCGGATCGCCTCCTGGAAGTTTTGAAGGAGATTGGCTTCGCCAGACACAGCATGTTGTGCGGCCTACGAAGTACATACCAATAAATCGCAAGAAGCCCACTTGTACAGTTGTACTGTTGTGAATTCCCAACCTGCCACCGTCTGCCAGCAGCGGAGAAAATTCACAAAGCTGGCCTCTCGCTCTCGCCGTGTCCTCCGTGGCCATGCTGCCTAGTGGAATGGTCCGCCAGGCCCCCGACGATCTATCAGCGGCACTTACTGCCGAGGTCACCACCAAAAGGGCTTAGCTCGATATCGCGGTCCTAGTGCGCTCCGAATTCATATACTGGATCGACCACGTCCGATACTGTTAACCAGCCGGTAAAGTCTACAATGTCTGAAGCCCTACGACAATGGGATGATGACCGTACACAACCCTCTCGAGGTAGCGGCGGCAAAGCACAAGGGTACAAAGGTGTTCCCGGGTGGTGTTGTACGGCTGATTGGCCCAAGCGAGTCGCAACGATCGCCGTGTCGGGGCCTCATCGCGCAACCCATACCCATAAACCCTGGGCTGCCATACAGAAGTCATTTTAGCACGCCGTAGTTCGGGAAAATATCAATGGGTTGGGAGGTTAGTGGGTGAAACTCACGCCGTCTACCATGCAGCCGCATCCCATGCTCCTAAACGTTTCGATGGCAAAAATCTCCCCTTCCTCCATCTTATTGTGGTCCAAGTTCTTGACGAAGGGGATGGGCCTTGGCGCCGTGGACGTGATAGCGCTCGATGTCGTGACGGCCGATATTCGGCCCTGGCTTTACGGGGTACAGTTTACCACCGATCTCGACCACTCAGCTCTCCATGACATCCTAGATCGCGGCTCTAACATCGCTGATGCGGAGGTCGATCCCGGCGGCCTACGGTAAAGATTAGCTGGATAGAGCCTGAATAACATGAATCTACGGATTATATACCATTTTATCAATATCCTGCCATTTTTATACCCGTATTTGGATAGAATTTCCAGATGCTGGCTTAATTTCTCTAGGGCAGCTGTTTAGGATTAGCGCTTTACAGCTCAGCCGGGGTCCTCGAATATATTTGGTTATACAATTCTAGGGAACTTTAAGACATACATGTGCCACGCCCAAAATAATTTTGTCGGGGGGTTTTTGTCGGGGGTTTTTTCTCGCGGGGTTTTGTCAGGGGGTGTTCTTGCTATAAAAGGAAGGGGAAAACCAGAGTGGGTGTGGAACACGAGGAAGCATTTTCTTAGGGCCGCATGATTGATTTGTCGCCATTGCTTTGACATCGAACGCGTATACTTGTCTGCCTCAACTCCTTCTCAACTCGAGCTCTTGCACATCGAGCTCGGTAATCCTACCTTTTCCCCTCGCTATCTTCGCGAACGCCAAACTATTATTGACTAACATCATTATTATCATCCGGCTTCACGATGGTATCCGACAAAGATATTCGAGCCTCCAACGCACTCATCAATGGCGCCACGGCGCCCCGCGTCGCCGTCTTCGTCGGCGGCACATCTGGCATCGGACAACTCACGGTCAAAGCCTTGGTCGCTCCGGGCACGAGCGTGAGAATCTACCTCATCGGACGCCAAAGCTCCGCGGAGCGTATGCGCACTTTCATCGAGCAGCTGCACACCATCAACCCCGACGCGGAGGTCATCTGGACCGAGGGCCAGATTGCGCTTCTCGCAGACACGAAACGAATTTGCGACGTCATCAAGAGCAAAGAGTCGCGCGTCGACTTGCTGTTCCTTAGCGCGGGCTACGCACCGTTTGGCGCCCGCAACGAGACGTCTGAGGGTATCGAAGTCACGCAAAGCCTGGAGTACTACTCGCGAATCCTATTCATCCAACATCTCCTACCCCTTCTTGATCGATCGGAGGCCCCCAGGGTCATCAGTGTTTTGGGAGGGGGGCTGGAACGGGCGTCTCTCGACCTGGACGACCTCGACTTGAAGAAACCTGGGAATTTCGGCGCTCTGAAGGCTCAGCCGCAGTTCCTAACCATGAATACCATCGCCCTGGAAAAGCTAGCCAACGACGCCCCAAATGTGACATTCATACACTCCTGGCCTGGGTGGGTCAACACGGGAAACGCGAGAAGAGGTGCGGAGCCGAATTCGATCATGGCCTGGTTTGTACGCCTTATTCTCGAACCCATCATCGGCCTGTTCGCGATCAACGATGACGTTTCTGGGCAGAGATATCTGTTCCAGAGCACGAGCGCAGCTTTTGGCGGCCGCGGTGTGCCGTGGAACGGCAAGGCTGGTCTGAACACGCTGGAAAAACCGGAGAACGGACTGTTTCTCGTTAATTATAAGTGCGACTGCACTTCGAACGCCAAAAAAGTGGCTTTGCTCCGAGAGTTAGCGCGGGACAAAGTTTGGAGCCACACGCAGGAGATTCTTCGGCCATATCTATAAATAAGGATTTCCTTTATAGTACTCTATATATACTTCTATATCTATAGTACAGACTAGTTTAAGGGTTACTTCTATACCTAAGACGATGTTCAGTGGAAAAACTGATATATGAACCCGCTTGAAATTCCCGTTTCATCTCCTGCAACTCATCATCATCACCATCGCCAGCATCCTCACTATCACTATCATCAACCACTCCCTAAATCGATCTTCTCAAACTTCAACCCTCATAATCCAGTCAAAATGAAGTTCTTCCTGGCTACTATCGCTACCCTCGTCAGCCCTACTGCTGCTACCCCTACTACTGAGTGATAGAATGAAATGGCCAAGCGCATAAGTCACTCTAAAGAATACAAGGCCTTTACAAAGGAAGACTAACTTTTCATTCCCCTCCTACTAGGGTAATGATGTAAATAGCTTTGAAGTTGCTCCTCCTTGAACTTTGTATAGATCTAATATATGTAACATCTCAACTGTAAGCTTGACTCTCTCATTGTATCTAGAGTACACCCTCTTGTGGCTTTACCTGCTGGACTGCCTGCCTTGTTAGCTGCCTCCGTGCTGGCGAGCCGATGAGGTCCAGAAGCGTGAGGTTACAGATATTGTCGCTAACACCTTAGACAATTAGAACCGAGTACGTATCTGTGCGTTGTAGTGGATAAATGACCCCTTTATAACTGTCACAGGCTTAAACTGGGTGACCACGGAGAGGGTAGGCAACTATTAGAAGCAGGGTGTCTTTGAGTAGGCAGGAGGGCAATGTTTGGTCTTGTGTTTATATTCCGCCTATGTTGGAAGCTCTTCCCGGACTTCTACGATCTACTCACTGAACCGTTATTGTCTATAATGGAAGATTGCACGTACTCGTAAGTAGCCTTACTATTCAGTGTCAAATACATCCATATATAATACCCGAAAGTTACCCTCAGCAACTTCCGTTAGTATTCACTTTCCTGAGCTGCAGCTAAGTTAGGGTAATCCATAGGCACGCCTAGCCTACGTTTATCACACAGCTACAGAGGCCTTGTTTTATTTGTAAATTAAAAAAGAAAAGATAAAAAAATTGAGAAAAAAAGAGCCCTGGCCCTAATTATCCCTCCATGTAGTTAGGAAAAGTCGCCTCCATGCTGGAGACGGATTCCTTAACTGATAGACTAGACTTCAAGCGTCCCTCGCTGAGAAAAAAAGGCTCTGGAAACCAGTCGCTGATGTCCTCACCGCACATCATAGCTACAACTGCCTTACCGGCCGACCAGCAGAAAGCCATACCACCGCCATTGAAACTAGCAGCAATCCACTCGCCGTCCACTTCCCGCCCAGCTAGAGATACAGGCAATAGCCTAACCAAGGGGGCTTCATCTATAGTGAACCCCTGAATTCCTGACCATTAGCTGATGAGGCGGTTGTGACCGGGGTTCTTCTAGCCAAGAAATCTGGAGAGTGTCTTTTGCAAATGGCCAGGCAACTCGGAGGCAAGCTAGCTATCATCCAGTAAGGGCCTCGATGGGGGTTGTGTATCCGCCACCGAAGAAGTGGCCAGTAAAAGCATTCTGCTAGAGATAGAAAATTCTAGATTCTGTTTACCTTATAGTAGTATTATATCGAGGCTTATGATAGATACTCCAAAACAGGCTATCTCCCCAAGTGGGGGCCTTGGGGCCGAGGTCCTACACCGTCATGCTCTCTCAGTAGGGGTATACAAGCCCACGAAGGCCAGGGAGCAAGTGACTGGTGCGACCGTTTGCGGCGTATAAACTCTGGCGGTATGTGCCTCTTGGAGTTGTTATTTGATATCGGTATTTTATATTTGTATTGGGGTTGAGTGAGACCTTTGTGATTGGGGTGTTGGCGTCAACTATCAGATTCTGTGGATGTAAGTAGCAACTCCTATATTTTCATTATAAATCAATAGGGCCATATAGTGCCAGCTGGGAACCGCACAGCACCCACAACGTCGTGGAGGCCACATTCCCTTTAGAGGAGATGAAGTTAGAGAAAGCCTCTTCCGACAGAGAGTACGTACCAAGCTCTGCCTTGGTATTAGGTAGCCCTGGGCGGGAAGAAAGGGGAGGGGGGATGTAGGAACTCACTTCTCTTGCTGTCTTGGCTATTATAAAAGTGTACTTACTGCTTTCTTTGGGGAATTCTGCTTTATATTGTACAATACTCTCCTTGGCTGCTGTTAAGCTTTCCTTATCGCTGAAGCCACGGACCCGCTCAACTGGATAGAATTGAGACTCCTCATAAGCATAACGCTATATAGCCTTGGCTACTATGTTAACGTTGGTAAAGGTAAAATTGAGGATCTTAAATGCAAGTTCAGTGCCTACACTCTGCTTTAGAGATGCATAGGATATTGCCCTGTAGCTCTAGATAACGGCGGCTCTTGACAGCCTATTAGTAAGAATAAAAAGGTGATGTCGGAGGAGTGTATAATTTTAGTAGAGATCTGTGCCGGGCAGATCCATCCTTTTGTGGGGAAGGTATTCTTGCGGAGAAGGGCTGCAATTCGGCCGGGGTTACGTATCACTTCCGACGTGAAACAGAACCTTATCTACGAAGGAGGGATTAACGTGGCTTTCCATCAAGGTCTTCTGCAGGCCACCTCCGATATGCATATTGGTGGCATGCCTTGCAAACGAGATACCTCGTGCATACTGCCCTTAGCAGAGAGGGTAACCGCATTATATAAACATTGTATTATGTTCACCCCTCCCTCACATGTGCATGGAACTTGAACCTTTTCTTTTTCTTTTCTTTTTTTTTGACCTTTTTTTTTCTTTTCTATTTTATTTTCAGAGGCCGAAGGCCGGAAGGGGGGGGAGGACGGGGTTTGCCGTATCACTGAGGAAAATGGCCGACGGCGAATAAATCTGGTGGACACCTCCCCGGCGCCAGGTTCGATGCGAGAGTTCTCTGGTAACATTGCGGGGAAGCCCTTTGGGTATCGGCGCCGACCTTGCTGGATCCATCCGCACGCCAGCCAACTCCAACGGTGTCTACGGATTGTGTCCAACGTACGGTCGCTTCCCGTGCCACTCAGCGCGTAATCCGGCTCTCGGATTGATCAACGGAGTGGCCAGACGCATCAGTGCCTCCATCGACAGGCTCGAGCTCTACGCCCGCTACATTCTCTCCTTGGGGTCCTGGAACTGGGATGCCACCTGCCTCCCCATGCCGTGGAATGAGCAGGCCTCCTCTGATATAGATACCTGGCAGGTGCGGGCCAGCTCTGCTTTGGTTTCGCCGCTCATGATGGCGTTGTGCGCCCGCACCCGCTAATTGAGCACGGTCTCAAGGAAGCTAAAGAGGCATTGATCAAAGCCGGACACCAAGTCATTGATGTCGACTTGTTCCATTCCGACGATGGACTTTGGGACTTGGCCGCCCGAATTTTCGGCGCCGACGGAGGTTAGACTCTCAGAGAGATGCTAGATATCGTCTACGAGCCTGCAATCAGGGAGATTATCGTTCCCCCAGCCCCAATGGCCCTGACAGCCAGGGACCTTGAGAAGGAGTCTAAAAATTTGCTCCGTATTCGACAAAGAATTCTGAAGAGGTGGCAAGACACTACACTTCTCTTAAGCCTCCTTTCTGAAAACATCTTCCAAAAGCTTATCGTAATTGATCTTCGTCTCCGAATTCTTGACGTGCTTGTCGAACAGCGGGGTGCCGTGTTTTAAACGCTCCAGCGAGGACGTGGGCGGCCATTTCCTGGTGCAGGTCAAGAAGGCCTCAGGAGACGCAAAGTTGGATCGACCCAAGTTAAAGAATTCAGCCAGAAGCTCACTGATATACTCCTCTGTGATGATAGGAATCTTAGCCTTGATCGTGGTGAACAGTTTGTATGGGTCATCGCCTTCCATATCGTATCCGGAACATATCGGCTTCCGGAGTTGTCGAGGGGGTCTAGGGTGATTGGCGATTAATGGTGCTGTGGATCTTCTGCGCTGCCACAAGCCCAGCTGCGAAGGCCTGGGTATTGCTCATCATGTTCCCGAGAGAAAAGGCACCCATCAGGACGACCATTATGACAACAATGCCCTTTCCTACTTGAAGACCCTCGTACACAACGTACCGTAGCGCGTAACCCAAGTTAGCCGAGAGAGCAAGTCCCATAGTCGCCTTGGCCCTGAAGCCACAAGTTGCAGAATTCCGCAGGTAACCCTCGAGCTTTAGCGCTAGTCTCTCCTGCGCGCCGAGTGCCATTGTTATCCTAATTGAGCTTATGGCCTCGTTAATTAAGCTCGTGGCGGGACTGTAGGCATCCGTCATTTCCTTATTGCATCTCAGCATGAGTATTGAGCCCAGGGTCATGTTCAGGATGACCAGTACTAGTACAGAAAGGATCAGGGTAAACTTTCAGTATTGGACGAAGGCAATTATGAAGGTAGCAATAAAGGTTGAGGCGCCGGCTAGGGTTCTTCCGGCCTCAAGCCAATACGGCAGAACTCTATTTTGTAGATCTTGCCATTGCGAGCTTCGTGACTACCTACGGCTACTCATTTGGTTTTATCCGTGGCCAGCGCTAAATACATTCAAGCGGACGTACGGGCAATCTAATCTAGAATATACATGTTTATATATAGATGCTGGAGAGCACATTACCCCAGCAATCCGCGCTAAGTATCTTGAGCAGTGCCTACGGCAAAACATTGCCTTCTTCGACCACGCTGCCTCCGGTGAGATGACCGCGCGGATGACGGCAGACACAAACACAATTCAAATTGCCATCTCGCGAGAGAAGCTGTCCCCATAAAGACAGACAAAGTAGTTCGTCATATGTGATTGCACGTCTCCGAATAGGATGGCCGTCGGGGGTATGGCCACACCGGTAGCGATGGTCAAGATGCATGAGACGAATTTATTACTAGCAACTGTGCTGCTGTTGCGTGCGAATAAACTGCCAACACGCTCACGGGGAGCTCTAGGACCAGGACTTGGCGCCGTAGGATCGCGGCCTCGACATGGGAAATCGGCAGACGGGGGCTTGAGTTTTCCCTAGCTTCGTTATCATTGTAGCTGCCCTGCGCCAGTGTGGCACTTCTACGGTCCAACCCAAGCTTCGCTCTATTAGAAGAGCTTTGCGTATGAGTATAGGCCTCCAGGCTGATGCCTTCGATAAATTGATCGATCTTCATACTTTCAAAGCAATGGTATGTTATCAGAATTAGGAATTTGTTGGCAGACAAGGGGGCTTTCTAAAAATGGGACAGGCTTCCGGGAAAACTAAGAAACAAGCGTTAGTACAAGCAAGGAAACCTCCCTGCTGGCGTGGTTTTGCCATGGTACCAAAATAAAAAAGAAAAAAGAGGTCGTCAGTCCCCACTAGGCTCAGTCCTGATTGTCGCAGTTCGACCCAACAACTTCCCTTCAATGGCAGTTACCGACGATCAGTCCCTAGACGGGAGACTCGGCCGATGCCCATTCCCGTCATGCCTTGTCATGGTGTCTTACAACACGGGAAGACGGGGATCTCCATCAAGGCTTTTATGTCCAAAAGCAAATTAACAGCGCAAAACGTCCCTGGACGATTGGACTTCGTCTGCCAGTCAGATCGGATATGATGTAAGTAGGAGTATGTCCATACCGCCAGTCGCCGAAGTGAAGCGGTGAGTGAATATGTCATGACATCGTTATGGATTAATGTGTATGAAGTGCTGTTCTTAAGCAAGTCGTCTTTTGCGGTCTACATGGCGCAATTCAGCAACTGTGGCGATTAACTGCTTCGAGTCGGTTTCCAATTTTCCCAAGTCATCTCCAGGATCACAGACCCTTCCTAGAAGACGTGTGTGCAAGCCGCCACCTCGCGCATCTTTTAACGGTGGATGCTAGTTCTAATCCTGGGTGAGCATCACAGTCACAGTCAGTGTTAGGTAACCCTAGAGTTGGAACTTAAGGTTAAGTCCGGCCGCGGTGATGGATTCACGAGTAAGGTACAGTCCTGGACGACTTAATTAAGCGGTGCGTCACGAATCAGCATCTGCGACAGGGCTAGAAAACCTCCGAAATAAGCATAGCAGTTGATCAACGGCCGGTCTCTCCTGCATCCGAGACACTGGGCTATCCCACGGTTATCATACGTACACACATAATATACTATATATTTACCGCTTGACTGGTGAAGAGAGTGCGATTTCCCATCAAATGATAGAGAGGCGATCATATTCCATCGCCATGCCTCGGCTGAACATTGGTGCAGAGGTGTAAAGTTGCAGTCCCCGATATCATGCGCCGAGATGATGCCTTTAAAAGCAAGCCCGAGAAAAACTGGGCAGGACACCAAAGAGAGGTGTATAGTCGTATGGCCTCCGCAAAACGTGACTGCGTGTTCCAAGGTTAAAAGACGTGGGTGTCTCATCACTAGCATCCTGTATCGAGGGAGTACTAGAGAAAGGGATAATTAAGTCTTACACAGGAGTAAAAGTTCAGCAAAACTCATCATAAATCCAATAACAACGGTTTACTTCACGTTACACTTACGTTGCCTACCTACACTCACTGATAACCTTATTTGTCCAATTTATCCAATCTATCCACCTTTTGTCTCATTCCCCATTTGTGAGGGCTCACTGGACCACCATACTTCAAATTGCCCAGACTCCTGCCAATGAGGAGCGTCCAAACTGGCCTCCGGACGGCCAGTCGAGAAGGGTCGACAGCTCTAGCTCATCTAATTCGGGACGGGATACTCCTCCCGATACTCCAGCGGAAAACGAGTCGGCTCATCCCTCGGAAATGATTTTGTCTGAGTCCCAACTGGCTAGTTCTTCTCACGATGCTCCCCCCGATCCCGTCTCAGCACCGTTCCCGGCTTTGGACCCAACAGTCAAGACAGACCTCAGGCTAGATACGGTAGTAGAGGTCATGGTCCCGCACTTTTCTTACATGAAGTCCATTCCGGATATCGGCTTTTACACGTTGCTCCATGCTGCTCTAGCCCTCGTAATCAGCCGCATGGTAGACTCGGAGGACGTCTGTTTTGGGATACATCTAGTCGGCTCGCAGGAAGATGTTATACCTTTTCATATCCGACTACGCCAAAACCAAACGGTTCAAAGCTACCTAAATATGGTACGTCAGCTTGAAGTCGCCTTCCAAATTTCATCTTACTCTCCCACTCTCACATCGACTTGTCCAAAGAGAGTGTGCATGTTCAACACAGTTCTACATGAGGCGCACGAACATGGCAGGACCGATATGCAAACCTGTCCTGTAACAATTCCAGGATATCCCTTGTGCTTTCAACTCTTCCATTCCGATTGTAACGAAGAGGGTATCTCAATCAAGGCCCGAAGCGACCAGAGAATCATGAGTGCATCGGCCGTGAAACGGCTACTTCGCTGCGTGACTGCTGCTATTCGCCAGCTTCGCTATATTAGTGAATCAGGTCGAGCTGGAACTGTTGGGACTGTCTCAATTCTTCACGACGATGATTTAGCCGATATCTGGGGATGGAACGGGGCTGTCCCCGCCCTCCCCAATCAGACCGCGGTTGAAACAATTGATGAATGGCCACGCACCCGCCCGGGAGCCATAGCTCTGGTGGGATGGGATGGGAAGTTGACGAATAAGGGGCTTGCCAGTTTATCTCACAAACTTGCAGCCCATCTCGATCGTACGTGCATTGGCCAGGGGGACATAATCGCTCTCTGCTTCGAGAAATCTGTCTGGGCCGTGGTTGCAATGTTGGCTGTGTTGAAGACTGGCGCAGGTTTTGTTATGCTCGACCCCTCACTTGCCGAGACGGACTTGCAAAGTATTGTCGACCAAGTCCAGGCGAAGCTGGTGATATCCTCGTCGGCAACCTACGACTTGAGCGTACGGATAGGGTCCAACGTACTAAACTTCCATCCGGACGAGTTTAGCGGCTTGGATATGAACGACCAGGATAGGCCTCACCCGCGCAATCCTGATCCGTCCTCTCCGGCCTATGTCTCATTCACGTTTGGCAATTCCAAGCCGATTGGCCTCTCTATATCTCACGAAAACCTAGCCACTGCTTTCGCAACTCAATCCAAATACCTGCGATTGGGTCCTGATACCAACCACTATGAGTCAATCCCGTACCAGTCCCACATCTCAGTCTATTTAATCCTCGCTACTCTTGTGGCGGGAGGCTGCCTTTGCGTTCCGAGAGGAGTTGACTTGGCGTCAAATATCACCGAAAGTATCTTGTCGCTGAGGGCTACCCAGCTAGCGACCACTCCTGCTGTGGCTGCATCTTTGCAACCCAGCCGCCTACCTACCATACGCTCGGTTATATTCTTTGGTGGTGGCGTGAATTCTCAGGACGTCCTGCGATGGGGGGAACAAGTGAGAGTCACAACTGCCTATGACCGTGCCGAGTGCCCCTTGGTGGTTTGTCTTAACTTCGATCCTTCAAAGCGGCGGTTGAGTTCCTCCATAGGTAAAGGTTTGGGGGTTGCAACCTGGGTTGTTGACCCCTGCAACCACAACACTCTCCTTCCTCCAGGATGTGTTGGCGAGTTGGTGTTGGAGGGCCCGATGTTGAGTTCAGGGTACTTATCCCTGGGCAAAAGCGAAAGCAAATCAGCCTTCAGTAGCTTCATCACGGATCCCGAGTGGCTCCTAAGGGGAGCTCCGGGGCAACCAGGTCGTAGGGGCGCGCTGCTTAAAACCGGTGACCTGGTGCTCTACGATGAGCATGGTAGCCTTCAGTATATGGGACGTAAAGATGCCATTCTGTCTTCCGCCCTCGGCCAAGAAAGGCGAGTATGGCTTGCCGAAGTGGAACGCCGAATTGGTGTGGCTATGCCAGAGGCTGGCAAAGTCATTGTTGAGATGGTGTCGCAGAAGGGAATCGCAACCCCTAGGCCTGTAGCTATCCTACAGCCGCAACACTATGCGGCAGCTCAAGGGGACCCCAACCCGTCAAGCGGGCTTGCCGCTTTCCCAATTCCGCAATTTGTTCGCGAGTACCTGCAGCACCACGTACCCAGCTGGATGATTCCGGGGACTTTCCTCCTCATGCAGCACACGAGTCTTACACCTTTGGGAGAACCCGACCGAGAGAGGTTACGGCGCACTGCCGGGGAGTACCTGGAGGAGGCTACGATGCCTGACAACAGAATGGACATAGAGCAAAAACTACGTGAGGTTTGGGCCCGAGTTTTAGACATCGACGCCGCCCAAATTGGTAGTGATGATAGCTTTTTCAAGCTTGGAGGTGATTCAGTTGCCGCAATGAAGGTTGTCGGGGAGGCACGTAAGGAGGGCTTCGAGTCCGCTGTGGCAGACATTTTCAAGTATGCTAAGCTGGGCGAAGTTGCTCTCCAGACGAGACCAGGGGTGGCGGGCGTGCATATTGACGCGGTTGACCGCGCTGTACCGTTCAGTCTCTTGGGCTCCGACGTCGACATTGGAAGCCTCTTGCAACAGTATGACTTCGAGCGATCATCGGTTGAAGATGTATTCCCGTGCACAGCGTTACAGGAAGGGTTTCTATCTCTGTCCTCGAAGCACTCCGGTGCCTACACTATGCAGGCTGTCCTCTACCTTTCGCCGGGGCTCGACGTTGCGGCTTTTCAGCACGCCTGGGAAATGGTGATTCGAGACACACCCATACTTCGCACGAGAATCATCCAGCACGAAAAATCCACGCGCTTCTTCCAAGTGATCGTCAAGGACGTCCCCGTTAAGTGGGTAGAGGATGTCGATGTCGAAGCTTACTTACTTGCTGATCGGGGCAAGCCTATGAACATCGGCGAGCCTCTCGTGCGCTACGGTCTCATCAAGTCCCAGGGCAGCGACAGGCCATATGAGACATTCGTATGGACGGTCCATCACGCCTTGTATGACGGTTGGTCTCAGCAACTCATCCTAGCCGCAGTCCGCAGGGTTTATGTAGGAGGACCGGCCTGGCTGAAGCACCAAAATCCACCCTTCCAAAATTTTATCAAATATATCGAAGAGCGGGATGTAGAAGACACTGCCGCATTCTGGAAGGAGACTCTAAACAACTGCGAGAGTGTGCCGTTCCCTTTTACTTCAGCGTCTCCCTTAGGTTCCGAGCAGGAGCAGGGCCAGCACCAACACCCACAACCTAAGCCCGATTCTCTGATTGAGCGCCACATAGACCTCCTGCCAAGAGGACCCTAGACGTTACACTTTCGACCATTATCCATGCCGCATGGGCTCTCGTGGTGGGCTGCATGGCCAACAGCGACGACGTCGTGTTTGGATCAACTGTATCAGGGAGAAAAGCTCATGTCGCCCACGTCGAGCAGATGGCCGCCCCAACCATTGCCACGGTTCCAGTGCGGTACAAGCTCGATAAAGGTCAAACGGTGAATGAGTACCTGCAAACGGCGCGACGCCAAACTACCGATATGATCCCTCATGAACAAATGGGACTCTCTCGAATCGCCAAGCTATCTCCAGACTGCCAGAGGGCGTGCGGGTTCCACAACCTGTTAGTTGTGCAACCGAACAATAACCTAGATGAGACGCCCGACTCTATTTTGGGGAAGTGGAGGGACGAAGGGGATAACATCCACAAATTCAACGCGTACCCTTTGATGGTCGAGCTACGGTTGGGCGCAAAAGAGATCTCATGTAAGGCCAGTTTCGATTCCCGGACCATCACAGCACTTGATGTGGCGAGGCTGCTATCCCGGTTTGATTGGGTCCTGCAGCAACTTTGCCGAGCCGACGTCGAGATGACCCTCTCTGATATAGATCTTGTGGATACCCGGGACTTGGACCAGATATGGGCGTGGAATGCGGTTGTACCCAAGGCTAGCGACCTGCCTATAACCGAATTGTTCCAGCGCGTTGTCCATGCCCAACCGGAAGCTACCGCAGTTTGCGCGTGGGACGGCCAACTGACGTATGGAGAGCTTGACAAGCTGAGCACGGTAGTGGCGAACTACCTTGTCGAGCTTGGTGTTGTACGGAATCAGTTCATCCCTTTGTGCTTCCCCAAGTCTATGTGGGCCACAGTCGCCATGTTGGGCGTGGTGAAGTCCGGTGCCGCCTTCGTCCTACTGGACGGCTCCCTACCCCGTCAACGCGTCGAGTTGATCATCGCCCGCGTTAAGCCTACATTGGTTCTTGCCTCCCTAGACTACGAGCGCCTAGCTCGCGAGCTCCGCCAGAACACCGCCATTGTTTCATCTGGCTTCGTCGCCGAGCTGGGCACAAGATACGAGGTGGCCTGCTCAGTTTGCATCGATATGGACTCCAGTGTGTACGCAGTCTTCACGTCCGGTACGACTGGTACCCCAAAGGGAGTAGTCATTTCTCACCGAAGCATTGCCGCTGCCGTACACTACCAGGTACCGGCGTTCCAATACACTTCGCAATCTAGAATATATGATTTCTCGCCATACAGTTTCGACGCCGCGATTCTTGATGCCTTTCTGGCCTTTGGAGCCGGTGGTTGTTTATGTCTACCATCTGACGATGACCGGAAGAATAACCTGACGCGGAGCATTCGTGCCCTCCAAGCTAATACGGTTCTACTTACGCCATCAGTTGCGAGGCTGCTCACTCCTAGCGAACTTCCAGGGGTCGTTGTGATCCTTGGTGGCGAAGCAATCAGTGCCAAAGACATTGAGCCGTGGTGGCATAATGTATTCACCGTCTACGGGCCTAGCGAGTGCACCCCTGTGAGTCTCGTGAACCCAAACCCGCTGGGCACCAAACACGCCGCTCGCTTAGGAAAAGGCTGCGGTGTGAATACTTGGGTTGTGCCTCCAGACAATCATGATTTGCTGCTACCGCCCGGCTGTGTGGGCGAACTGCTCTTGGAAGGACCTCTTGTTGATTCCGGTCACTACCTTCGAGATCTAGAAAACACCGCCGAAGTATTTATCGAGACCCCTAAATGGCTTCTTCGAGGACACGCTAGAGTGCCGGGTCGGAGGGGAAGACTGTATAAGACAGGAGACCTTGTGACTTACAATGAGGATGGCAGTCTCAGCTTCGTCGGCAGAAAAGGCCTCCAGGTCAAGATCCACGGCCAGAGAGGAGAGCTTTCCGAAGTGGAGAATTGGGTTCAAGAGTACATACCGGAAGCCGAATAAGTCGTGGTAGATATCATTCACCCCAAAGACGATGGATCCAACTCCAGCCTCGTCGCGTTTTTGCAGATCTCCGACCCCAACGATCAAGGCCGTTTCCAAAGTCAAGGAACACGTACGCTGGCTAGAGCTGCCGAAGTTAGGGATATATTTCCTGTTTCTGCTGATATCGAAACTAAGCTATCCCAACACTTGCCAACTTACATGATCCCGCATGTTTTCTTTCGCCTTCCGAAATTGCCCCTTGCAACCACTTTCAAAACAGACCGGAAGCGTCTTCGGGAATTTGGCAGCTCCCTTTCGTCACAAGAGCTTGCTGCCATGAAAACTGCGGGACAAGGCCCAAAGGAGCAGCCCACGACCCAACTTGAGCGGCAAATGCAAACCATATGGGCGCGAGTCCTTCAGATAGATGTCGACGCCATCGGCCTCGATGACAGCCTTTTTAAGCTCGGTGGTGACTCCATCGCTGCTATGAAAGTTGTGGCTGAGGCTTCCAGGATTAGAATCACGCTAACAGTGGCAGATATCTTTCAGCGGCAATCGCTACGTGCGGTTGCAGGAGCCTGCGCTGGGTCGTCCAGCAGTACATTCCAGGGTGATCCTGAGGCGTTTTCCCTCCTTGGAATGGATGTCAGCGCTAGAGAGAGGCTAATACAGGGCACCAGCGAACAATATAACATAGAACAGACATCGATCAAAGACATCTACCCATGCACACCTCTCCAAGAGGGTCTTCTATCACTAACCTCCAAGCAACAGAATGGGGAATATATCCTTCAGGCCACACTCGACATTGCTAAGGGCATCTGCATTCATCGCCTCCGCAACGCTTGGGAGCAGGTCTACCGAGCCATGGATATCCTTAGAACCAGGATCATTTATCAGCACAATTACGGATTTCTCCAGTTGGTTGTGGATGATCAGATTTCCTGGATAATTCCGAAATCGTCGCTCGACGACTACCTCGCATCTGACAAACGAGAACCAATGGGGATTGGGCAAGGCCTGACACGTTACGCCCTTATTGAAGAACAAGGTGAAATAAGGTGGCTGGTCTGGACCGCCCACCACGCCTTGTACGATGGATGGACACTCCCCATCATCCTAGGGGCAGTTAGTGCCGCATACAACGGCGCCTCCGTGGAGCAGCAGCAGTCCTTGCAGTTCCGATCTTTCATCAAATACATTCAAAGTCGTGCCGAAGATGAAACTGTAAATTACTGGCGTCGCACACTAGCTCATGGCGAGCACATACTCTTCCCTTCACCGTTATCGCCGGGGGACCTCACCGATTCTTCAGTCCATCAAACAACCAAGCATATCTTCTCTGTTTCAAAGCAACCTTCTCGCTCTTCGGGAATCACATTATCAACGTTAGTTCGCGCTGCCTGGGCTTTGGTGTTGAGCAGAATCACAAATTCGAACGACGTGGTTTTCGGAGTAACCGTTTCCGGCAGGAACGCGCCGGTCGAGGGCATCGCGGAAATGGCTGGGCCTACAATCGCTACGGTGCCTGTCCGCATCAACACGCAGGCGCAACGGGACACAACTGTGTTCGCCTTCCTTCAAATGATCCAACATGAGTCGGTAGAGATGATCCCATACGAGCAGACGGGCTTGCGAAACATATCAAAGTACTCTGCCGACTGCCACCAGGCTTGCCGTTTCCACACCCTGCTTCTCGTACAAACGCAAGAAGAATTCGCCGCTGGAGATGTGTCCCTCGGCACCTGGCGGGACTTACACCGGCAACAAAACTCCAACACATATTCTCTCCTCTTAGAGGTGTGTCCGGGCGCGGACGGTATCGTTACGGTTGAGGCCAACTTTAATCCCCGAGCAATAGATCGCAGTATGGTTAGAGCTGCCTTGGAACGCCTCGGATGGATTCTCTCCCAGCTTTCGCAAGCGGGGCCACAGAAATTGCTCACTGACTTGGACATTTGCACGGCCGAAGACCTGAACACTATATGGGAGCATAGCGTGACGGTTCCCCAAGCTATCGAGCGCTGTGTCCACGTTGCAATAGAGGATCAGGCAAGAATTCGGCCAAATCAAATTGCTGTATCAGCCTGGGATGGTAATATTACTTATGCAAAGCTTGACGAACTGTCCTCCGCTGTGGCGAGGTATCTCACTGGAGTTTATGGAAAGACGACTACTGTGGTCCTCTTCTTCGAGAAGTCCATGTGGACGACAGTTGCCATGCTTGCCGTCATGAAGATGGGAGCGGCTTTCGTCCTGGTGGACCCAACCCTTCCTCAGCAGCGCATTCAAAGTATTCTGAAACAGCTAGACGCTACCGCCATTGTTTCGTCAGCAGTTAACCGGGAGCTGTGTGCTAGCCTAGTCGACACGGTCATTACGATTAGTCCAGAGTTTTGCGAATCATTAATTTCGCCGCCAGCGGGACCCCTTGACAAGCAACACCTACCCGTCGTCTCACCGTCTTCCCTCTTATACATAGTCTTTACGTCTGGTAGTACAGGAGTGCCGAAGGGAGTCATGGTAACCCATCGAAACGTCTCAACCGCGATTCACTATCAGACAGAGAAGCTCGGGTACAGCCCAAAGTCTAGGGTCTACGACTTTGCCTCATACAGCTTTGATGTATACATCTGCAATGTTCTTACTACCCTTTCTGTTGGAGGATGCTTCTGCGTTCCCAACGACGCGGATAGGAAGTCCAGGCTCCAAGAAAGCCTCATTTCCTTCCGCGCCAATCTCGTTGAGTTGACCCCTTCCGTCGCCCAAGTTCTTGACCCAGCACAGCTGCCGGACCTCGAGACCCTCGTATTTGGCGGAGAAGCCGTCCATATTAGGCATGTGCTTCCCTGGTGGGGCAAAGTACGGGTCTTCAACACCTACGGCCCCTCAGAATGCACGTCGACGTCCACAATCAATACTAGTTCGGATAGTGCGGAGAGTGCCACCGGTGTTGGTCACGGCGTTGGTGTCGTTACCTGGATATCCGATCCCACGAATTCGGATAAGTTGGTAGCGCCCGGATGTATCGGTGAGCTTCTGTTGGAAGGCCCACTCGTGGGCAACGGATACGTCAAAGAACCGGAGGAGACGGCTGCCGCCTTCATTCAGGACCCCAAATGGCTCCTCCAGGGAACTCCCTCCTATCCTGGGCGTCGCGGGCGTATATATAAAACTGGTGATCTCGTCCGATGGGATCCACGACGCGGCTTGACGTTTATTGGCCGCAAGGATACCCAAGTCAAACTGAGAGGCCAGCGGGTGGAACTTGGGAAAGTCGAGCGCAGGGTTGCAGAGTGTCTGCATGGGACCGGGAAAGACATTTCCGAGGTCCAGGCTGTGGCGGAGATTGTCACGCCTCAGGAAGATGAGTCAAGAGCAGTTCTCGTGGTGTTTTTGCAGCAGGAGTCTTCTATTGTCTCAAGTGCCGATATGGACATATTTGCCATTCCTGGCGATGTAGAGTCTCAGCTTGCGGCAGTGTTGCCCCAGTACATGGTCCCTGCGTTCTTCATTTCTATACCTCAGCTCCCCATGACACAGAATGGAAAAATGGATCGCAAGAAGCTGAGGGAAATAGGAGCACGCATCTCGACAGAACACATTGAGAACACCCGTGGCGACATTGCAAAGCACCGGCGCGAGCCCCAGTCGGAAACTGAGAAGGCTCTTCACCAAATCTGGTGCCGCGTGTTGGCTCTCGAACCCTCCCAGATCGGCTTGGATGACAACTTCTTCCGCCTCGGCGGCGATTCGATCTCCTGTATGAGGGTTGCGGCTGAGGCTCACACGCACAGAATGCAAGTTACTGTGGCGGATATGTTCCGGTATCCCAAATTGTCCGAGTTGGCCAACCATAGCAAGGGATCCACGGTTACGGAAGTCGAACGCTTAGCTCCTTTCTCCCTGGTCAGGGGTCGGGCAGACATCACATCCCTCGTCAAGGACATCTCCCTCCGGCTCGGGGTTGATGAAAGCTCAATTGAAGATATATACCCGTGCACTCCATTACAGGGAGGATTACTCTCACTTTCAAGCCAAGAAGAAGGCGAGTACGCCATGCAATTTGTGCTGGAACTATCTCAAGAAATATCACTGGAGCGCTTTCGAGATGCTTGGGGCCATGTTGTTCAGGCTCTCCCAATTCTTCGCACACGCATTGTGCAACACGACATCTTGGGCCTGCTCCAGGTTGTGCTTGAAGAGCAAATTGAGTGGATCGAGGTCGCCAACGGCCACGATGGCGACCTCTCAGGGCGATCAAGCCGAGATTCCATGTCCATCGGCCAGAGACTTACAGGCTATACCCTCGTCGCTAACCCCAGCGGCATATTTACTCGGTTCGTTTGGAACATACACCACGCGCTGTACGACGGTTGGTCCCTCGGCCTTATACTGGACTTGGTGACACGCGCATACACAGGCCAAGGACGGGAAATTGATCCTCCTCAGTTTCAGTTGTTTATCAAATATTGCCAGGACAAGCAGGGTAACCAAGCTACGGCCGACTACTGGCGTGATGCTCTTTCGGACTGCGGCGCCACTCCATTCCCGGCGCTTCTAGGAGAGGATAATAATACGCCCCGGACAACCGCTATTTTTGAAGACGAGTTCGAATACGATCACCAAAATACCAGAAACCCGCACGTTACACCGTCAACTATGGTTCGCGCCGCATGGGCCCTCATTCTAGGCTGCATAACCTCTTCTGATGACGTTGTGTTTGGGGCTACCGTCTTTGGAAGGAATGCTCCTATCCCGGATATTGGGAAAATGCCAGCTCCAACCTTCGCAACGGTTCCTCTTCGAGTCCAATTAGATTCTAATAAACTATGTTGTGACTACTTACAGAAAGTACAAAATCAAGCTACTTCCATGATTCCGTTTGAACATATGGGATTGCAGCGGATCGCCAAACTGTCAGACGACTGTCGTCGAGCGTGCATGTTCCAAACACTTATAGTCATTCAGCCTCAAGACGACAACACCAATACCCAGAGCCATACAGAACTCGGCAGATGGCTCGATGCTAGTAAAGAGCAGGGCCCGCATACGTATCCGTTCACAGTCGAGATATTCATCACGGCCGCCTCGATCAAGACCACCGCTCATTTCGACCCGTCTGCCATTCAACCTTGGCTAGTACGTGCCTTATTGAGAAGAGTTGAGACAGTAGTATACCAACTTTCCTCAGCAGGCCCGTCGCAATGCTTGTCGAGTATCAATGCGATGGCCCAGGATGATATGGACAGGATTTGGGGGTGGAATAAGGTATCGCCCGACCCGATTGACCGGTGCGTGCATGAGATGATTGAGGAACGTGTTCGCACCCAGCCAGATCTGCCCGCCATTTGTGCCTGGGACGGGAGCTTTACCTACTCCGAGCTTGACGAAAAAGCCATCTATCTAAGCAAGTGGCTCGTTGCCAACCTTGATCCCATATCAAACACGTTCATCCCTCTCTGTTTTGAGAAATCAAAATGGACTCCTGTAGCCATGCTAGCCGTTATGAAGGCAGGAGCTGCATTCGTACTGCTGGACCCTTCCACACCACGGGCGCGGCTTCAGGAGATCTCTCAGCAGTTGGGGAACAGCCTTGTTTTATGCAGCGCTTCCTGTCAGGAATTAAGCCTTTTACTGGGCCAGAGAGCTCTAACTGTTGATCACGCGTTCTTCTCCGAGGACCTCACCAACGGGAATATTCATCACGCAGCACTTCCATCAGGACGCCCATCTGACATCATTTATCTTCTGTTCACCTCCGGTAGCACAGGAAGGCCGAAGGGTACCATCATAACGCATCGGAGAGCCGCAACCGCTCTGGTCCATCAGCCGGCCAAATTCGGGTTCGCATCCGAATCGCGGCTCTACGACTTCTCGTCGTACGTTTTTGACGCACCAATATTTAATACCCTGAACATGCTCGAGTCTGGCGGCTGTCTTTGCATTCCGAGCGATGGAGACCGCCAGACCCGCCTTTCCCAAAGTTTTGTCTCTCTCCAAGCTAACACCATTCTCCTTACCCCGTCCGTCGCGAGGATCCTCCGCCCTGAGAAAGTTCCTGGTTTGCACACAATCATCTTTGTCGGTGAAAAGTTGACTGTTGGGGACGTTGAACCTTGGTGTACGGCCGGAGTACGCGTTATCAATGCGTATGGCCCTTCGGAAACCACTCCAGCTTCGATCATGGCCAGTATCACCAACTCTGTCTTGGCTAAGCAGTCGCATGACGCCGTCATACTGGGAAAGGCCGTGGGCCAGATTGCGTGGATTGTCGACCCTGGAGACCATAACCGCCTTCTCCCGCCCGGATGCACTGGCGAGCTTGTTCTCGAGGGGCCCTTGGTGGGTCAAGGTTACCTTGATGAGCCTGAGAAGTCGGCGGAAGTTTTCATCTCATCCCCACCCTGGTTGTTACAGTTCGCTCCCAGTGACGATGATCAATTATTAAGAGAGGGGAGAATGTACAAAACGGGAGATTTGGTACGCTATAATGATGAAGACGGCAATCTTGTCTTTCTCGGGCGAAAAGACTCTCAGGTAAAGATTCATGGCCAGCGAGTCGAATTAGGAGAAGTCGAGGCTAGGGTACAGCAGGCCGCGGCAGGTGTCACCCGAGTAGCTGCAGAGCTCGTTACAACAGACACGCCGCGTGAATGCAAGTTGCCAACCACGGCCTTGGAGCTTGTCGCCTTCTTGGAAATGGGTGACGCTGTAGGAAAGGACGCACAGGTGGAGCTACTCGGAGTGGAAATCATTGATCAACTAAACGAACACCTCCCAACACACATGGTTCCGAGTACCTTCATTTCCTTACAGTTTCTACCCATCACCGCCACTGGAAAAGTGGATCGCCGTGAGTTGAGGCGGATCGGATCGCATTTGATCTCCCAAGAACTTGCTCAGTCCAGGCTATTGGCGGGCAAGCGACAACCGACAACCGAGCTGGAACGGCAATTACAAGAGATCTGGGCCCAAGTTTTGAACCTAGACCCCAAAGCAGTGGGCGTGGATGACAGCTTTTTAAAGCTTGGTGGTGACTCCATCACAGCGATGCAGGTGGCCTCCTCATTTCGAGGCGTAGGCATCACTATCCGCGGCGCCGACATCATCCGGCAAAAGACCATCTCGAACCTTGTCAAAGCCACCGTGGTTTCCAAGGCGGCAAAAAGGACACCTCAAAATCAAAAGCACGGCCTAGCAACGGTCGGCCACCATCAACCCGATGAGAAGGGCGTATTAACTCAGCTCGGACCAATACAGAGGCTTTACTTCGCCATTCAACCCGACCCTACAGTCTGCTTCGACCAGTGCTTTCTTCTCGAACTCCGTCGTCGTGTTTGCCCTAAAACTCTCAACCAGGCACTAGCGGACATTGTCAAGTTACACGAGGCTCTACGTTGGCGGTTCTTCATGAGCGAGACTAGCAACTCATGGGAGTCTTACGTTACTGACGAGGTTCTCGGATCATTCTATTTCAGCATAGAAGGCCCGCAGAGCAATTCGGCGGAAGTCGACGCCATCTCCGCTTGTCGAGGCCGACTCAACATCCAAAGAGGCCCTCTTCTTTCCGCCGTATTTTTTGACGGAGACGACGTAGACGAAAGCAAGAGCCAAAGGCTGTTCATCTCCATTCATCACCTTGTTGTTGACTTGGTGTCGTGGAGGGTCATACTTGGGCAGCTAGAGAAGCTCCTGGATGGACAAACAACCGCCGTACCATCCTCCGTCGCTTTTTCGTATTGGACCGAGTCACAGGCTCAGTACGCAGCCAAGAATCTCCAGCAAACCAGTAGTTCCGATTATCCTACCCTAGGCGGAGATGATAGTGCTACTTTTACATCATCTTCATACTGGGGCATCGAGAGTGCCTCCAACCAAGTAGGCGATACCCTTGTCAAGGAGTTCGTCCTGGACGAAGTCACCAGTTCGGCGATTCTCGGAGATTGCAACATCACCATGAGTACGCGTCCGCAGGAACTCATAATCTCGGCTTTGATATTTTCGTTCAACAAGACTTTTACCGATCGCCCGCCCCCCAATATCTTTACGGAGGGGCATGGTCGAGAGGCCTGGACAGAGGAAATCGATATCTCATCGACGGTCGGCTGGTTCAGCACTCTATTTCCCGTTCGGGCCCAATCTTATGACGCGGACGCTAGCCTCAGGAACATTATTCGAGAGACAAAAGATGGCCTGCGCACTCTTGCTCGCAACGGGTGGTCCTATTTTACAGGCCTCTGCCACACCGAGCCAGGAGCTAAACTATATGCCAAGAACCATTCTCCGTTTGAAGTCGTCTTCAATTTTGCCGGCCAGTACCAACAGTTGGAGCGAAATGATGCCCTATTTGGGATGCTAAACCTCCCGAGTGGATGCGAGCCATCATCAAGCGCTAACACTCGGAGGTTCTCGCTCTTCGACGTCGATTCGTTTGTAAATAGAGGGCACCTCACCGCCAGAGTTACATATCACAAGGCCATGCAGCACCAGCCACGCATTCTTGCCTGGGTCGGCGAGTACGAAGCGACTCTAAAAGAGGTGGCAACAACACTACCTAGGTGGGCACTTGATTGGACCCTGGCTGATTTTCCGCTAGCCTTCAAACGCTACGGCGATCTCGACCTGTTCAAAGCCAAGTGGTTAGTTGAAAGAGGAATCAAGCTAGCTGATGTTGAGGATGTTTACCCGTGCTCGCCGGTGCAACAGGGCATTTTGATTGCCCAGGCCAAAGATCCAAGGAGTTATAGTACTTGGTTCGAAATTAATGTTCGGGTTGGCAGGAAGGATAGCAAGCCCGGCGTCTTGGATGTGCCGAGACTCAGGACCGCCTGGAACGCTGTAGTGAAGCGGCATGGCCTCCTCCGCGCTTTACTTGTGCCCCAGCTCCCGGGCAGCGACGGACCGATGCACGTGGTCTTAAAGAATATAGAACTGGACACTGTACTGAGGACATCAAAGGTTACGACAGCAAATGGATGGCTGCAAGAAAGGAGATCAGTGTCCCAAGGAAACGACCAGACGGCGTTCGCTCCTCGGTATTGTCTCTCTATACACCACCCCGACGCGGCAAGCGCTTGCCTTCGATTCGAAATGAACCATGTAATATGTGACGGCTTCTCGTTAGGGCTTATGGAGGCCGACCTCATCCGGGCCTACGAAGACGGAGGAGAGCTGCCTCCTGGCGGCTCATATTCGACCTTTATAAGCTACCTCGCCCAACAACCCCGGCAAGCCGGCATCGATTTCTGGTCAACGTACTTAACCGACACAGAGCCGTGTATTTTTCCTACATCTTCAGGCAACTGCAGCAGCTCCGAATGCGCCAGTGCAACGCCCGTACTCGTCCCCAGGCTCGACAGCAAAAGACTACACGCCTTCTGCGCGGAGTGGGACCTGACACCTGCCACAATCATACAGACGGCGTAGGCACTGGTTCTGGGCATGTACGTCGGCACCGATTCTCCTTGTTTCGGAAATATGTCATCCGGCCGAGACGTGCCCGTGCCCCATGTCGAGGATATCTTTGGGGATGATGCCCTGCCGCATCCGCCTGGACAAAACACAATCGGTCCTTGACACACTACGCGAGGTGCAAAACGAAGGGCTCGACTGTGCTTTGCATCAACACACCTCATTGGCCGCGATCCACAAAGGAATGGGGCTTGACCCTTCATGTCCTCTCTTCAACACTATCATGTCTTCCCAGAAGCTTGCTAGCAAGGCCGAGTCGGTGAAGGAAGGCCAACTCACTCTAGAACACGGGGATCACTTCGACCCTACCGAGTATGACGTTGTCGTACATATGGGAGACGACAGTGCCCAGATGAAAATTTTGCTGTCCTTCCGGCCGGGCTGCCTGTCTTCAGCCGACGCGGTCAAGCTGGCCGATCGCTTTAGCGAGGCCGTTTTCGCCATTGTTTCAAACCCTTCAGTAACCCTCGGCGGAATTAGCCTGCTAGGAGAGGAGGAAGCTGCCCAGATCTGGAGATGGAACAGCTCCGCCCTTGTTCCGGTGGAGCGCTGTGTGCATCACATCGTTGAAGATGTAGTTCGGGCCGTACCCAATGCCCCGGCTGTGCATAGCTGGGACGGCGACTTAACCTACTCTGAGATGAGCTGCAACGCCGAAACTCTGAGCGAAGCTCTTGTAGCTGTAGGTCTTCGGCAAGGCGTTATGGTCCCGCTGTGTTTTGAAAAGTCGATGTGGGCGCCCGTTGCGATGCTCGCCGTACTCAAAACTGGCGCGGCTTTTGTCCTCCTAGATTCGCAGCTACCGGTAGAGCGCCTCCAGACAATATGCCGGCAAGTCAACACTATAGATGTGATTCTAACGTCCGAAAAGAACGTTGCGTTGGGCCAAAAGCTTGCGAGAACTGTCGTCCAAGTCAGCGCTGCAACGATCGCTGACATGGGTAAAGAGAAGAAGGCGCGGAATGTCAAACTGGAACGGCACCTGGGAAGGACGAGGTTGGCGATATTGCAGTCAGCACCGTCTCAATCCCAGCCCTCATCGTCTGCGATGTTCGCTGTATTTACTTCCGGCTCTACGGGAACCCCCAAGGGCGCAGTGCTCACCCATTCGAATTTTGCCTCATGCCTCGCGTACCAGACAGAAAAGCTCGGTTTCCACCAGGAATCCAGAGTGTTCGACTTTGCTTCCTACGCGTTCGATATTGCTGTCCACAACCCATTTGCAGCCTTCACGACTGGCGGTTGCCTCTGCATCCCGTCTGACGAGGATCGGAAAAGCGCTAACATCGGCAAGATCATGGCTGACATGAAAGTTACTATCGCAGACTTGACCCCGTCTGTCTCTCGACTGATCGATCCAGGCATCGTTCCCGATCTCGAAACGCTGATTTTGGCAGGTGAGCCGGTGTCAGTTGACGATGCGTCGCGTTGGTGGAGTACGGTCAATGTTGTGAACGCGTACGGCCCAGCCGAATGTAACATTGTCACCGTCAACGCTGATGCCTCAACTCCTTCCGAAGCCACCAGCATCGGCAAAGGTCTGGGGGTCAACACGTGGATTGTGGACCGCAACGACACAGATAAGCTCTTACCTCCAGGCTGCGTTGGCGAGCTCCTGCTGGAAGGCCCGCTGGTTGGTCAAGGCTATCTGAATGACCCAGAAAAGACGGCGGCAGCCTTCATCCATGATCCGGTCTGGCTACTGAAGGGAACCAATCATCACGCCGGCCGTACGGGGCGGCTCTATAAGACGGGGGACCTAGTGCGATACGGGGACTTGGATGGTAACCTAACATTCATCGGCCGCAAGGATGGGCAGGTAAAGATACGGGGACAACGTGTTGAACTAGCGGAGGTTGAATTTCACGTCAAGGAGTGCATTCCCGGTGTCACACAGGTCGTTGCCGAGGTTGTGGTCCCGCCAGCGAAAAACAACTCATCTCCTGGTCGGCCAATTCTAGCCGCATTCCTCCAGATGAATCTCGATGACGATAATTACACTGATGAACGAAGTGAGATCAAAGTCGTGCCTATGACGGCCGACCTGGAGCAGAATCTAGCCAGCCGCCTACCCTCGTACATGATTCCGGGTATCCTATTTTCCTGCCGTCAACTTCGCAAGACTGTCACGGGAAAGATCGACCGGAGGCGACTTCGCGAGATTGGGGCTTCCTTCACTAGCGAGCAGCTGGCTGACGCTCAGACGAACGGACGGCCCAAACGGCAGCCGGAGACCGACACACAGCGGAAATTACAACGCGCATGGGCCCAAGTGCTCGGCCTATCGCTCTCCTCGATTGGCCTCGACGACAGCTTCTTTCACACCGGCGGGGACTCCATAGCTGCCATGAAGCTAGCCGCCGAAGCCCGTGACCTTGGTTTGAACCTTGCCGTAACCGATATTTTTATGCGGCCAAGACTCAGCGAAATGTGCCAGGGTCTCTCTGTGTTAGATGAGATGATTGATGACAAAATACCCCGGTGCGATGCCTCGGTCTCCGTTCCTCTATCGTTGGCTCAGGAACGACTCTGGTTCATGCAGGAATTGCATCCGAATTTGAACTGGTACAACATGACTAGTGCTATCCAACTGTCGGGCCCTCTATGTCTCAGAGCTTTGGAGACCGCCTTTTCTGCCCTCCGGAAGCGCCATGAGTCGCTTCGGACTACCTTCTCAATGGAGGACGGCGTAAGCAAGCAGGTCGTCCATCCTTTTGTACCTGAGCCCTTGGAGGTCGTGCACCTGGCTTCGACAGCAGACGGCCGTGTAGACGAAGAAGCACTACGGCAGGCCCTTCAGCAAGACCAGGTGGTTCCATTTGATCTCCGAGCCAAGGCCCCTTGTAGGATTCGAATCTATCGACGAGGGCCTCTCGATCATGTTCTGTCTCTCGTCATTCACCACATAATTTTTGACGGCTGGTCCGCGAACATTATATGCCGAGAACTGGCTATTATGTACTCCCGTGCTAAGCAGGGTCTCGATCCTCTGACCTCGCCGGAGCTCGAGGCACTGCCCATTCAGTACAAGGATTATTCTATATGGCAGATCCGACAAACAGCTGTGGAGAAACAGCGCCACCAGCTCGAGTACTGGGTCAACCAGCTCGCGTCTAGCCGGCCGGCGGAGCTACTTTGCGACAAACCCAGACCGAGCGCATTGTCGGGGAAGGCAGAGCTTCAGAACTTCCACATCGACGGGCCGTTGTATGGCCAGCTGCAAGAGTTCTGCCGGTGTCACGGTGTGACTCTACACGTTGTCCTCTTGGCTGCGTTTCAGTGTACGTTGTATCGCCTCACAGGCTATGGTGATACCACTATTGGCGTCGCGAACGCCCGTCATAGACCCGAGCTCAAGAATATCATTGGCTTCTTCGTGGCAGTCCAGTGCATCCGAACCAAGGTAGACGAGGAAGATTCTTTTATCAACCTGGTTGAGCAACTACAGGAGACGACTAAAGCCAGCTACGCCAACCAAGACGTCCCATTCGACAGAATAGTGTCCGAGTTCAGCAAGAATAGGAACAGAGATTTGTCCCGCCACCCTCTGGTGCAAATCGCTTTCACCGTACACTCGCAGATTGGTGCAGGTACGCTGAGTCTGGACGGAATAGAAGCCAAGCCGCTCCCTACAACAAACACCTCGCGATTCGACATGGAGTTCCACTTCTTCACCGAAGCAGAGGGTGTGCGTGGTGACCTCGTGTACTCGACTGACCTCTATTATGCATCGACTATTAGCAACATGCTCTCGATCTACCGTAAAGTGCTGGGAGAGGTGCTTAATACGCCTAGCGAGACCGCCATCTCTCAACTGCCGCTTCTGACTACGGAGAGGTATTCTCAACTTGACAAGATGGGCTTCGCGAACACTCACTACTCCTCGTACCCCTCCGAATCAAGCGTAGTGGACATCTTCCGACAGGAGGCGTCTCGTTATCCAAACAGGGTGGCCGTCAAAGACCCCTCAAGCCAACTCACGTATGCCCAGCTCGACCGCGCCTCGGATCGACTTTCTGGCTGGCTTTTACGGCAGCATGGGTTAGAACCCGGACATCTAATAACTGTGATCACGAGCCGATCTTGCCTCACAGTAGTCGCATTCCTAGGTATTCTGAAGGCCAACATGGCATACTTGCCATTTGAAGCCACTGTACCAGCCGGCAGGATTGAAGGAATTCTAGGCACACTCGAGCCGCAACGACTCGTCGTCTTACTAGGCCAAGGCGTCCCACCACTAGTCCTGAATCCAGGAGCTGAAGTCATGTTCGCTAACATATCTGAAATTCTACGACTACATGTAGGCGAAGGGCCCAACCGCGACGGCAGTACCACCGAGTTCGCTATTCCGGCCGGACCGTCACCTACCAGCCTTGCCCACACCATGTTCACATCAGGCTCAACTGGCAAACCCAAAGGCGTCATGATCGAGCATCGTAGCATCGTCCGGCTTGTTAAGAACAGTAACGTAGCAGATGCTCTGCCTTCTCCAGTTACCATGGCCCACATATCCACCATCTCCTTCGACGCTGCGACGTGGGAGATTTACGCGGCCCCGCTCAATGGTGGGATGGTGGTCTGCATAGACAAGGATACCCTTTTGGATACGAGTCTCCTGACTCAAATATTTCATGACGAAGGGGTCAATGCCTCGTTCATGACAACCGCTTACATGAAGGAATGCCTTAGCCACGAACCTTGTCCAGTTGGCGCACTCCAGGTTTTGCACGTTGGGGGTGAAAGAACGGAACCAGAAGATCTGATTGCGGCGCGAAAGATGGTCAGACACGCTTTAATACACGTCTATGGACCGACGGAAAATACCAGCTTCTCAACGCTGTGGGAGGTTCCAGCTCATAACATCCAACGAGATGATACATTCACCAACGGTGCGCCCCTCGGTCGAGCCGTCAGTAACTCGGGAGCTTTTGTCATGGATGCATCCCAGCGTCTCGTCCCACTTGGTGTCGTCGGCGAACTAGTTGTTACGGGTGATGGCCTAGCACGAGGATACACAGACTCAGCTAGAAACGCGAATCGGCTTGTCAACGTCACACTCGGGGGCGAAACTGTTCGAGCCTACCGGACAGGCGACTACGCCCGTCGCCGACCGCACGACGGCCTCATAGAATTCTTTGGACGCGCCGACGGGCAGGTCAAGCTGCGAGGTAACCGTATCGAGACTGGAGAAATCGAGCACGCACTTCTCAGCCACACACGTGTTCAATATGCAGTAGCTATGGTGCATAAGCCAGAGGGTCAAGACGGTCGGATTGTCGCCTTCGTCGCCCTCCATGGCCATGAGTCTAACGGTAGGGGTAGCGAGCCTGGCATCGATTCGGATGACATGGTATCTCTTTATGAGGAGCTCACCGATGCCCTTAACAGGAAGCTTCCGGCATACATGATCCCCAGCTCCATCAGTGTCGTCGATAGAATGCCCATGAATGTCAACGGTAAGGCCGACCGGCAGGCCCTACAGCAGGGTACCTCTCTACACATCCTGCCACTTCAAAGGGACAAAAAGGCATCAAAGCGAGTACCATCATCCGAGACGGAGCGGAAACTCGCCGAAATCTGGGGCCAAGTTCTCAACATTAGTCTTGACATTGTGGGTCTCGACGACAGCTTCTTCCGACTCGGCGGGAACTCGATTACGGCCATGAAATTCGTCAGCTACGCTCGCAAGGCTGGCTTTAACTTTACCATAACTGAAATCTTCCGTTTCCCCAAGCTTGGTCTTCTCGCAGAATCTGCCGAAAAAGCCAAAATCCCGCATGTCAATGGCCGTGGTAACGGGAACGAAAATAGAATGATAATCAAGAGTCTTGGCTCGCTAGACGGACCAGTAAATCAGTCTTTCGCGCAGGCCCGTCTCTGGTTTCTCGACCAGCTCTATCCAGGCCTTACCTGGTATCTGATGCCATTTCCGATGGATATTCACGGTCCCCTGCACACGGGTGCTCTGCACGCAGCTCTCATGACATTAGAACGTCGTCATGAGACGCTCCGAACAATTTTCAGCACTTCCGAGTCAGGGCTCAGTCTACAGACGGTCCTGGCGTTTCAAGAAAGGGAGCTTAAAATGGTTGATGCGTCGTCGGTGGAGGAGGTTCTAAAAGACTTGGATCAAGAGCATTCTGTCCCTTTCGACTTGCGAGTTGAGCCAGGATGGCGGTTCAAGCTCTACCATCTCGGCGATGACCATCATGTGCTTTCTATAGTCATGCATCACATTATATCCGACGGCTGGTCTTTAAACGTTCTTAGCAAAGAGCTAGAGACATTCTACTCAGCTGCAGTCCAAGGCGAGGACCCCCTCTCGCAAGTGCTTCCTATTCAATACCGAGACTACTCCGTCTGGCAGAATGAACAGATCGGGCAATATGGATTCGATCAACAACTAGACTACTGGGCGAGCAAGCTAGCTGACAGTCAACCCGCTACCTTCTTCTGTGATAAACCTCGCCCAGCAACGTTGGCGGGCAACGCGCAAGTGGAGAAGATTCGAATTTCTGGGGAACTCTACCGCAAACTGCGGAAATTCTGCGAACAGCGGGATGTGACGCCATTCATGGTCCTACTCGCCGCCTTTAGGGCAGCGCATTTCCGATTGACAGGGGCCGAAGACGTCACTATCGGCACGCCAAACGCCAACAGGGACAGGTTGAAGGTCGAGAACTTGATCGGATTTTTTGTCAATATCCAGTGCATTCGCATCACTGTTGAAGCGGAAGAATCGTTTGAAAATTTGGTGGAGCAGGTGAGAGCGACCGTCACCTCAGCGCTCGATAATCAAGACGTCCCTTTTGACCACATCGTTTCCCGCGTCTTAAAATCGGCTAAACGGGACCTCTCTCGGCATCCCTTAGTCCAAGTCGTACTCGCCTATCATTCTCAGCAAGAGAAGCAGGGCCTCTGCTTTAAAGATGTCGAGGTAGAAGAAATATCCCCACCACCATCGACAAGATTCGATCTTGAGCTACACTTTCATCAAGAGTCGGACAGGCTTGACGGTACCCTATGCTACTCCTCAGATCTTTATAGCCTCCCAACTATCCACAATATTCTCTCCACCTTTACAACAGTGCTGGAAAGGGTGTTACAGGCTCCTCGTGTGGGAATCGGTGCCCTTCCCCTGCTTACTGACGAGGCCCTCGCCGAGCTGAAGACATTCGAGCTGACAAAGATTCGCGAAGTATCTTATCCCAGGGATACAAGTGTGGCCGATGTATTCCGCCAACAAGTGGCTTGCAACCCAGAGAGGGTCGCCGTCAAGGATTCAAGTTACCAGTTGACATACAGAGAACTGGATGAGTTCTCCGACACAATTGCGACTTGGCTCCTCCTCCGCAAGCCAGAAATGGCCGCCAAGACATTGGTGGGGGTGTGGGCTGCCCGTTCCTGTCAGACCATCGCCGCATTTCTGGGCATCCTCAAAGCGAACTTGGCCTACATTCCGCTAGATCCCCAGTCATCCATCGTCCATCTAGAAAGAATAATGCGGTCTCTCTCAGGGAAAAGATTGGTCTTAATAGGACCCGGGCAAAATACGCTAAAATCACCCCATCTCCAGGACGTCGAGTTTGTTCATATTCAAGATATTGGGAAAGAAGAAGCCGTTCTACGCCACAAACAAAGATGCGGGAACATAGTCGAACTCTTGGCTAAACGATGTTCACCATCATCAAGTAGCCTGGCTACTGTCATGTTTTCCGGTGGTTCGGACCCGGAAGGCATCCTGATCGAGCATCGAAACATCACACAACTTGTGGTATCTGAAGCGAGTTTGGCACGATATATAACCCCTGCAGCATCAATCGCTCACATGTCCAATATCGAGTTTGATGTCGCGACCACGGAAATCTTTTCCGCCTTGCTCACCGGCCGTACGCTTGTTTGCATTGACAGTTCAGTTATTCTCGATCCCAGAAAACTAGCCGAAAAGTTTATGCAGGAAAGGGTTCGGAGCGCCGTGTTCTCCGCGTCGCTTCTAAAAAAGTGCCTCTTAGACGATTTCTCGACAGCAGCCATCTGCTCAATTGACACCATCTACACAACTGGGGAGGAGGTTGACCCTCGAGATATAGCGTTGGCTAGCAGCCTCGGCTGCAGAGTTGTGAACTGTTACAGACCTACGGAGCATACACCCATAGCAACTACCTACCTGATTCAAACGCAGGGTACGTTTGCCAACGGTGTCCCAATTGGGAGGCCAGTAGCCAACTCCAACGCCTTCATCGTGGACGGAGAAAGGCGGCTCGTCCCCCTGGGCGTTGTCGGGGAGCTTGCGATTACAGGAGATAGCTTGGCCCCTGGTTATGCTGACCCTGTGCGAAGTCGAGGCCGTTTCATCACCACTGCCAGCAGCACCGGAGGTACACCTGCCAAGGCATACCTAACTGGCCAGTATGTACGATACCGACCAATTGATGGACAGCTGGAATTCGTAAAACGTGTAGGCAAGATGCCGATAAACGATAGTGGCGAAATCGATCACCGCGCTCTCGGCAGATTGAGGCCTACTGCTACGCCAACGGATTCCATGCCGCCAGCGGACACTACTAGCCGACAGCCGGTGTCACAAGCTCAGCGCGACATGCAGGCCATTTGGGGCAAGGTTCTGGGCATCGACACATTCACGATTGGCTTGGATGATAATTTTTTCGAACTAGGCGGCAACTCCATTGGAGTAATGCAGCTCGTCGCCGAATGTCGAAAAGCCGGGGTGCAAATCTCTGTAGCAGACACTTTCCGGTCCAATAGCCTTGAGGAACTAGCCACTTTGGCAGCACCCACCAGCAAATCAACGGGGGTCCCAAAGGATGAATCCGTTCCTTTTGACGCCGAGACGAAGAGGTCGCTCATCGAGGAAGCTTACGCATCAGGCGTCGATGCGATCCAACCTGGGAACATCGAGGATATCTTGCCCCTTACAAACTTTCAAGAATTATGCGTCGAAACTCCTGATGCTTACAGGCAGAATCGCAACTACCTACGCCTCTTCCTTGGCCCCGAAGTCGACTTGAGAAAACTTGAGAGGGCATGCAGCGCAGCCATAGAAAATATCCCTTTACTGCGCTCTTGTTTCTTACCCCTCCATGGAAAGCATCGTCAGGTTGTGCTTGAGCAGAATCCCACAGCCCAGATTTCAACCGTCGATGTAGATCTGGCCCACTTTGATAAATTCTTTGACGAGTTCTGTCTCCGGGACATCGAAACCCTCTCCGCAACTTCGCTGCCGTTCCAATTTTTTATCGTGCGACATGGCAAGGCTAAGGGCGTGACTCTGATTACACGCATTTCCCATTGCCAGTATGACGGAATTTCCCTTCAATCTTTCCTCACGGCACTTGTCCAAGTTTACCAAACCGGCTCCAGCGCTTTTGGGCCCAACTTTTCCATCTTTCTTTCCTATGCCTCACAGCAACGCTCCAAGTCTATTGCCTACTGGCGCGACGTCCTACAGGGCGCCCGGTTAACACAGCTAAGTTCCTCGGTACACCCCGAAACAGCAGCCCTCAGGGAAGAAGCGAAAACCATCAAACTGGAAGCCCAGGTTGATATATCGCTGTTGCCAGCCAATATCACTGCTGCAACCCTAGCCAGCTCCGCGTGGGCTGTCGTGCTCTCCCGTGTCACAGGGTCGACCGACGTTGTGTTTAGACACCTCGTATCCGGGCGCAACGCTCCCATTGACGGGATTGAAACAATGGCGGGACCGTGCTTCAACTATATCCCGGTTCGTGTGCGGCTGTCAGACGTGCGTACAACAGGTGATTTGTTACGCGGGGTCCAGGCTCAATTCGTCTCTGTAGGGGACGCTGACACTCTTGGATTCCAAGATATCATCGACCATTGCACACGCTGGCCAGGCGGCTCAAAATTCGATTCTACTGTTCAACACCAAAACGTCGATGAAGCGCCTGAGATTGGAACTGCCAACGCCAGGTCCCGCTTAGGGCACTTCAAACGATCCGATGTTGTGCCAAAAAGTTGGATGTTGATGTCGTATCCTCAGGATGGTGGCTACTTGAAAATAAACCTCTTCTCTAATACGCATATTGCGAGTAGAGGCGCAGTCAATCAAATACTTGCAAGCGTTACTAAGGCGATAACTATATTAAGTTCTGGGGGAGATAAGCCGCTTTCCGAAGCTATCATTGCTATCGCGAGCTTGGATAACTAGTTAGGGTCACCCTCGTCTAATCTCAGGGCGGTGAAAGAGTCTTAGTCCCACGCATGAACTTCGTCCGACTAGAGACTAGATCCGTGATTCGTGTATATATTTCACATAGTTCTCCATGACCATCAAATGGCAAGCCAATCGAAGTATGGCGTGATGCTTGGCTCGTGGCCAAGATAGTCTGTTAGAATTTTCATTTCGGGCTAGCTGGCTGCCCCCAGTCTTGAAGATCATTTTACAAAGCCTCCTCCTAGTAGGATTTAGGTTGAAGCCAGCTTTCTACATAGAGGTAGTAAAACATAATAAAGCCTCTAAACTGCCGCTAGGTCTCTGTCGCACGCTCGCGCTGATGATTTCCATCACACGCAGGCGAAGCCGTCATTAAGAACGAATGGACTGGCGAGACACATGAGCGGAAACCTGGCCTAGTGTTAGGATTGTAGCACAGAGTAGGCACAGAGAAATAATGTATTCAACTAAGTCTTTAAGGAGAGACAAGAACTGGAATCCGTAAAACTAGTATTCTTCAAGACCTGTCAAGGATACCCGACAACCTTCCTTCCGAAAAGGTTTTGGCGCAAGGATGAGAAACGAAATGCCCTCTTGATTTACCTCCGCACCACTTATAGCTTTTCTCACCAGGTGCAGCGGACCTCCGCCTCTGGGTGCCAAATGGCACGCTCTTTGATAGATGCACCACACGATCCCAAGTTAACCTTCTTCAGCCTATAACAGGTCTTGTGGCCATTGTCCTTCCAGATGCGATGAGCGCGGGAATTGCCAGTATCAATACAGATCGACTGAGGTCGGCTGCACGAAGTGAAATCCCAGCATCCGCCGCCGGTCGTGCCAACCTGTCTGTCCTGACATTGACCGCAGTCTTTGACTCGGATCTTGGTGCGTCGGAAGAATGTGTTTCCTCCCTCCTGGGCATTGGTATAGAGGAGGTCGAAGTTCTGGCTGTAGTCAGGGCACGAGCCCTGATCACAAGGCCCGGACATGACCGAGATCTGGCGCTCTAGAAGGG
Organism: Scedosporium apiospermum; assembly: GCF_000732125.1. NCBI lineage: Eukaryota > Fungi > Ascomycota > Sordariomycetes > Microascales > Microascaceae > Scedosporium > Scedosporium apiospermum. Next base: position 108,681 of record NW_015971803.1, read on the forward strand.
CCGGGTTGATGCTGGTGTCGTCGGAACCTTCAATGAAGTCAAGAAGAGTGCCCTCAGTAGGCACAGGGCCATTGGAGGAAGGGGGCCCGGGAGCGAGGGGAGAGGCGTAGACAGAGGCGGCTATGACCAGGAGAAGAGCGCTCTTAATAGAAACCATGGCGAAGGCCTAATAGGAGGAGTAGATAGCGGTTAACAAAGTATTGGAGGTTTGATTAATGAGGTCGGAGCTTGAGGCCTTATGGTTTGAGCTGGTCTTGAACTAAAGAAGGGAATAAAATGGAGAGTTTGAGTCTTTATATATTTTTTACGTGCGAGATTATTTATTAGAAAACACGCTTCTAGGTCATGAGATGGAGAATATTGTACTATAGTAGTAGGATTTAGGATCTCATCAGTGTGTTGTTCTCCGTCCAGATTCTAACTGCATAGGCCGCCCCATCCTCCACGTGGTCAGCAGTCCCTCAGAAAGGAATATTCCAGGTGAGGTGGTTAAGACAGTGATGATGCAACATATCCCCAACCAGCGCAAGCGAGGTCGTCGAGAACCAAAAAATTGCGCCGGGAAGTACAGATCAATAATCTTCTGCAGGCTGAAGGTCTCGTTCTCAAGATGGAAGAAAAAGCATAGATGAGCTACCTTGTCGATAGAGAGAGTTGTATGCGCGCGTGTAGTATAGTGACATGCAGGCAAGAAGTGATTAAGCTGTGCATTCTTCATGCCTCCGCGACTGTGTGAAGCACTGCCTCAACTATGTGAGACGGTTACATTGCGATAAAAAATGCATACTTTCGGTCGTATGAGGCGCTATCGCCTTTTGCTCATTATCACCCTTTTTATCGGGTAAATGGTGTCGACTTGCATGAGAAGGATCAATGACCTTTTGCAATGCGACGGACCGTTACACGGCCATTGCTGCTCGGTCTACGAAATCAGGCGCCAAGGCGCCTCGCTAAAAATTTCTTGGTGCTCGGATGTCACCCGAGGGCATTCGGAGGACTGTGTATTGGCCAGAATTTCAGCGGCCGGGAGGCCCGGGACAGAAACAGTCAAGATAACCTATAAAAACCACCTTGATAGTCCCTTGTCTCCGTCTCCATGTTCAGTCACCAATTAGCTCAGGAATGCGGTGCACATGTTCACCATCAATGCTGAACGTGCTCCACTTCGGACAGGAAACGGCGCCTTGTGCTCTTAGTGGCAGAATTCCCGCCGAGAATCTTGTGGCCGTGCCGCCTGGAAATTACATCGACAGTGAAGCTATATGCTCGCTTCCCTTAATGAAACTTTAATTGGAGGATTTTAGTGTAATCCTTTAAGTCTTGGCTCGCCTTCTGGGACTGGTGACCGATTCGGTGAAATCTTAAGCGATACCGACCTTCATTCACCAGAGACCGTGCCCTGTGCATCGAATAATGGGTAGGATTTGAGCTCGTCTTTCTCTACGACGGTATCATCTGCTACAAAGTATATGATAAACGGCCCCCGGAAGGTACGGAGTAGACACATCCCCTATTACTCGTATTACAATCTCTACGCGAGGTCGTATTGCGCACCGGAGAAATGGCCATCAGGTAGAATCCTTCCTCGGCAGCATCCCGTATCGTGGACCTCAATCTCTACGCGAACCCTAATTGCATGATAGATACATCAGTTTTATTATTTTCTTTCTCTCCTTTTTAACTTGATCAGTTGTTCGGGGTCTCCTGGCGCAGAGCTTGGAAGGATGTAGATTGAACGTGGGGGTTTCCCGCCGTAGAACTCCATCGCACAAGAAGGCGAGCATCGTGAATAGATAAAAACTGGTTAATCGCCTCTTCTTTGTTTCCTGTCTTGTGAGATTTTGCTCCTCAGTGCTACTCTTGTCGCTCATTTTCTATCCTGTTTTCATGAGACTACTGCTCTCGCCTTTCGTTTAAAAAAATAATGCGCTTGTCTCTCCTTCTGGCCTATGGTGCCACTTTCCTCACTGTGGGCATTTCGCCTACGGCTGCTATGCCGGCAGGAAATTCCCACAGCCTGAAGACTCTCTCACAGTCCATTGAAGGGAACCTTGAAAATAGCACGCTTGGAGATTCCCTCTCTTCCCTCCACAAACGCGCTGACACCTTCTTTCTCCGTATTATGCCCCTCGGTGCCTCTATCACTCAAGGTATGGGATCTTCAGATGAAACTGGGTACCGTAAATACCTTCGCCAGCAACTTCGCTTTGACGGCTGGAAAGTGAACATGGTTGGCAGCCAGCGAAAGGGAGACATGAATGATAATGTACGTGCTAATATAGCCCCCCTCTCTTCCCTACTTCTACCTTACCCCCTGAACTAAAAACCCACATCCACACTTCCTATTATAATACCCTCTACGAGATGCAGTTGAGCGTGCTTTCCCATTAGTAGAGCTAGCCTAAAACTATCACTCACCACATACTGACATGAGGCGCATCAAATGATTCAGGACCATGAAGGTTGGCCTGGCTACCTTATCGACCAAGTCCACAATAGAGCTATGGCATCCGTTCCTAGCCTCCGCCCTAATGTCTTTACCATTAATGTCGGTACAAACGATGCTATTTATAGCAATAATGTCGCCACAGCTGGCGACCGGATGATGAACCTACTAAACTACTTGCGATCTCAAGTGCCAGACGCTACCTTTATTGTCTCTACACTCTTACCACTTAAGTCCCAGCCAAGTAATGCAGTTCAAATCAACACCCAATACCGCTCTCTAGTCAGCCGCCTCCGCACGCAAGGTTGGAGAATTGTGCTTGCTGAGATGGATAATGGCTGGATTACGGTTGACCAACTTCCTGATGGAACACACCCGAGTGATGACGGATTCAAGAAGATGGCCCGCCAGTTTTACGATGGTATCAATAAGGCCTATCAAGCTGGCTTCCTTGCCCCTCCATCCTATGCTGGATTTGATGATTCAGTTTCTGTTGCCACTGCTACATGTGACAAGAAGCTTGGGAGTGCCTTCGGGGATAAACGGTCTGGCATGGAGATCCTGAAGGCCCTTTCGTCTGTCATTGTCGATGATGGAAAATATATTCACAAATCGGAGAGTGGTGGTATAATCCTTCAAGGCACTTTCAAAGGGGATTTCTCAATGGACTTCGCTCAGCTCGTCAACTTTGGCAACGGCCGTGGTGGCGAAAATGAAGAGTTTGTGTACAAAGATTCAACTGGCATGTGGATGCAGGTCAACAAGGGCAACGGCGTGTTTGAACCGAAAGTCAAGATCGATCCCAAGCACAACTGCCCTACTGCTGGAATCCGTTGGGGTGACGTCAACAATGATGGTCTCGACGATTTTATTTGCATTACAACCTGGGCGTCGATCGAAGTATCTATCAATAGGGGGGGGAACCCACCTACATTCGAGAACCTCGGCGAGTATAGGAAGGGTGTGAATGGAAAAGGTCGAGAACATGTTCGTCTTGGTGACATCGATGGCGATGGACGCCTAGATTATTGCATCATGGATGGAAACAATGCTCTTACGTGCTACCGGAATGGAGGTATTGGAGACCGGCCTTCGTACTGGCAGGACTTTGGAGTTATCCATGCCGGCGAAGGGCGTCAGAACGCTGGCATTATGCTGGTCGATGTTAATGGCGACTTCCGCTCGGATTGGCTATATATGGACGAAAACGGTGCTGTCACAACACATATCAACCAAAGGCCTGCAGGGAAGACTTTGAAACCACACTGGTTGGATTCAGGCGTTACACACCTAGGTGTTAGGATGCCAGATCGAGTTGGGATCCGCTTCGGTAAGGTGTACGGTTCCGGGAGGCGCGATTATCTCCACATAAGACGTGCGTTCGATGGAGATACAGCCAAGTACGAAGTCCACGCGTGGAAGAACCTTGGTAGCGGCGGCACGTACCAAAAGGGAGACGGAATCTTCTTCTGCGATATGGATGGCAGCGGCAACGATGACTACATTTTTGTCGACAGTAAAGGCGTTTTGACCATCTTCCGGAATCCAAACCCACCAGGCATAGTCACTTACGGATGGGACGAGCACCGAAATGTGCTCAATACGAACGCGAATCGTAAAGCAGTTCAGTTCGGTGACTGGGACGGTGACGGCAAATGCGACGTCATCGTCACAGACCGAAAAAACGGCGGCGCCGATGTCTACTTCACTCGTTGGGATTCCGCAGCGAAGAAGTTCTCCTTCAGCGCCAAGACCCGTGTCGCGAGCTCTGGCCAGTCAATCGGCCCTAACTGCGCAGAGGGTTGGGGTGTTGGGTTCCGCGATCTTGGTGTTCGCTATGCTGACATTGAGTAAGTTATTTTGTCTCACTATCATCATTCCTTTCACCGAAACCTTTGACTACATATTGCCTTCTCCCCAGTTTCCCAACCCAGTCACATCTCCCTATTCCCTGCCCTATCCTCGAATTTAAATCTGTCCACTTATATCCCTTTCGCTACGCATCACGATATAGAAGCTTACTTTATCATATAGTGGTGATGGCCGGGTTGATTACATCTGTATGGAGAAAGACGGCCGGTCCACTGGCTGGCTCAACAAGAAAGGAACTGCCGGTGTCTATATGGGGCAGATTAAATTCAGCGAGAAGAAAGATCGAGCTAATCATTTGTTTGCTGATGTCAACGGTTCGTATTGTCTCTTTCCTGCCTTTTATGGTGTTTACGATAATTATATTAACGAACCTTTAGGTGATGGCCGCGCCGACTTCCTCTGGACTGATAAGTTCACAGGTGATACGCATGTTTGGATTAACGGTGGCCAGATGCAGACAGGAGGAAGCAGTTTCTACTGGGCGCCCAAGGGTAAGTTGTACAACGGCGCAACGGGCGGCCGGGACACCATCTTTGCCAATATTGGCGGCGTTGGCCGCGCCGACATGATTGCTGTGAATCCGATTTCGGGTCGTGCCACTGTTCATATGAATAGCTGCCCCGGTGGAGGTGGCGGTGACGACGGTCCCATCATTGACCCCAACCTCGGCCAAAGCCAGCCTGAGGCTTGCGATTTGGAGAAAAGAACAGGCACGTGGGTCAACCGGCAGTGTACTCAGCGTGAAGTTACGATGCCAACGAGTTACTTGCCGAAAGAACGTTGGGACGCCCTGGAGGCGGGCGCGGCGTGGAACGATATGATGCACAGATGGAAAACTTGTGACCGGCCTTCTGGAAACTCGACATTTTCGGAGTCCGCAAGTCAGTTTTTCCACCAGACAGAGGATGCGCAGTGTAGCCTTGTCGGGCGCCTGGGGAACAACTGCATTGCCAGTAAATGTGAAGTGCACAACACGGAGTTTGATGCCCCAGAATCAAAAACGGGCGCTGCATCCTATTTTGTTTGGAACGCCCTCGTCAGAGTTAACCAGGTAAGGTGCCGATTTGGCAAGACACCCCTCATTGATGTCGATGCAGTTTACTAACAATACCAATCTTTGATGAGTAGATTATCGGCACTGTTTACGACACGTTCGAGACAGTTGGTAACCAAGTTCAGGCTACGAGTAATGAGTTTATCGAGGCATTCTCGCCGAAGAAGTCGGATCTTTCTTCACTACAACTCCTTCTGGACTTACTTTTCATACCCGCCACAGTTGCAGGGACAGTCGCCTATAAAGGTGGTAGGTGAACTAGTCCAGTATCTTCAAATCCATTACAATTTTCATATGCAAGATAGGGCTTACATTAACTAAAATCGACAGTTTTTGCAAGTTTAATCGACGATAAACTATTTGTTGATGTTGCAAAGGACATGTCCCAGGCGACTGCCACGGCTGCATTTAGCTATGCTAGAAGACAGCTTTCGTAAGTACCCCGAGGGGCCTGGCTTCCCTCCCAAAAACCATTATTTTAATAATGCCGGTAGTCGAACTTTTTCAAACACTTACAATTAACGTCGAGAGATACTGACTAATATGTGATGTTGGAAATAGGCAGGCAACTTTGAATGAAATTAACTTCAACTCTATTGTCGATAAAACTATTACATTGTGGAAACAACAGTCCGAAACGCTGCTATTCGATATCTTTCTAGGCCAAGACAACAAACTCCTCGACCTTCTCGAAACCCTCACCAAGGACGGCAGATTAACATCAGGTAGTCATAATGGTAACGCCATTGCAGATATCAGCGCCTTCAACAACACTGTGACACAGGGCAGGGGAAGACGAGCGTTCTACGCCATTGCAATTCCGACCGTCTGGATGGAAACAGGTCAATACCCGGCTGTTGTGGACTCTGGACCATGTAGTGGAAGCGGGAAAGTGGAAATATCAGATCACGAGTACGACTTCTATTGCTACAATGGCAGGGGTTACTCGCTAGTGGCTGCCCCCGGAGACACAAGAGGTCGACAGTGTATTCCGCCACCCGTTGTCACAACTCAGCCGTGTCGATTAACGCCGCTCAGATACCCAGCAGGATCATACCTACTTGACGGAGAAGATTGGGGCGGCGTCACAAGGGAGGACATTATAGCTGGGTAAGTTTCAAACGTCGAGATGGACCCCGACTTCTTTCCAATGATCCTACTCTCCCTTACATGTCATCGAGAGAATGATGAAGATAGTAGTCACTAATACCCCAACGTCTATGGTTAATAGGGCTGTCGAAACGTTTATTAAAGCTGGCCGAAAAAATGGAGGGAACATAGAACTCGATCCTTCAGATGACGAAGTTTTCGACCGGCTTTACCATGATGATATCCGTGCCCCCGGTGTTATTACAATTCCAGTATGCAGTGGGGAGGAAGCCTTTTCAAATTGGTCTGGCGGTAGAGCAGTAAACCAGGACCTGGAGTTCTTCCCTTGTAATAACAACTAATAAGTAGTATAATAGGGAAAAAGGTAATACTAGTATTAAGATATAGGGGTAGCTTGAGGGCGACAGTAGAAAAATGTTATATTATACTCTAGGCTAGAGAATAATTATTTCTTTTATATCTATGCTAGCAGCATGGCCCAAATAATCATCATAGCAATTGAAAGCGCAGGCCTTGCCACTATGTTGGGAACACCGATGCTCCGTCTCTCGTTGATCTCCAACGGAGTCAGTCATGCAGCCTCGTTTCTGGACCTTCAAGTACCGAATCTCGCCGTTTACACGGCAGCTCTACAGGGCTGGGAAATAATTTTTGCTCGAATAAGAATCAGAGCGGCGTGTTTTCCCCCTTCCGGCGAATCCGGGTGTTTTGCGGCGTTCATAGAGGTTTAAGGCTGTTTGCGTGCCAAATGTTTGATTTGTCATCTTTAGACAGTCCCGTGGTCTCTCCGCGCATCGAAGTGACTTATTAAAATTCCCATCTTCTCCGCTTCTGCGCCCGTCATAGTCATGGACCTAGCTTTATCCCCTACTCCGATGACCGTGAAGCTTCGATTCCTTGGCCGTAAGTCATGCTAGCACTCCTCGACAATTTCAATACTCCATCGACGGCATTCATTCTCTTTACTGTCGCCGTGGCATCCGTCTTCCTCTTTCGCCCCCTCTTTCGCCCCTTCTTCCGCAATCCCGGCGCCGAACGTGCACCCGGTTTTTCTGAACTTCTTCCAGCAACGCCTCCCACGGATGAGATCATCGGTTTACGCGTCTACCCTGTAAAGTCATGTCGTGGCTTCGAAGTCAAGTCTGCCCGGCTCTTTCGGACAGGCCTAGACCTGGACCGTAATTGGATGTTCGTCTCAGCGGACACTCTTGAATTCATCACAATCCGAACGAATTCTAGCATGACGCTCATTCGGACTTCTTTTGACGCCGATACTGACACGCTCGCTATTTCTATCAAAGAACATGCCATCAAGATCCCCGCTCACCCTACGACTTCATGGCTGCAAGAGAATACTCGATTCGTAATGGCTGGCATCTGGGGCGAGAAGACAGACGCTTGGGAATATCAAGCTAGCCTTACCCAGCCATTTTCTGATTTCCTGAATGCAGACGTTCGCCTCGTATATAAGGGCCCCACTCCTCGTGTGCTTCGTGGCTGCGGAGCTCCTGAGCTTCTGGGGCGGACCGAGGCTACCAAATTTGCGGATATGATGCCTGTTCTGGTCGGCTCTATGGCTAGCATCGGGGAGCTCAACAAACGTCTTGCCCGCGAGGGTGAGGATGAAATTGAGATTGAGCGTTTCCGACCAAATGTCATCATTCGAGGCAGCCAGCCATGGGACGAGGACAGGTGGAAAGCCCTGCGAATCAGCGATGGCAAAGCCGCCCTAAACCTAGATGTTGTATGCCGCTGCCTGAGATGCCAAGTGCCCAACGTGGACCCTGAGACGGCCGAGAAGCACCCGCGCCAGCCCTGGAACCAGCTTATGAGTTATAGACGAATTGACCCGGGGTTGAAGTTCAAACCAAGCTTTGGGATGCTTTGCGTTCCGAGGGAGGAGGGTTTAATTGAAGTTGGGATGAGATTCGACGTCACGGCCACGACGAATGACCATTTCTTCATTAGCCCAATGAAATAATGGCGTATGGGTTCGGGTGACTCTCCCGACGGATACTTGGCGTAACTTGCCAGATACCAAACCTGAGGCTCGAGCAACCGCAATACCATGTTGGGTGGTGCCTCTTTAGCTGCATTTCCAATACGTCGGTCATCCTCAGTTCCATGAGCCCCGAACTATTTACTTGCTCTAAAATATCTCTTGGCCTAACACAAACTAATTGATGCCCTTTCACGGGCATCCTCCTCCTAGCATATCTCTAGCCTAGCAAATATTCATTCTCATCGCCCCCAGCTTACGCCGTTGGTTATCGTAGTCCGAATATGGCTTGTAGCTCTCGACTAGCCGAGTCCTGACTTCAGCAGGGTGCATCATTGGGACTGCAGTAGGAGAACTTGTCAGAAACGCTCTCGCCTCTGATCTGGTACTTTCTCCTATACATTTTGCTAGGTCTTAAATGAAATCTTTATAGCCCAAATATCAAGCATTTATTGCGTCGTGGATACGGTGATGCGAACCATGGATTTCATGAGCAGTTCAATCACGGGAACAACACTTTAATATTCGCACTGGAACCAGCTTTAAGATATAGAAATAGATAATACGAGGTGAATCGGCGTTTTATATAGTAGCAGAGAAGTGAACTACCACACTACCAGTTCACAGTATCTGGTAGAATGGCCAACAATAATCCAATACCTTGGTGAAATGTCATTGTCCACAGTGGCGACAAGAGGCCATAAAGACTATCCCATCAAACCTTCACGCAGTATCAGCCAGAGCTGGTACGTTGCGCCTACCCAGGTGTGGTAGCAACTGCAAGAGAAAGCACCTAGCATTTGTCGCAATTTTCGGTATAACTGATAGAAGGGATGCCAGGGCGAAAGTGGGGAGTTGGTGATGACACTTGGAAATCCTCAACTATTATTCTTTGACAGCCGAGGGTAATGTGCGATTACTGATCTCTTACGATTGACTTGGCTGGCAATGCAGATGCAGAGGCGGACGCTCGGACTCCTCTTAGAGGCAAGAAAACCGATTCACGCCGTAGCCGCCATTTATAACCAACATTTGTGAAAGTGAGCTCGTGTCAGTGATTCAGTCAATTCTTGTCATCAAAACCCCGCACTTACCTGGACTTTTGAACTCTTGAGATCTTCTTCTCAAGAACTTATGAAAGAGAGACACAAGACAGGTTATAATTGCACAATTTCACGCCACCGTCAGCTACGATGCCGATTACAAGTGATATCACTCTCAACGTTTCCAACTTTAGTCTTGACAGTGTCGCCGATGATACCAAAAAGACTAATGCGTTCATCGAGGGCATTACTATCAAAGGCCCACGATGGCATGAGATCGGCGCGCCAAAATACCGTCAGATGAGAGAGACTGGCGAGACTCCTCTCCCTTTGCCAGTCTACCTACCCGAGGCCAAGGATTCCGCGGTGCCATCGAGGGACACTGGTCGTTCAGTTCCCATCCGCGTTTACACACCTGACAACGGAAAGCCAAGCAAGGGGATTTTCCTTCACATCCATGGCGGAGGCTTTGTGCTTGCCACGCATCGACAGTACGTGAGGCAGGCTTTTATGCCTAGATTTCTTCCATCTATTTTGTCCTGCTATCCATTTAGATTTTGACCTCTGCTAAACGTCCCTGCCACTAATTTTTAACTCTGGGCTCTTCATTACCCCTTAATCCCGTCAAACGCTCGTGCAGCTGACAACGTTCTCTCTTATAATTATAGCCAAGACCGCACCCTTCAGCGCTATGCCAACGAGTGTCAACTGACAGCCATTTCCGTCGGCTACCGCCTTGCGCCCGAGGACCCTTGGCCTGCTGCCATCCACGACTGCTTCGATGCAGCGGAGTACTTGGTCGACCATGGGGTAGCGGACTACGGTGCCAGACTTCTTTTCGTAAGCGGCGAGTCTGCAGGCGCGTGTCTCTCCGCATTAACTGCATTCCACCTCCTACGCGCACGACCGAATCACCGACTTGCGGGGCTCATTTTCCCCTTTGGGCAGTTCGACTTGACCCTTAATCTCCCCAAGGCGTCCCTCTTCGAGCGCCCGCTCATCATCAATCGTGAGGAGCTACAGAAGTTTGGGGACGCCTATACTCCAGGCATGAGTATCGAAGGCCGACGGAATCCTCTTATTTCGCCCTTGTATGATGACATGGAGACTCTCGCACGTGTGGCTCCGGAAAATTCTCTCCCGCCTGCTTTGTTTCTATGTGGGACAGAGGATCCTCTTCTCGACGATACGCTGCTTATGAGCCTTAAGTGGATGATTAGCGGCAGCGAAGCAGTCGTCAAAATTTACCCAGGCGTGCCGCACGCATTTACGGTATTTCCCGGGTTTAAGCCAGGCGAGGAGGCAATTGCGGTTGCATTGCAGTTTGCGAAGGAGAAGCTGGATGCTAGAACCGTCCTCTAGTTAACTTTTTCCGTGTATATATGGGGTGGCCTATTTCCATTAATCCAGAGAAAGTCCTGGTGAGAAAGGGATATGTGGTTGGCATCTCCGCGGAGTTGCTATTATTACCAAATATCTCAACAGCTTTATTTCTTCTTTCATGATGTGACTTCCCGCTCCCTTTAAGAAACTTTGAATTTGACCCGATGCAAATGGCTTTTACGAGAGACAAATTCCCATTTCTATCAAATCCAGGCGCCTCGAAGTTGTGCAAAATGAATTCTGACCAAATTCACAGCAGTCGGAAACGAAAAAAACCGTCGCCTGTGGAAAAGCAACACAGACCGAACCCTAAACGGCAGAGACGAGCGGCTATCAATAATCATGTGAGTATGAAATTAAGGACTACAGAACCCTATGTTAACCGAACAGTAGGATTCATCACGGCCACCTTCTCGTGAAACTTCGCCTCGTTTAACCATCTACACTGTCGGTCATGGTACTCGAACCCTTGCCGAACTAATCGAGATACTCCAGGGTGCAAACATCACTCAGCTCGTCGACGTCCGTTCTATACCACGCTCTTTTACAAACCCTCAGTTTAACCAAGATGCCCTCAGCTCATCTGCCGAATTGCAGGCAGGGGGCATAAAGTATCAATCATTCGGAGAAAAACTCGGGGGCCTTCGTAAGAAACTGCCCGGGGCGGATCGGCACACCGCCCTCCGGGTTAAATCATTCAGAAACTATGCCGCCTATATGAGTACACCGACATTCGTTGAGGGCATGGATGAGCTAAAGGACGTGGCCGAACGGCACGCATCTGATGGAGGGAAAGGGACGGCAATTATGTGTAGCGAGACCCTTTGGTGGCGATGCCATCGCCGCATGATTGCGGATGCCCTTGTTGCGAGAAGATTGGAGGCGAAGCACTTGGGACTCAAACCACAGCCGGTAGAACACGTGTTGTGGGAAATCGCGAAATTAGATGATGATGGCAACTTGATTTATAACGTCAAGGAGAAAGAGAAATCAAATCATTGTTAAACTGAGCGTCTCGGGCATCGAGACTGCGCCGAAGTCACGATGGTTGTAAAACTTCAGTCCAGCAAAATTCAGGTGGTGACAGGTGACTCGGACTCCAAGTCCTTCTCCTAGCTCGTCACGTGCTTCACGTCGGATAGCTCGAACCCAAACCATTGCCTTGGCTCCCTGTTGACCTCATTTACCTCCCGATTTATGCATCCATCTCTCTGGTAAACGGTACGTCATCATTCGCAGCCGATATAAGTATCAATCGCTAAGTGAAGTCACGTCTTCTTCTTCAGATTGGACACTTGGCGGGTGATTCCACAAATGTCCGCAGCGGGACACTCGCCAATCGTCACACCGTCGGCATCGACCGAAAGCGGGGCAGGGGGCAGTTCGCGAAGGACGCGTCGCAGCTGGACGGCATGGGAAGACCAGACCCTCAGGAGCCGCATAGCTCAGTATAGCGATGCGAGAGGGACTCAATGGCGATGGAAGGAGATTGCCCAAGCCATCCCTGGACGCACGGCCAAGGTGAGAGTGTCCAGCATGAGCATTCAACTGCCTTCCATGCATGTGAAAGGGTTTAAGACCATGATAGAGAGCTGTGATTGACGATACTTTTTAACATAAGGACTGCCGCAAGCGCTGGCTTCATTCGCTTGACCCCTCTTTACGCAAGGGGCGATGGACAGCGGATGAAGATCGCATTCTTCTCGATGCATACTCCCGCCTTGGACCGGCCTGGAACGAGATCGCCAACCTCATTCCCGGTAGAAAGGATGATCAATGTTCAAAAAGGTACAGAGATATTCTAGGTCCATTAGCCTCTAATCGTTTATCCGATTGGACACCGGAGGAAGACCAAATCCTTCGCGAGAGCGTTCGGGATCTTGGCCACCGATGGACTTCAGTCGCGGCTAGACTTCCCGGTCGTCCCCCGCTCACGTGCCGAAATCGATGGCGCAACTTGCAGAAACAAGAAGGGTCTCCGGGAGGTACGGCGGGCGGCGACAGGATATTGCCTCCTCCGGCCCAACCAACTCCGCAGAGTGACACAACCTGCCTCTCTAAGTCCCCCGCTGTTTCTTGGGACGGTGGCGGGCTAGACACAACTTCCACCTGTGAAAATTCCGCAGTAACCAGTGCTCATGATATGGCGGATTCATTATTAGCGAGCAATCGTGTCACCGCTGGCTGCGAAGCTTTGGATGGGCACCATGCTCAGCTTCCCTTAGGCCGCATAAGCCAAGACGATGAGCCGACGGTCGACAGTGTCCATGCCGGCTTGCTGAATACGACCACAGAAAGTCTTGAGGGGCTTCCCGACATGAACTTCGGGGAGCCAGATTATTGGAGCTTGGGATCATCGTTAGGAGACCAGGGTCCTGCTTTGGCTGATCCCTTTCCGGATCCGGCCCCTGGAAGGCGAGCGCCGACAGCATCAGAGGTCACAGGGCCTCCAGCAGCAGCGCAAGCTCCAAGGCAGCCACGAACTGGCCTAGATCCTAACCCCCCGCCGAACTCGTCGGACTTCAGGGCGCTAGAGTTGGCTGTCGAGATGGCATCAAGACCCAGCCAACAGTTTGTAGATATCGTCGAAGAGTCGTACAATGATGTTGATCGCGGCCGGCCTCTTGTATTCCCCGTCGCTGTCGCAGAGGATTCTGTTTCCACTAGTCAGTCGAGCCACCGGAACTACCATCGTCCACCTCAGCATAATCACCACTACCATCATCATTACCACCATCACCATCACCACCACCACCATCACCACCATCATCACCATCACCATTAATACCAGCTTGTACCGCCATCCAGTATTCATTTGGCGTGGTCGACTGACCGAAGCACAAAATGGATATCATTAATACTCAATTTACATAAAATCCAAGCTTGTGAAGACACTTCGCATTCAAAGGGGCACAATTGGGCTATTATATTGTTGAACCCAGTCTGGTTTGCATGTATGCAGGCGGGCCTCTCCAGAGCAAATATGCCGCTTTTGGTCCGACAAATCCATCAATGCCTGCGTAATTAAGCCGAGAAGTTTGAACCGAGACTCCTGAACCTCACAAGAGCGAGGCGGGCACAGACCGGCTTAGGCCCACTAGCGCCGCTGTGGTCTGCAGAGGACAATCACCGAGTCACGATTCACCGAGTCAAATTCCGGCAGTCCGAAATTCGGCCCACAACCCTGGCCAATTTTTTTTTCTCCCCGTCTCCTTCCGGCGTGGTTGAGATCTGGGGTATCTAGTGATAACTGGCCTCTTTTTAACACCGACTGTTGGGACCATATTAATATGCTCACCCACGGACTCAGGCCCTGAGGCATTGTACAGAACCCCCCAAGTTAAGTTGCCTCTTCACATTATCTTCTTCACATAGATTCGTGTCGAATCTATGAACTTTCATTTTTCTTCACCAATTTCAAATACACACTCGCCATGTCAAGCGCCATCATGTCATCGCGACGAATACTCAGCAACACCTGCAGGAAGGTCAGGATACCTCCGGGCCCTCGTCAACAATCCATGAGGCCAGCATCATCATTGGCTTCGGACCACGCTAATGTAAGGACAAGGCCAGTTTCCCGCAACCTGAGAAAATGTTCTAAAATCTAAATTCAGCTTCTCGGTTCGAATCTCTCAACAAATGACCCTGAGATGTATAATATCCTGAAACGTGTAAGTTGAGCCCAGTGGGGGTGATCTCGGTGTGAACTGGTGAGCTGACCAAAACACTTAGGAGGAAAACCGCCAGCGCCACTTCATTAACCTCATTCCATCGGAGAATTTCACCTCCAGGGCGGTGCTCGAGGCTCTCGGCAGTGTCATGCAGAATAAATACTCCGAGGGCTACCCAGGTGCAAGATACTACGGAGGCAACGAACATATTGATGAAGCCGAAAGGCTCTGCCAACACCGTGCCCTTCAGGCTTTTGGTCTCAGTGCTGAAACCTGGGGCGTAAATGTTCAAAGTCAGTCCAACTGCCTGAAGGCGGTTTTCATGTCCCTACTAACGACCAGTTGCGACAGCCCTTTCCGGCTCACCGGCCAACCTCTATACATATTCCGCCCTTCTCCAATGCCATGATCGCATCATGGGTCTTGACCTTCCTCATGGCGGCCATCTATCGCACGGCTATCAGATCCCCTCGAAAAAGATATCCGCAGTCTCCAAGTACTTTGAAACTTTCCCTTATCGCTTGGATGAGACAACCGGATTGATTGACTACGAGAAGCTCCGAGAAAATGCCCTCCTCTACCGACCGAAGATTATCGTCGCAGGTACCTCTGCTTATTCGCGGCTGATAGACTATCAGCGTATGCGTGCCATTGCTGATGAGGTTGGCGCGTACCTTATGGCGGACATGGCCCATATATCTGGGCTCGTGGCTGCCGGTGTTGTCCCTTCGCCCTTCGAATATGCCGACCTGGTCACTACAACGTCGCACAAGTCACTACGCGGTCCACGTGGGGCCATGATCTTCTTCCGCAAAGGGGTCCGGAGCATCAACAAAAATGGTGTCGAAATCATGTATGACCTAGAGGGCCCGATTAACGCCTCCGTTTTCCCCGGACACCAGGGTGGTCCTCACAATCACACGATCATGGCACTGGGTGTAGCGCTCCGCCAAGCTGCGACGCCAGAATTCAAGGAGTATCAAGAAGCAGTTCTCGCCAACGCGAAGGCACTGGCTAGGCGACTGTCGGATGGCTTGGGTTACAAATTAGTGTCAGGAGGTACTGACACCCATCTTGTGCTTGTTGACTTGAAGCCAAAGCAAGTGGACGGTGCCCGCGTAGAGCGCGTACTGGAGCTCTGCGGAGTTGCCAGCAACAAGAACACAGTACCAGGGGACAAGTCGGCGTTGAGGCCGGGCGGACTCCGAGTTGGAACTCCAGCCATGACTACGAGAGGATTCACGGCCGATGACTTCACGCGAGTGGCTGACATCGTAGATCGCGGTGTGGCCATCACGATTGCCGTCGATAAGCAGGCAAGAGAGGAATCCGCAGCTAAGGGCGTCAAGAATCCGTCCAGCGTCAAGGCATTCCAAGAATACCTGGGCAATGGGTCAACTGTTCCTGAGATCACCAGTCTGAGGAAGGAGGTCGAGGAATGGGTCAGTGGTTTCTCTGAACCGTGGATCTAATCTTGGCCCTTTCAGTTGCATTACCCATGGTAAGGAGTAGGCTTGGCGCATTTTAATAACTAGAGTACGGAAAAGAAAAAATAAATACATACATAAATAAACGATAAATAAATGAAAACAATTAAAAGAATAAGAGATGAAGAAAACCAGAACGAGAAGGTGATGCTCAACACTCGAGATTTCATCATTGGCGGGTGGCTTGTCCATAGTTTTGTTAACACAACAGTCGCCTCGCATTTACTTGGGAAATATTTTGTCTTGAGCAGTTCCGCTTATATATAACAAAACAAGAAGGCCAAGATGCTGGTGCGGGCGCTCGCGCTGCCTTAACATTTCACGCCCATAGTCTCCGTCGTTCCTCTCGCGGTTGGCGATTCTAAAAGAAAATAAAACGGAAGAGAACGAAAGTTCTCCGGTTTCGGTTATTGTCGCTTCGGATATTGGAGGTTTACGAAGGTCACTGGCTCACGAGGCATGACTGCCGATTTCCGAGCGGGGCAGTGTCACCGAGTCTGTGGCTCTTTTGCCCCTTGCCCCTTGTCATTTTTCCCATTGTCACTGAGTCAAAGGGCTTGGGGCTCAAGCGAGTCAGCCATGTTGTCAAATGATCGCGCAATTCCGGCTTCGGTCGCGCGAGGGTGGATTAAGTAGTCCGGGACGAGCCGTTTTCTTCTGTTGAAATCGGAATCTGGCATCGTTTCCCCGGTCCGCGCAACTGCTTGGCAGTGAACGAGAAAATCCGGACTGTGATCCCGAAGGAGAGGCAGCCAATAATATTCAGAATCGAGGATGTGGATACTGACGACGGGACAATCATCATAAATTCATCACTCATAAATATGCAGAAACATTTACCACTAAATTCTACTACTCCCCTGATGCCTCCCTGCTATTCCCCGATCGTTCAAGTCCTTGGCTTCTAAGTTAAAGTCTGTGACCAAGAGTTGAGTTTCAACCTCTCGCCGAGACTCTTCCATCTTGCATTTAATTAATTATCCTATTATCTGAGCGCTCTTGCCACAGGCAAGAGACCGCTCCGCGTCAGCTCGGGGGAAGGGATAAGCACCCTCTCCTATATGTAAAGCCTAACTCAGTCAGGTCACAGGGGGTCCTATCGCAGGTGCAGCGTATCCTTGAGTAGATTGCCATTTCTAGGACGATTACCCTACCCAACCTTGCTCAGGGTCTGCAGGCTCAGCTCGGACGTGGCTCAGAGCATCGCCAAAACTGTCAAGCCAGTAGTAAAATGAGAGATCAATAACGAGATCAATAACTATTGTGAAACTAGGGTAATAAATTCAAACTAACAGAAACCTGAGCGGGCTGACGCTGACGCAAAATCAACTCCTTCTCTCCCACACGGTGCGTATCTCCCAGGATATTTTTGTCTCATCTTACCCTCCGGAGTGCGGAATGGAGAAGACTTCCTGTCACATGGTCGGAATTCTATCCAGGCCCTCCGGTTCAACCGCAGTAAGGAAGGAAATCCAATTCCAGATCGGGTCTTCTTCACGAAGCGGTCCGAGGTCGCATCGTACCCCCCGCCCGCTGTGGGTCCTGACTCGGTGACTTCCTGACTCGGTGGTCAACCCAATCACCTTCCCGGTCGGGCGTCGTTTCTCAGTGATTGTTGACTAATTTGAATGTCATGCAACACGAACACAGGGTGGGATCTTTTTGGTTAATAGGAAGATGGCCCAATTCTCCTGAACATCATCCCTTTACCTCTGCATCAGCAAGTTCAACACTTGTCATTCTGCCCTCTACCCCCATCCATCCACTCGAGGATCAAGTCACATCTCTTACCTTCTCTATTGCATACATAATAAAGAAGGCCTAATCTACTGTCTATAAACGGCAGGTCTTCAATCCTCCACAATCATGACGGTGGATCGTAAACAACCGTGGGTTTCCACCCCCTTGGTGGAATCATCGCGCCTCTCCAAACTCGCAGGGTGGTATGTGTTCACAGATCCCAATTCACTCCCACGTTACGACCCGTCCCACTCCACCCAAGGAAGACACAGATGCAGACGCTAATTCGTAGCAGTAGAATCTTCTTGAAACTAGAGAATTTACAACCCTCTGGGTCCTTCAAATCTCGAGGTATTGGAAACTACCTCCTCTGCCGCATCCGAGACTGTGAGGCAGCCGGCAAACAACCACACTTTTACGCCTCCTCGGGTGGTAACGCAGGTATCGCCTGCGTAGTCGCCGCCCGGTCTCTCGGTTACCAGGCATCTGTTGTGGTTCCGACGACGACTAGTCCAGCTATGGTGATGAGGCTACGGGACGAAGGGGCTCACAGCGTCTACCAGCATGGGCAGAGTGTCATGGATGCCGATAACTACCTACGCTCTGTCGTTTTGCCTCGGGACCCCAATGGAGTTTATGTACCTCCATTTGACCATCCTGATGTTTGGGCAGGCAACTCCACTGTCATGTACGAAATTGCCTCTCAACTCTCGTACGAACAGCCAGACCTGGTTGTTTGTAGCGTCGGTGGAGGCGGCCTTATGAATGGAATAATTCAGGCCCTAGACGAGCTTGGCTGGAGCGACAAGACATCAGTTCTGGCGATGGAAACTGCCGGTGCCGACTCGCTTGATCAGGCGCTCAAAGCCAAACAGTTGGTCAAGCTCGAGAAGATTACCTCCAGAGCACGTAGCCTCGGCGTGTCCATGGTGTCCGAGACAACATTTGAGTATGCCCAGCGACCACAAGTTGCTAACGCTGTCCTTACCGACACCGAAGCCGCCAGGGGCTGCTTGCTCATGGCCTGTCACGAACGTCTTATGGTTGAGCTTACTGCGGGAGTGGCCGTTGCACTTTGCGAGAATGGCCAACTAGAGAGGTACTCCGGGCGGCGCCTCGATCGGAACTCTAAGGTGGTTTTGCTTATTTGTGGTGGAAACGACATCTCAGTTGAGATGCTAATGGAATGGCAGAAAGACCAATTGTCACCTTGATCCAAGTACAAGGTCTGACCATTGCAGAAGATGCTAGCCGGAGCCTGTGTTTTTATTTTTGTTTTCTATTTTTCCCCCGTCGTCTTTTAGATTAATAATTAAGCCTCTGATGATTTTATGCCGCATTCTTGATGTTCCGCAACAGTCTCGTAAGACATTGACTGATTTCACGATATAACCCCTGGTATCTTGCGCTCTCGCAACTTCATGATGGATCCAACACTGGAAACAACTCCGCACTTCAGATATATTCTCTTCGATTAACCGAAATTCCGATGCCCGAACTATTAGATGATGGCCTTTGCTTGGGAACTCGAGGAACACGGGGCATCTCGAGTAAATAAAACAACACCCGCCTCCTTCTGCGCCTCACTCTTCGTGTTGTTGCACATACCTCTTCACGATCAATATAGTTATCCGCCTACCTCTCTTTAACGTAATGGGTGTGCCATTAAACATGCGGCTATTCACTATGGTGCTTGACAAGAGCGCGCGATTGCGGTGTTGCTGGTCTGAGTCATGGATGCCGTGGCGTTTTGGATCCCGCAATGCCGCAGATTTACAGGGATTGTCGATACAATTCGAAATTCAGGTGAATATTAGTATTCCAGGCGCCGTTACTTCGATAGATAGTATCACTAGTATTACCGAGCTTGCGTGCTCGCCGAGGAATTAAGTGGTTCGGGTCGAAGGCAAAGGGAAAGCGGTTCAAAGAGCCAATATATTATTAGAAAGACCGCCTATATAATGAAATAAGACATCAATAGAAATAGAAAGATTGCCCTAGGTCACCTGGAGTGACTGATACCTAGGAATGGAGCAGCTAATCTAGAATCTAAATAGCGGAAATCCTGCCTGTCTCCGGATCCACTCTCTGCCTTCCCGTAAAGTCGAGTGCAAATTTGTTCGTTTCTTGTCGAATCATACGCCAGAGCCATTCCGGTCCTCCCCTCTATAATTACGACATTAGTATTCGATCAATACAACCCGTGGGGCTCAGTACCAGGGAGTGCTTCATACCAAGATGGCAACATAACTCATGATGCCAGGCAGGTAGATCGTCCTACCGTATCCACTGTGTATAGTGTCGGCGAGTGCCTGAGCTACAGTATTGACATCTAGAACAGGGAAGAGGAAGTTGAATTGCCTAGTTTCGCCCCTGATGAGCTGTGTGCGGATGAAACTGAATATGCCAACCGACAGCCTAACATTGGGCGCCTTGTGAATATTGGCAAGCTCCAGCTGGAGTGCCTGTTCGAGACGTGTTAGCTGGCGCCTAATTATTCATATATACTAGAGAGGAGAAGCGTCAACATACCTCATGCATCGAGAGCACTCCCGCTTTCGTTGCGCCATAATCGCCCATCTTGCTGGGGGGGATATACGCGCTCATGGAGCTAATGTTGACAATGTGGCCATGGTTATTGTGGATCATTTCTGGCAGAAACTCTTTGACCAGCAAGAAAGGAGCTGTGAGGTTTGTCCGTATAGTTGCCTCTACATCAATAGGCGCGCTATCGCAAATGGTGTAGCCGCGACAGATGCCCGCATTGTTCACGAGGACGGTGGGGTGGCCGACTTCTTGGCGTATCTGCTCGCAAACGGCATGAAGGCTAGCGGAATCGCTCAAGTCACACTGGTAGTAGTGTATTCGCGCACCCTTTGGCGGCTCCCATGCCAGCGGCGCGAAGTCAATGACGACGATCCTCGTGTTTGGGTTGCGGTCGAGCAACTTTCCAATGAGGTTTGCGCCAATACCGCTGCTTCCTCCGGTAACAACGATGATCTCCTTGTTATCCCAATCCCACTGCGACTTGCTTGTCCAGTTGTTATTCACCTGCCGGTTCAAGTACTCGTTGGCGTTGAGGAAGGCGCCGAAAGCAGCCAGCAAGTAGACCAAGCGCCGGGTGTTCTCTAGCCTTTGTAGGACCTTGACGTCGTGGATGGAACCTCGTGACAAGGCCCAGCGAATGGCAAGAGCTAAGGGGATGGAGAGGGTAGGATTGAGGAGGGTTTTCCGCACCGCCCGACCCACTACATCGATCGTGAATCCTTCCCGTGAGAAGGATGGCATGATGAAACGATGAGAGTAGAGTGGTGGTTGTAGATGATGGATATTAGTTGATGTCGTTGGATAAATCGTGCTGAAAATAAAGCAAAGCAACGTTGATTTCGTTAATAGGTCTTTTGCCGCACTCGGGGCCTCAGATTCCCAAATATTAAATCGCTAATGATAACATCATATATATTTCTCGAGTTGGCGACGGAGAAGATCACAAGCTTCGGGCGGAGTGGAATGTCCGTGCTACCACGTGCTCCAGCCTCGGCTTCCGTCCACAGAGGCTTGGCGATCGTCTCTGCCCCGCACTCCATTTCCCCACATTTGGCTACCGAAAAGAGATGAAATCGTCCCATAAAGCTGGTGATGTCGAGTTGTGCAAGGATGAGATCAATCAAAAGCGGAAAGCGCCATTCACAGCCCCGTAACAATGATGGATTGAAGTACGGGCCGATGGAACCATCCTGGTCCAGCATGCCGTTTTTTGATTCCACTCGAATGATAATTATTCGCTGGTTACCTTCGTACAAAGAACCAAGATGAACACTAACCGGAGACGACCTGTTGCTTCTGAGTCGATCCCTTTTAAATTCTGGCGTTTGGGCCGCCTCAAGCTCTGACATTAGTATCGGATCTATCATAAACTTATCTATGGTCCGTAACGAAAGGACTCGGTCAGAAAGATTCTCACTAAATAATTCTATCATTGATGCTGACTTAGATAAAAAAGAGCGCTGCCTTTCTCTCATGGCCCCGCGACCATGTGGCATCTCTACCCGAACCCGAGAACACCCCTGCTCTATGAGTGCTTCGTACATCCTTCTTGTTCCCGATAGTTACGTCTTGAGGATCCCTCCATTGACGCTGAGTGCTGAGACCTGGGCATATGATGGTGCGGCCTCAAACCCAGTGAAAAGAAATCAAGCCAGGATCCACAATCAAAGTATTGACTTGATTATCTTTTTGGAAACACTATAATGGTATCACACGTGGCTACGGTGGACGGACCAACAGACGCAATTCTGGAAATGAAAGATCTGGAAATAGGGCCAATGGAGCGGGAATCTACTGTTCTAAGTCGTCGAAACCTGTCAGCTCTTGCAGGAGTTGTACAATAACTTCCAACGGGAACTGTTTTATGACCATTGGATACTCCCTTGTTTCCTTCTTATGTGTGTTAATACGGTGGGAGCTGCACTGATCCGTCTCAACACTTGGGCTAATATATCCGTTTCATAGGCTGTATTCGTTGGGCTCCCACATACGCGGCAAATTTGGGAGCCAAATACGAGCGCTGGAGACAGCCGCTCAATTGTGGAGTGTCAACATCCAAACCACACATATGTCTCGTAGTTTCGAGCGCATTAAAAAATGAGAGGCGGCAAGAAATATGCTTGATTGGGACGAGACAATCCTAAATCGATTGTAGGACCAGCCGTTTCTCCTCTATCGGAAATTTTACGTACCGAGCAGCTTGAGCATGGATAACTTGCTCACACCTTGGCGATGTTCTTCCAGAACAGACCGTTACTAATTAGCGAAACGTATGAGCTAGCTAGCGGTGGTATCCGCAACCACAACGAAACGTTGGTGAAATCCAAAATGTCCTCAATCTCCTAGGTATATTAGCCAAGCCGACCCTTATCTCCAACTAATAATGGTGGATCTGTGGATATCGGGGACCTTTGTTCGCATTTCTGGCCCGTGTAATAATGGCCTCAGAGCATTTACTCGTATCCCTGGTGTCGGAGGATAGATGTTTATACTGTTGTGACGTTAAAAAGGCCTAGATGAGATGATAGTAAACCAAAGAAACACGAACAAGGGAAACATCGGAACCTAGTGCATTTTTTGACAACCCTCTAAAGTGATTCTTGAAGGGTAAGAGCAGATCGGCCAATATTTCAACAAGAGGACGTTTATAGCCGATGAATTCCGTGCTTGAAGGCCCAAGACGCCACGACTGACACCACGAGAAACATGGGTGATAACAAGGGAAGCAAGACCACCATCTGCGAAGAGGAAAACAAACTTGATGAGAATTAGGCGGCTCAATCTCATTACAAAGCAAGATCTAGCGTCCCATCGATGTTGAATCCCTTCTTCAACTTGGGAGGTAGTAATAATACTTTCGCACACTTATGAGTGGGGTGACATTCGCACGCAGCCTGAGGAAACTTGAGATGATGGGTTGTATGAACAAGTAACTGACGAGGGCCTTCCCATCTAGTAATGGGTAGTAAATTTCCTAATAACCACAATCCCTCCGGGCCGTTCTCCTCCAGGGCAAGGTAAAAGCTTCTCGCACGGCCAGCCTCGATTTTGCCTGTCTTACCCGTTCTCGCCCGGAAATTTAAGCTAACCCTTCTAAAATTTCGGGCATGGGAGATGTTGGGAAGTAAAGGGCCTTAAACGCAGAGCTCGACGGCCGAAGCCTGATTACTATTGGTCCTTGGCTTTTACGGGAAGGGAGTGGAAATCGGGGCGGCTTGCTAATAGAATATAGCTATGACCAAGGTGAAGTAGGGTTGCTCCCATGCCAACAACCAAAGAACCAAGGAGATGAGTTGGTCCGAATTGCCTACTTAAGGAACTGGCTTAATAGTCACAGTGACTAGGTCTCGACCTCCCGCTCATGTGTCGACCCTCCCCCCATATAGAAACCTACTTCGTAGCTCATGGAGTTCCCTCTCGATATTTTCAGCATACTGGGCCCCTAGAAATGAACAAGTAGGTTAATATTATGAATCGCCATGGGGATTTGATACTGAGGATACTCGGTAACTCGAGGGTTGGCCAAGAAGAGCCCCATAAATTGAATTCAAGGCATGTTGCAACGCCTTCGGCAAATAAGCGCCCCGTGCAGAAAACAATATGGCTCTCCTTTCATCTTGGGTCCTCGTTGGCTGTTAAAAATATCATCGACATTCATTCTCGCACCAATACCTGATCCCGTGGTAACAATTCAGTGGCCACGATATATTAAGTGTCCAGGGATGACGTCTTTGGTCACAGTTCAATGCTTTCGCTCACTTTCTGGCGCCCCAGGCCATGTTCTACTTCAAGACCACGATGGATAAACAATGAACAATCCGCCACACATCAGAACACTTTCTTGCTGTTGCGAATGGATTTGGAGAAGATCGCTGCATTCTCATCGTCCAGAACTATGACTTCGACTGATATGACAGTTCCCGAGATCTGCGCCGGTAAAGTAAGCTTTCAACACACTGCGCTCGAGTCGGGTTCGTCATCGGGGAGAAAAAGAAGAGAAATCAAGTGAACTAAAAAGCCACAACCAATCGGGGACATCGGGTCGGGGAGTTAGGAATTGATGTGGAGACTGAGGCGCCCATCGGAGCTAGCCTCTCTTCCTCATCTAATCAAAGCTTCACTCTAGTCCGCACAGCAGGGCCAATCAATGCGCTGGAGTTCCAAATAATCCTCGGTAGGGTTCCCGTCGTCCCCGCCCCCGGAGGCTGTGACATCCCTACCTCGGTCGTAGCACCCCGAGCTTTATCCTGATCTCGGGGATGAGCGGGTCATGTCTGTGATCCGGCGTCCTCCATAAAGACGCACCCCGCCTTTTTGAGTCGCAAAACGTCCCATGTCGGCAGCTATCAGCGGCTCAAGCATCAAGCCAGCAGTAGATATATAGGCGTCCTGTTGCGTTCATGTACGCGTTCATGAGAGCTCAACAGCCGGTATTTCAGACTAATGTCTCTTCTCCAATCCTCCTAGCAGCCCCAGTCCTTGCAGCCTCTGCCCTAAACCGTTCAACTACGTTAGAAACTCAGACTATCATCAACCACCCTTGCCCCCTTGTCCACATTACATCTTGAATTAGCACGCTTGAGCAAAAATGCAAGAGAAACCGGGAGTTAGCGCTAGTGCCGCGTTTGTGCCACCCCTGGAAGAAAAAGTTGATGTGCTTATTTGCGGTAGTGGTTCCGCCGGTCTCTGCGCAGCCGTGTGGCTCGCCCGGACCGGGATCAATTACCGCATTCTTGAGCGTGGGAGTGGCCCCCTGAAACACGGCCAGGCCGATGGTGTGCAGTGTCGTACCGTCGAGGTTATGGAGAGCTTTGGCATTTCCGAACCCCTCATTCAGGAGTCATATCATGTTCTTGAAGTTGCCTTCTGGGGCGAGGATGGAAAAGGTGGCATCTCACGGGGGAAGACGACACCCGATACCCAGCCTGGGCTGACCCATCTCCCACACGTCATCCTCAGTCAGGGCCGCATCAACGAGTTGATGATCAACGAAACAAAGAGGGCCGGCGGCGAATCCAGGATACGCTACGACTGCGAAGTGAAGGATGTTAAGGTCGATGAGACCAGGGCAAACGACCCGAATGCTCATTGCGTCACCGTCACAGCCATTCAAGATGGGGTAGAACGAAATTTCAGAGCTAAATATGTTCTGGTATGTGGATCTCGAGACGCGAACTCATTTCAACCATCCCTCCCCCTTTTTTTTTTCTAGCTCATCGCATGTCTTGAATACCCAGTAACTAAGGGAACTATCCTCACTCTTTTAGGGTTGTGATGGCGCTCATAGTCAAGTGAGGCGCTCTCTTGGATTTTCAATGGTTGGCGACAGTACCGACGCCATCTGGGCTGTCATGGACATCCATCCCCAGACCAATTTTCCCGATATCCGTAAGAAGACGATTATCCACTCCCAGGCTGGCAACCTTATGATCATTCCCCGAGAGGGGGACTCCATGGTTCGCTTCTATCTGGAGCTGCCGAATGCCAAGGTCGCGTCAGATGTCAAGCTTGAGAACCTGGTTCCCTTGATCAAAGACATTTTCCACCCATACACCATGGATATTGCCGAGACTGTATGGTTCTCCGCCTATGTTATCGGACAGCGTCGTGCCGACTACTTCACCCAGAGTCACCGCGTCTTCCTCACTGGCGACGCCTGCCACACACATTCGCCAAAGGCCGGTCAAGGAATGAATGTCAGCCTCCAAGACGGATACAATATCGGCTGGAAACTTGCTGGTATCCTCCGCGGCGAGCTTCGCCCGGACATTCTGAAAACATACGTCAGCGAGCGTCAGAAGACGGCCACCGAGCTCATAGAGTTCGACCGCTTCTTCACGAAGCTCTTCAATACCGCCTATCGCAAGGAGAACAACATTTCCGAGGAGGAGTTTGCCAAACAGTTCGTCAAAGCCGGTCTGTACACCGCCGGGCTTGCGACTGAATACCTGCCCTCCGTCCTCACTGTGCCCTCTGATGAGGATCGCTCTCTTGCTTCGGGTGTCGAAGTTGGAAAGAGATTCCCTAGCACTATCGTTATGCGCTTCTCCGACGCTCGCCCGCTGCAGTTGGTTAAGGCTCTCCCCGCCGATTCGAGGTGGAACCTTGTCATTTTCCCGGGCGACATTAATAACAAAGACTCCATGAAGCGGTTCGAAACGGTAAGTAAACGTAACCGTCAATTTACCACTTTCCTCTCCTTTACCCACTGGGGATTATCCTAATCATACCGACGCAGGCCACTCTCGAGCTCATAAAACTCGTCAACAACTTCACTTCCCCGGATGAGGATCTGAACAGCGTCATAAACCCAGTCGTAGTGCTCGCAACGGAGCGCAAAGACCTCTCACAAAGCCAAATTCCTGATTTTTACACTCCCTCGATCGGTCGTCGGCGTGTGCGATGTAAGACCACCGGATCTCCTGTTAGCCGTGGAATAGGAAAACAATGGAATGTAAGATTGCTAATACGGAACGCAGGGCTCCACAACGTATTCACCGATGAGGCGGGGCCCTACTCGCCTCATGGCCACGCTTATGAGAAATATGGCGTTGATCCCAGTCGCGGCGCACTTATTATTGTTAGGCCGGACCACTGTATGGATCCCCGACTCTTCATCCTGGGCCTATATATGGTTTCCAATCCACTTAGGAAGTTACTCGTATACTAACAGATGGGGTTTAGATGTTTCTAAGGTTCTCCCCCTTGAGAGTGCAGCTCAGGTCTCAACGTTTCTTGAGGCTTTCATGATTCCGATCGGCGAGCGGGTGGCGTCGGCAATTGAGAAGCTGTAATACAGACAACCCTCATCGAATGTCTTTTTTAAATGCTGTGCTCTTTGGCGTAAGACGTGACCTAGTTGAGCCATCGAGTCCTATTCTTGCCAGCCACGGCCCACGCCTCCGTTTCTCGCTTATTTTCGGTATTACCTTTCAATAGAGTACAATACAAAACCAACATGAACCCTTCTCTCTTTTGTAGAACCAATCTCTCGGTTACAATTTCATTCCTCGAACAAGGGGAAGAAAAATATTCCGGCTAAATTTGCCGCACGTGAACGGCGTGCTGAAAACACAGTCACGTGCGATTCGGACTTTTATTATCCAGAGCAGGAGATCGTCGCTCGCTGTCCATGCGTACGGAGTATGCTACGGTCGTATCTGCTGCCGTGAGGCGCATGCGATGATTGTACCAATCGCGTTACATCCCGAGTGATCCTTCTGCGGCAGCGACCATTGGAGCCTGAATCCTTCGTTGCTTCCGTGCGTATCCATTTACGGAGTAGTTTACGAAGCACGTAGACTTGGGAGAGACCGAGTTTACCTTCCGAAAGAACATTTGCGGGGATCGTCGAGCAAGTTATACGGCTGGAAGATATCTTCAAGTTGTTGTTACCCTCATGACGGTGGACCTGTGTATTAAAGCCAAGCATCCTTCGCAGGGCTGATAGCGTCGGAGCTCAGGTGGCAGAGACGAAGTGATTGGCCGAAACAACCGGGGTCGCCAAGAACAATTGAGACCTGGAAGGACAAGGGGTTGCAAATTTTTTTTTGCCATGTACTTGTACCTCAGTACCACACTACGAAGTACTTCGTAGGTGATTTGTTATCCCCCTTGGGCCCCCTGGCGAAACTCATCCACGTCAATTTACGAAAAATGAGAACGGCACGAGACTGCGACGAGCCCAGGCATCCTCCAGCGGGTGATTGGGCGTTTTAAGATTAGGATTGTCCACCTGGCCCCTCTCCCACCGCGGCCCGCCAAGAGATGGATGTCATAATGATTCTACTTCGTACTATCCACAGTGATTCATGTCCTGTGCGTCCGAGTACCAAATTTGATTTGTGTTCTCTTCAATTTTGTTCCTCGCCGTTTTTCCCCATGGATGTCCCAGCTCGAAATTTTTTGGTTTGTTTTTCCAGGAATCCCGAGGTATGGCTGGGCGTGGCATTCTCCGGTCTCGAATATTACAAGCCCTTCTTGCTGTCGGCATTCTCATCACCCTCCTGAAGTTCTTAAACGTCAATTTTGAAGCTTATGGGGTGGGCAACACCGCTGAAGCCCCAGAAGAAATTCTCCAACCGGGGTCGCCACCTGTGCCCAACGTCTGGACGACGATTCCGGGAACCCACCCTCCTCGACGGAACGAGTCTGGCGCCAACATACCGAATATCGTCCACTTCGTCTACCTCCTCCCCGAAGGAGTAGGAGACTTCAGTTTCCGATTCAAGGAAGTCCTTGCCGTCTATGCGGCGTGGGCTTTTACCGACCCCGATACCATCTATTTACATACGAACGCGAGTCCAGAGGCGATACAGCGCGCTCGCTCTGGCACGCAAGGGAAATGGAACTCCATCATTCTCAACGTTCCCCAGCTTGTCGTGAGGCCCGTCGAATCTCCAGACCACGCGAATAATGGCGTCAAGATATTGAAGATGCAACACAAGGGCGATTTCGTTCGGGTAGCGGCCCTCGAGGAATTCGGCGGCATCTATCTCGATATGGACGCAATCCCGCTCCGAGACCTTCGGCCATTAATAGAGACGGGATTCAATACAGTTCTTGGAAGACAGGCTGACGGGGATATAATGAGTGGGAACTTCATGGGAAAGGCTGGATGTCGGTTCTTCACCCAATGGCGAGAAAGCATGCATCAAGTTTTTGACCAAGAATGGATCACCCACTCGAACCATCTCATGGGAAAACTGGCGAAACCACTCTCTGCATTTGAAAGGGAAATTCTGATCATGGAATCGCCTGTGATGGGACCTGTCCACTGGGCCGGAGGCTATACGCAGGTCTTCTATCGCGTCCATAACGATGTGGAATCTAACCTCAAGGGGCTACAGGATGGCTCTCCACTAAGAGACTTCACCAATTACGCCCAAGACGAGGGAAAGCACCCATCGTGGCAGCATGATTATTCCGATACATACATCCTCCATTCCTGGCATGAAAGAAGAGGACTGCGCCTCCCGCAGGGCTTTGCCCGCATTACACCGAGATATGTGTTAGAGCGGAAGAGCGATTTCTCAAGGGCGGTGTATCACATCGCGAAACGCATGTACGAACAAGGCTTCATTGGGTTCGATGACCCCTGGAGATACACGACCCTCGAGCAGTAATTTTGGCAGCTAGATTGTAGGGTAATAAGGAGGGCCGAAATATTAGATGGCTTTTCCAGCTTCATATTCTTTGTATCTCGTTAGACTACTGCGTTAAAGGACAGTACTTGAGTTGACCCGTCTATGTGAGCTGCTTTTGCGCTCTTTTCCACCCCGAGCCGCTGCTGGATTGTTAGTAGAATACGTTGATATAAAATAGCACTCCTCCATCTGGACAAGACAAGACCCCTCACCTGTGAAATTCATGATAGGCTTGCAGCTTTCGATAGCTTACCTACAGTTGAGACATGAATCTATCTTCGTCTCATAGAACTATCATCTCTTGACATTCTCGAATTGTTAACTGCTAGGTGGAAAGTGGAACATGTTGCTAGAAGCTTTTCCGCTACATCAACGTCAAGAACTGAATTTTACCCCTCCACGATATTTTTTTCTTAAACTGAACTTCTATCTATTTGTTGGGCTCCTCTAGGGACCAATATTAACAATTCCCTGAGTCTGGGAGGGACGGAGAAGTAAGAAAATAGCTCCGACCTTGCGTGCGTCGAGCTCTGGTGAATCATTAACCATGAAAAATGGCCGGCCTAATATTGTAAAAAGACTCCTATTCCCTTAGTATCTCTGCTCTTAGAGCATACGCTGCCCATTATTGAGATGTCGGGCACAGGACATGGCTGCATATCGTCAAATGCCGACAGATGACGTGATGGGAGGTTCCTTCTCCGCGATATCGACATCGAGTGTGCACACCATGACCAGCTCGGCCTCCCTAGTATGCTTCTGAATAATTTTACAAGGCGAAAGGAACCAGTG
This sequence comes from Scedosporium apiospermum, assembly GCF_000732125.1. Taxonomy (NCBI): domain Eukaryota; kingdom Fungi; phylum Ascomycota; class Sordariomycetes; order Microascales; family Microascaceae; genus Scedosporium; species Scedosporium apiospermum. The sequence goes on from NW_015971803.1 coordinate 138,974, forward strand.
TAAGATTTAAAAATTTGACATACAAGTGTGAAGGCCCGCTTTGCCCTTGACTCGGGTCGAGAGCGTCAAACTATATCAAACTGATAATGTAATAGATCAAGGATCCAACCACGACCCTGCCCTTACCCATCTCGGATTAGACTGGCTCGACCCGAAGGCATCTTAAGCATCACGCCAAATGATGCCATTGCGGGCTCATGGAGGCTGCTTGTAATTGTGGGAGAATAAAAGGCGCATACTACCTGTACAATGGACCAAAAAGAAAAGAATCCCAGGTCCTTTTCAACTGTAATAAAATTTCATCACATAGTCATTCAGTTTTAACCAACCATGCTCACATCCGGGCCCGTTCTACTGGCTTTATCAAGCTTGATTTCAGTTGTGACGGCAGACTGGCAATTCCGATCACGGCCTGACTTGTCCGCTCCTCGTCTAAATATCACGGTGCCCTCCAAGGCGGGGGAAGTTGAAAACGGATTCATCTTCATCGCTCCATACGGAGGATTTGCGGATAGCCATAAAGGCCCCGTCCAGCCTGGGGCGTACATATACAGAGACGATGGAGAGTTGGTGTGGTCTGGAGTTGGATACCACGCCGGCTGGGTTGCCAACTTCCGGCCTGATGTTTGGGACGGAAAACCCCATCTCCGAGCGTTTCAAGGCCAACTTGACCATCTCCATGGACGTATGTACGGCTTTCACACACTCCTCGGAAGTGACTATGAGGTTAGGAAGGTAGTAAGGGCAGGATCCCACAGACTCGTATCAGCCCACGAGTTTCGCATCGTCGACGGCAAGACAGCTTTAATCGAGACGCCAATTCCGAGGCCAATTTCGCTCAAGCCATGGGGAGGCGATGACGAACAAACCTGGATTTTATCTGCTGGTTTCCAGGGTAATGATAAACCCCACCGATGGATAATGATTGTCGCATTGACGTACCGATGGCTGATGCGAAGTGTAGAGGTTGACATTGAGACTGGAGAGGTCTTATTCGAGTGGCAGAGCCTAGACCACGTTGACCCAAAGTGTAAGAGCCCGCTAAATCTCCCCCTCAAGCAACTACACCATCAAACGACTCATCTTGTAGCGGAAAGAACTGATTCTCCCTACAGATTCCGCCTTCCCTCTAGATTCTGGAGAAGGTGTTCCCGGAAGTGGTCGAAGTGAGAGCGACGCCTGGAATTACTTCCACATCAACAGTGTCGACAAAGATGATCAAGGAAACTACCTCTTATCGGCACGTCACATTGCGGCACTCTTTAAGATTAACGGTACAAATGGAGACGTCATCTGGCAGTTAGGTGGACTTCACGGTGGCTCGTCATTCAGCATTTCCGAGGAAGATCGTTTTGCATTCCAACATGACGCCCGGTTCCACGGCCGCTCGAACGATGAAACGATAGAGATCTTGTCGCTATTTGATAATGGAGCTTACTCTTCAGAGGTCAAAACGAATTCGTTCTCGCGAGCCCGCATCATCCAACTGAACCACACGGCCAAAACTGCAACCGCCCTCCACACGTTCGACGCGCCGGATGGCCTGTCGGCTCGGACTCAAGGAAACGCTCAACTTCTGCCAAACGGCAACGTTTTTGTCAACTGGGGAGAAGCGGGAGCGGTAACTGAGTTTGACCGAAGTGGATCTGTCTTATTCCACAGTTATCTTGACTCTGCGCCGGAGGGCGTTCTTGTCCAGAGTTATCGTGGCTTCAGAGCCAATTGGACGGGGACTCCATCCGAAGAGCCGGCCGTTGTCGTATCCAACGAAGATAATAGCAAAGACCTTGAGGTCTTCGTCTCATGGAACGGCGACACTGAAACTACGTTGTGGCAATTTCATGGCCACACCTCGGTTAACTCACAACCGGAACTACTCGGCGAGGTGCCCCGAAACGGCTTCGAGACTCACTCAATACTGGTTGGAGCGGCGGACCGGGGCGTGTGGTATGTGTCAGCCGTAGCCCTGGATGGAAATGGTGCCATCTTAAGGCGCACCAAAGCCGTTCCTATCTCTGCAGATAGTGGTCACCCGAGCCACTTTCTTGACCAGGGGCGGCTGGTCGAGCGGCAAGGGGAGCTGTGAGAAGGGGGTCTCTTTCAGGCCCACTTTCAGCAGTTACGGCTTTGGATGCCGGTGGAATCACAGCGGTATCTCTTTCGTCGCCATGTCGAAAACACGCGCCCAAATGAGTACACGGGCTGTCGAGGGGAAGGAAGTTGGTTTGTTACGTTACTAGTGCGCTATACGCTCTGCTCAACGAAAAAGTAAGCACGCATGTGACCTCTGCAGGAAAAGCAGCTAGTTTCCGCATGTTACCCCGTTCTAGCGGGCCTGGTGGTATTGGCAATCATGCGGTATCCCTAACGCGGTTGGTGATCCCTCGAGTCTCGATAGTAGGATGCACTTCACTGCTTTGTTCCGAATCGGATCCGTATATACTTAGATGGAAGTGGAGAAGGGGGGCGTGAATCCCCAACAAAAAAGATACAGTGGCATCATGGTTGACCGTCCTGTTGTGTAACGGATGCCTGTGTGGGCTTGCTTTAGTTCTTTTCATGCGGGAACCGATCAATATGCATCCTCACAGCTACAAATTCTGGCCAATGAGTGCCAAACGGACTCTCTGGGATGCGCGCGATGGCATGGTAACGCGGTTCAATGCCACCTAATGCATGTAAGCGTCCATCTCAGTCCCACGCCGCTACACTTTCTCTCACTGGCAACAGGAGCGGGGCGCCAACCGCTTTCTCGGTACCGTTGATCACATCCATATCCTTTTTCTATTGGTACTCAAGTCGAGAGCGGGTCGAGCTGAGAAGCGAGTGGCATAGCGCTTGCCACCAATGAGGATGTTTGGTTTCCTTTAGGTAGCGGCTCTTAAATCTACCGTAGTCTTTGCTTCCAGCAGGGCTGTGATCAAGCATCGGGGTAGAGAGGAGCTACCTGACAGAGCCAATCAGATGAGACAAGGCTATGGTAACAAGCGAGAGGTAACCTTGATGTACGACAACTAGTGCGTGGGAACATTAGGGCGTTAGTTTAGCTGGGGAGTCTGAATAAAGTGGTGTTGAATGCCTCCGTCATCGGATCGTCACTTCGTATAGGGCATACGGGTACTTTGCAGCTCTCCTCCCAAAGGAATTGGCAACGTTCCGAGGACATGGCTAACCGCCACCGCTCAACCGGCCCAGATATTCTTGCTCACCCATTGATACGACGATCTTTCCATTCTGATCCACCCGGACCAGCAGGCGGGGCTAGGATCCCCTCCCGTGCCTAAGCCGTAGCGTAGGCGGTCAAGTATCCAGGAAGATGGATCCGGGAACCCGTGGGCGCACCAGGAAAGCCGAGGACAACGATAATGCCCGCACGACCGTGAGTGGCGATGTCAAATATCTTTTTGTCGAATTTTTTTCTTTCTCCGCACGCAGGATGCAAAGCCCACCACTGGATAGCCTACAAAAGTTCCGCCACGCTAAGGCCTTAGCTACACCAGAGGAAGTGGATGTGTCCCATTTATCCCGAAGAGGTGATGATTGACGCCATGCTGAAAGCCATGCATATTGTCCAGGATGAGCAGGATAAAGATAAACCGATAACTGGTTGGGATGACTTCCGTTCCCGCCTCGGTTCTATTAGCCTTCGGTAGACGCTATGACGAAATACCCAGCCGGGGCGCACAATCTGACTGTCTACAGTTGGTAGGTATTATCTGTGATATTACAACTAGGATAATAGAACTTCTACTCGTGGTACGCACGAAAATTGACGTTCACGCCTCTCTAAGTCTTCTTGACTTCAAGCCAAGGCGAGCCGAGGCTGCCTGATACCAAGAACTGGCTACCTGCCGAACGCGGTGGACTAAACTATGTGCATGAAGGTGCTCATCTGCTGCTCCATTCCATACTGGAGGTCGTTTTTCCAAGAATGAGGCTGTGCCTTCGGCTTTATCCTTCGTACCAAATGCCGAGTAGTAAAGACCTCGCTCGAATGCATCATCTCTCCCTAAATCATCCGCTTCATAATAATGGATTGTTAACTAAGTCTCCAGAAAGATTCGAAAGATAGGTAACAACAGGTTCATGGCTTACCTCGAGAAATGGCTTTTTTAGCGAACCCAACTGCAGACGGACTCTGATTTGACAAGCGTTTGGCGAGCTCAATTGCGTGGTCGAGCACACTCCCTGGAGGGAAGAGCCCTGCCACAAGACCCAACGTGGCTGCATGTTCGGCGCTGATAGGATCTCCAAACAGAATCATTTCCATGGCCTAGGACATGATTAGTCCAAAATATTCATTATTCGAGACCAGCAGTTGCCTTACGCGAAATTTTCCAATCACATTCGTCAAGCGTTGAGTCCCACCCGCGCCTGGAATCAATCCTATTTTCACTTCGGGGAAGCCGAATTTTGTAGTGACCGACGAGAGAATCATATCGCACTTCAACCATTAGCAAGCCATCCATGACCAAGAAAACGGAATGAATGTAATCTTACCATTAGTGCAACTTCAAATCCTCCACCAAACTGTGCAACAAGTAGCCGTTAATGAACTGCTCCATTTCGGGGACAATACAGGAGTGTGAAGAGAACGGGGGTACACCAACCGCCATTCCCTCTACTGCTGCTATGATAGGTATTGTTACGGAGTCCAGGCCATGGCATAAGTTCTGAAGATACCGTGACTTTTTTGCACTTTTCCCATCCAAAGCGGCAATATCACTAATGTCGGCCCCAGCTATCCCACTTCCAAGTTAGACAATAAACCGTGATCAGGAATCGGGAGCCGGGATAACCTATCAGAATGCACGTACCAGAGAAGACGGACTGTCCCCCAGTGAGGATGATAACTCTAACATCTGCGTCCCTGGACGCCCTGGATAACTCCTCGAGGAAACTTTGTATTAAGGCGTGAGAAAGAGCATTCCTTTTCTCCGGGCGATTGAAAGTTAAAATTCGGATATTGGGTGTTGGTGCCGTAGTGACCACAAGGCAGGCTTCGGCTTCTTTACGATTATCCATGTCGAAAGGTGTTCCGAGGCATAGAGTGTTGTGGGCAAAAAAAAAAAAAAAAAAAAAAAAAAAAAAAGGAAACCGAAAAAGAAGAGGACAGGCCTGGTTATATCGGTTACTTCATGGCTGAGTCTGGTAGAGAAGGGGAAGTAAAATTTCAAGAATCCTCGCTGAATAGGTGAAAATGTGCAAGTTTCGCCGAGACACAGAGCCAAAAGATCGGCTGTCAGACCCCTGTTTCCGACTGGCTAACGAGAAAAAGCAAGGCTCGCGTACTGACACAATTGTGACTTGGACACACGGGTCATAGCTAGGCCACCACTCCCGATGGACACTATAACAGAGAAGTGGGGGAGGGGCAGGAGAAGCGCGGGGGGAAGAGGGGGAGGGGGAGATGGAGGAGGGGAGGTTGGGGAGAGACACCGATAGACACCGATAATACCGCATAAAGTGGCGGAGAATAAATCCACCCTACCATGTCGAGCGGTGTTGGCCCGTGTCGGACAGACTGCAGTCTGCGCAGACGCCCTGGCACTCTGCAATAGTCTGCATTACGCTCCACATACGCCCCAACCGCTATCCGCGTCAGTGATCGAGTGCGAGATCCACCTCGGAGTTCAAGCCAGCTGCAAAACCCTCGAAAAAACGCCTCGACAAGGATCTTTAGCCACCGCAAACTGGCGCTGGCTTCCTGATTCGTGCAGGAAAACCAAAGGCCATTCCGAAAATGGACTAGCAGCCCTAAACTATCAGCTCATCCCGGAACCTGTCACCTGTCCGCTTACGTCCCCGTATCGGGCCGGAGCCGCCGGCGTTGAGGAGAGGCGCCCGGATCGACCTGCCATGTCACGTAGCTAACGAGGGATTATCAGCACGCAACTACTTGCGTCGGCAGAGCTAGTCATGCGAACGGTTCTGCCAAGGACTTCATCCAAGTTTAACCAACACCATTGACAAGATTCGTCCATGATCGTCGCCAAACTACGCTCAACTTGTTCATCCGCCGTGGTCTCCGAGTCTCGGAGACCTCAGATCCTCACGGGAACGGGTAATCGAAGCCTTAAACTGGCCTCACGCATACACGTGCGCGATGAGACATTGCCTGAAGCGGCCAACGACCCAACTGAAAATGGAGTCACTCGCGCCAAAAAGTATCCCAAAATGGGCGAAATCAGACGATTCCGCAGCTCTGTTGGTTCCGACTTGATCCTGCTCGTGAATGTATCGAGTCCTCCGCCGGATGGCCAGCTTTCCGTCAATATATTAGGGCTCTCTTCCCCGCTCTCAGGACCTCCTCTCTGTAGCGGCTAAAGCAACCCGAACTTTTACTCCTTACCATGACCGAAGACGCTCTCACTATGTCCCAAGGAGCCTTTCCCGGCCGAGACTTTACCCATGGCTCATCCATTGCCCCCGCTTTCCCAACTGTTACTGCTGCCATCCTACATCATATCCTTACAATACCCGATGAGGTCGCTGCCATAGATCATTCGGCACGCGGACCTCGCTCGGTAACTTATGCTGAGCTCGGAAGACGCTCGATCCAGCTAACTCGACGTCTTCAAAATGGCGGACTTCGCTCCGGTGACAGGGTGCCACTGGTGGCTAAACGCGGCATTGAGATGATTATTGGTATCATCTCTATCCTCTGCTGCGGAGCACAGTATGTCCCTGTCGACGGTAAGGTGGTGGCAAAGGAGACTCTTCGGAGGGTGATCGAGCAGTCAACGGGCGATCTGGTACTATGCCTTGAGTCAACCAGGCGTCGTGTCGAAGACCTCGCTCTTAGTGGTTGCAAGGTAGTCAGTATTGATGGCCACGTTGGCGAAGCGCCGAACATGGATATTTGCGCCTTTGCCGAGGAAAGCCTGAGGCTTGTGACTCCACAGAGCGGGTGCTATGTCATTTACACATCAGGTATATCTCCTCTTCACTACCCCATTCATCTTAGAATCCTCTTGTATGGATAGCGCTCACCGGCCACTGTAGGCACGACTGGGACTCCAAAGGGAGTTGACGTAACGCACGAGAATGTCGCAAACCTTGTCTGCTCCTGCCCCGGAAACCTGGGCATAAGCCAGGGGGTTCGGGTAGGTCAAGTGTTGAATATTGGCTTTGATATGGGTAAGTGCGATAATGACACGGCTCATTATTTCATGAAACTAACGGTGCCTGGTAGCGGCATGGGAAATCTTAGGGTGCCTCAGCAATGGTGGAACGCTTGTCTTGCGAGGATCTGACTGGATGGAAACACTTCACGAGGTACCGAAAGAAAGAGACAATTTCCACGGTGAAGGCAAGGGCTGACATTGAACACTGCAGATCGACGTTCTCATTTGCACGCCATCAATCTTGTCCAAATATCTACCTGAACAATTCCCTAACCTCAAAACTGTTGCCACTGCCGGCGAACCGATCTCAATACAGTAAGCAGTCTTCTTACCTGAGAAAGCGGAATTGCCTTTGCTAATAAATCGCCTCCGATAGACTCGCGGACCGATGGGCTTCGCACTTGAGGTACTACAACTGCTGCGGTCCAACCGAGACCACAATTGTCAACACAATGCAAAGGCATATAGCGGGACAACGTCTTTCCATTGGAAAGCCCACACCTAACAATCGAGTATATATTCTCGATGACCAGAAGGCTCAATTGCCAATCGAGAGGCCGGGGATCATCTGGGCTGGCGGGAAAGGCATATCTCGAGGATATGTCGGACAACCAGAACTTACTGCTGAGAAATACCTACCGGACATGTTCGCCAATGACGGGTTCGTGATCTGCAAGACCTTTTCATGTAGAAAACTGGGCTAACAGTATACAGAACAATGATTTATAACACCGGCGACGTCGGCATGTGGAAGCCGGATGGAACGATAGAAATTCTTGGTCGATGTGATGACCAGGTGAAAGTCAAGGTATGTCACACCTGATGAGATCCTTGGCTGGTGGAAACTGAGGCTGACACCAAATCACAGGGATTTCGAGTAGAACTAGACGGCATTGCGTCCTGTCTTTGCGCTGCTCCTCAAATTACCAAAGCAGTTGTGATCTTGGTTGAAGGAGAGCTTCACGCGTTCATTCAACCCAAAGGCTGCCACGTGCCGACGATTCAGGAAAGCGTCAAGTCGAGCCTGCCATATTATGCACGGCCTTCCCACTACCATGTGCTTGAGTCCTTCCCATTGACTCCGAATGGGAAGGCGGATAAAAAATCTTTGAGGCAGCTCATTCAGGATGGCGACGACTCGGATGAGACGACATCTGCATCTAACTTCTCATCCACACAATCTACTCGCGATTCCCGCACCTCGGAGTGTGCGACATCAGTATCAATGACTACCTCTGTGACAGAAGACAAGACCACACTTGACGGCCCAGTGCCAGACAAGGATCTTCCGCAGCCACTCAGAGGCTTAGTGTATCGACTATTGATACCTTATCGCTTCCTCTTTTCTACCGTTTGGATCGCCAACGTGGTAGCGCTTATTCTGGTATACACCTATGACTACAGTCGCGAGTGGATTGGGAATATGGTCGCCATCAATTTGGTGATTGCGATTCTTATCCGGCAGGATTTTGTCATCAATGCGCTCTACACGGTATGCTGCTCAGTGCCTAAGAATTGGCCTCTCTGGATTCGCGCTTCGTGTGCAAAGATCTATCACCTGGGCGGAGTCCATGCGAGCGCAGCTTCCTGCGCAAGCTTGTGGCTCCTCGCAGCCAACATTAACGACGTAGTCTGCTTGTCTACTTCCAAGTGCTCAGACTATCCTCGTCATTCGCCCGCCTTCATTGTCCTATCTTGGACTCTTACCGCGTTGTTCTTCACCATGATAGGATTCGCGTACCCGCCGTTTAGGAAGACGCATCACGACTTTTTCGAGAGGTGGCATCGGTTTGTGGGCTGGACCATGCTCTTCCTCTTTTGGGCCCAAACTTTCGTGGGTATTCATGATACTGCCAAGGAAAACGCCGTCTCATTCGGAAAGGCCCTCCTTGGTACTGTGCCGTTTTGGTTACTGTGGGTGGCGACGGCAAGCATTGCGCTCTCATGGTTCTGGCTGCGCCGAGTGCCCGTTGTCTCTGAGGTACTCTCGGATCATGCTGTCCGCCTACACTTTGACTATTCAGTACCGGTAAACGGGAGCTTTACAAGAATATCTTCCCGGCCACTCCTCGAATGGCACTCGTTCGCGACCATCCCAGCACCGAAGCCACATGGGCCGCCCCACGACCCACAGCAGTTCCCAGCTGGTCATTCCCTCATGGTTTCCAACGCTGGAGACTGGACGAGCTATTGCATCAGAAACCCACCCACGCACTTGTGGGTCAGAGGAATCCCAACATGCGGCGTCATGCGCATCGCCACACTCTTCAACCGCATCGTGGTTGTTGCTACCGGCTCCGGGATTGGTCCTTGTCTGGGACATATTCAGGAGCCAAGCTGCCCTACCCAAGTGCTTTGGAGCACCCGCGACCCAGAACGGAACTTCGGCTTACCTCTCCTTGAGACCCTCCGAACAAAAGCTCCGGGTGCTACAATTTGGGACACCGCCAAACTAGGCAGGCCTGATATGGTTCGGCTTGCTTATAACATGGCCAAAAGCTTCAATGCTGAGGCTGTGGTTGTTATTGCAAATGAAAAAATCACGAAGAAGATAGTCTATGGCTTAGAGACAAGAGGCATCCCCGCGTATGGCGCCATCTGGGACAGCTGATGAGATGACAGTTCCGTAGAGAGCAGATCGAGAGGGAAAGGCTACCTTGGGATGCAAAATTATGACGCGGAGGAGGGATAGAGGAGCATGGCACAGGATCTGATAGGCAGTAACTGCAATGGGATATATATAAGCGAAGCCCTCCACTGGTGCGTCGAGTCTTGAAGTGGACATGTACGTAGGTATGTGGCTTGACACTCCTGAATCCATTGGTATGCTTAGCATTGGTTTCGAATCCTGACCCAGCTTGCCAGACGGACCGCAGGTGGCACTACCTACGCGAGCGCACAAGGGTACCCCGTCGCCTCTGAATACTACTTTGCCCTTTCTGAGAACAGAATTAAATAGCTATGATCACTGAAGACTCAAAGAAAGTTAATATTATATTTTGACCTTGAAGAACCAACATACGGCTGCCTGGTGACAGTAATTTGGACTGGGATCCGATCAAACGGCTGCATTTTCGAAGTAATCCGTGCCCCGGTTCATGAAGGAATTAAAATTAGTGCCCTCCCCACTCCTTCAAATTCACTCTACCGTTGTTAGAGAATGCCCGTTATATCCTCTCCGTTCCTTGTCTAGGTCTCGGCCTCTATCGCTACTAGTTTCGGGGTCTGTGGGGCCTGCAGGCCGGACTTTTAAAGGACACCATCACCGCTTCGGTGCTTTCGATGGCCAGCTTCACTCTTCCGTCACTAGCACGGGCGACTTCAAACTTCTCCCTTCCGTTTTTGACGAGCCTGCCATCCGTGTAATTCCAGCTTTGTCCGGCCCACTGGATCCCCTCGTCAGCGCTGGCTCCATCCCCAGTCAGGCGTCTGATCTCGACACGATTAACCCGGGACGGCACCTCGAGGTTGATTCTTTGCGAGGGCCTCGTATACGGCGTGGTCGAATTCCACTCGTCGTAGTTGATAATAACGTAGCGCGCGAGCTCTCCAGCCTCGTAAATACCGTAGGCGGACATGTTCCACGGGAGGCCCTCGATAGGATAGACTTGGACCTCGGGATGATGGCCCACGACGTCAGCGGCGAATATCTGGCCGTAGAGGGGGGGGCGCACATAGGGATCACGGCCGTCACGAGGGACAGGGACCCAGCCAGTATACCCGAACGTAGTCCCTTGGATGAGGTTATAGCGGGTAATGTTCGTGGCCATGCCCATGAGGAGATGGTCTATGAGCCACAAGGCAGAGCCAAAGACTCCCTCAATGTGGCCCATATTAAGGTTGTACGAATTGCTATTTGTCTCGCCAAGAACAAAAGGCAAGGGCGGATCGTAGGAGCGGCAGAACTCGACGGCCTCTGAGTATTGCGTTACGTTACCCGAATTTGCCGTGTGGTTCATGTACGAGTTCTGGAGGCGTACCCACGGCTGATTGCTGGCTGCGTACTGGTGGTAGGAAACAGACTTGACATGACCCTTGGAGTCGATATCGTGCTTGAATGCATTTTGACTATGGGGAAGTAGGACAGTTGTTAGTATGGTGTTGCCCGTCTCTGTTGATCAAGAGATGGCGCGTTTCCACTCACACACTCCATTCTTCATGGCTAGCCCCAGCAGTGGTAAGAGTTTGGAAGAAACGTGTTTCTTCCAGGCCGTATGGATTTCCTTTCAAAACCAGCTCCGAGACGGCATCTGCGTATTCATTCCACTCCCGAACGTACTCGGCCATCGTGTAGTTCTTATGCCTATGATTGAACCAAGGCATCAAGTTCGGTTCGTTTCCAAGCTCAAAGCTCTCTAGGAGCGCTTTGACGTGCTCGACAACTAGCCCGGCCACTTTGATTGCGTTCTCCAGGCCACCTTCAACGCCGTAGGTGTTGCCGAAATTGACTTGCCAGGACCAGCGGGAGCCGGGAAAGTTGAGGAAGCCGTCGAAAAAGGCGGGTCCGATAAACACCTTATCAGGTATGCCATACTCGGTTGTAGAGCTTCCTGCAGGGTCCCACCAGTTATAGAGAGCTATTTCTTGGGATGCATTGTACCAAACACGGTCGCTGGGTGTTACATAGAGCAATATTAGCGCCTGCAAGTTTGAGGCAGTGCTTATAATTGGGCGAGAAGTATGGGAAAGGTGGTCACGTCCAGGACTCACGTCGAGGTACCGCCAACACGGATGAACGGGTGGGCGCCGGTCTTGGAATAGAGGAGATTAAATATGTCTCGAGAGAACAGATTGGGGTGCGTCGAGTTGCCTTGGCAATTGTTAGCTCTTTTTTCCCTCTTCCATTATCAAAATGTGAGATTGAGGGCTCACCGCAGAAGTCCGCAAACCAGTGAGCTGGGAACGAGAAAGATGCGAAGTCATGCGGCACGACCTGTGAAGCTCCAGCAGGCACGGTTTCAGGCGATGTCACGGCGAGGGGTCTATTCACGTTGACCTTGTGCCCTTTGGCGGTGGCAATGCCGGCTAGGGCAATCGAAGCAGCCGCGAGAAGGGAAGACGAGAACACCATGATCGGTCGTGATATGGGCAGAACTACTAGAAGGGTCTGTTGTTCACGATTAACACTTCTTCATGAGTGCGAAAAGAAGGAAAATCACCTTCCTTATATACAGGATAGAATTTGGACAATACTAGCGGTCTCGCTACATCTTAATTCGAAAAGCACAACATGGCTCACCTTCCAGCGCAAAGGTCTATGCCGCCTTGGGCTATCTCCTATTTACACTAGTCGCTAGCGCTAACCCGTCGCGTGCAATTGAATGGTAACTGAATCTTTTCTTGTTTGCGGGCATGCCACTTTGTCTAGTGTGGGTGACATGGACTCGGCGGTGGCGGCCAAGAGGCAGAAAAGCTGCAGTTCATCAAAGCAGAAACCAGCCCTCGCCGTAGCGTACCATTGCCCCAAACTTCCCCGCATTTTAATTACATCAATGCTCCATGGGGTCTCCAAACTTCCCTGTGGGAAATTACGCGACTGGCACCCTTGCCGTCACTCTCGAATCCGGTGATCTTGGTGATCTTCGTGTAGGAGCTCGCACCGGAGCTCGCACCGGACTTCGCATGGTGGGCCTCAACTGAACAGATCGGTAGCTTAAGATTTGATATCCAATGCCGGGGTTATTAGGCTCCTTGGACTATGAATTATGGGCCAAGGTGCTGACGTAGGCGACGTGGCTGGCCTATTACTCCATCTCAACTGCGAAGTCCTCCAGGCCTCAGAAAATTCCATCGCTTTCTTCCGACGTAGTACATACCATACATAGTATAACATACCGCCCTCGATCTCGACAAGAGGGCCGAGATCCAAGACCGCACCCCACAAGGTCCCACAGGACCCAGTTAAGAAGAATGGCTTTGAGAGGTTCCATTGACCGCTAAGAAAGGAGTTCCCGATGGTCGGTCAATGTCAGTTAAAGTGAGAACGGCAACACTGCTGCGTACTTTTACGTCGCTGAGGGTCCAGTTGTTCCGCCATAAAACCGACACAGCTGCACACCCGGGTCGGCAACTTATTCTTTCGACTTTCCTTCTTATGTTTGGCCCCCTATTCCGCTCAACCTGTCTAGACTCTCCAATTCACCCTTCTCCTGTTTTGGTTCCAGCGAAGCTCCCGGCTGGAGGAACTGTGCCACGAGTCAATTCCAGAGTCATGGCAGACGACCGCCCAAACTTCCTCGTCATCGTAGCGGATGACCTGGGTTTCAGCGACTGCGGATGTTTTGGTTCGGAAATCTCTACGCCGAACATAGATGCCCTCGCTTCTGACGGCAATTCGCTTCGGTTTACCAACTTTCATGTCGCCGCAGCCTGTTCACCTACGCGCTCAATGTTGATGACTGGTAAGTAGGGGCAAAAAGAAAAAAAAAAAAAAAAAAGAGTGAATATTCTTCGTCGTCTTTAAGATGGACAGGCTCTAATAGAGTGCCTTTTTCCGGCATATATAGGAACGGACCACCACATCGCAGGCCTCGGCCAACTTCAAGAAATCACTAGGGCATCGTCCGCCCATGCTGGCCAGCCGGGTCACGAGGGCTACCTTAACGAACGTGTCGTTGCGCTTCCGGAACTCTTATCGGACGGCGGCTACTTCACCTGCATGTCCGGCAAGTGGCACCTGGGCTTAAAGCCGGAACACCATCCCTTCCAGCGAGGGTTCAAGAAGTCGTTTGCTCTTCTGCCGGGGTGTGCGAACCACTACGGTTACGAGCCGCAGTACGATGACCCGCGCTCGGAGCCGGATAAGTTCTTCGAGACTGCGACGCGAGCCCTTCATGCAGAAGATGACAAGATCCTGGGCAAGCTTCCTAGCGGATTTTACAGCAGCGATGCGTACGCCGACAAGCTTATTGAGTACCTCGAAAACCGCACCGAGGAAGAAAGGCGCCAACCTTTTTTTGCGTATTTGCCATTCAGTGCCCCCCACTGGCCTCTGCAGGCCCCCAAGGAGGTCTGCGACAAGTACCGGGGCATGTATGACGACGGACCTGATGCCTTGCGGAAGAGGCGGCTGGAGAAGCTAAAGGCCATTGGCATGGTCGACCCTGGAGTTATTCCTCATCCAGTGGTTATCGCAGGTGGAAAGCCGGAGAAGTGGGACGAACTCCCCGAAAACGTGCGCAAGGCATCAAGCCGCGCCATGGAGGTGTATGCCGGCATGGTAGACCGCATGGACTGGAATATTGGGCGTGTTCTCGAGCACCTCAAAACGACAGGCACGTATGACAACACACTCATTTTGTTCATGAGTGACAATGGGGCTGAGGGCGCCAGCTACGAGGCTACCCCTCTCGTCGGTGACAACATCATGGCCCATATCGAAAAGTACTACAACAACAGTCTGGAGAATATTGGAAGGGCCGACAGCTTCGTCTGGTATGGCTGTCGCTGGGCACAGGCTGCAACCGCGCCTTCACGCCTTTTCAAGATGCACTCGACAGAGGGAGGATGTAGAGTACCGCTCGTCGTCAAGCCTCCTGCGCGCCTCGTGTCTCAAACAGCGGCTAGCAACAGCGTCATTACCGATGCCTTCTGCACCGTTATGGATATTGTCCCCACGCTCTTAGACCTAGCGAGACTCAGCCACCCTGCTACTTACAAGGGACGTAAAATCGCACCGCTACGGGGCCGCAGCTGGGTCAACTTCCTCTCCCTCATCCACTCGACCGACTCTCCATCCGGGCGCCACGGCATCCACGGCTCAGACTACGTCATGGGCTTTGAGATAGCAGGGTCAGGCGCATTGCGCCGAGGGGACTGGAAAATCACCTTCGTCCCGGCGCCCAAAGGCCCGCAGAAGTGGGAGCTGTTCAACATTATGGACGATCCCGGTGAGATAACCGACCTCGCGGAGGAGAGGCCGGAGCTTCTGAGCGAGATGCTGGCACTCTGGGAGGAATACAAAAGTGATGTTGGGGTCATAGGAGTGGCGGGAGAGTATCCCCAGATAATTCAAGGGAAAGGGTCAGTTTTTGACGAGATGGATGACCCATATGCGTGGATTAAATACATCGGAAAACCAGACATTACACCGGAAAGGCTCGAGAGTGTGGTCCCCAAGGTATCGAGCATATAAGGAGATAGATATATATATCGGCGCTTCAGTCTTTAGTCTTTAGTCTTTAGTCTAGCTTACCCGTCCGGATGGCACGGGAGATTAAATGTAACAAACGGTGGTAGTTCGGATATTTCAGACACATCCCAGGTCAGATAATCATACATGCCATTTGCCGTCCTGATATAATCTTCCATCGATGGTTGTGCTCCTTGAAAAGAAGCACTTTGCAAGGATGCTTGGACTTCTTCTCCCATGCTCAAGCCTTCGGCGCTATTGCCACCGCCGGTCGGAGGCTGTGTAGCTATTGGGCTGCGGGGAGGCGGGGATATTCCTTGATCTCTAGGAAAGCTGGTGTTCATCCACTGATCCATCGCAGGCATGGCTAAGTTCGCGCGAGAGGTATGAGTCGGCACGGGCTGTTGCATTTGACCTGGTATGGCAGTATTCCCAGTGGGGTCCGGCGACGATGAGGCAGCACTATTAGTCGCAATTCTCTGCCGCTTGGCGTTCACCTCAGACTGAGCCTGACGGAACGGAGCGATGCTTGACAAGTGATTTATCGCAGCGTCGCCGGTAACTTCTGCAGAGTAGGTGGCGGAACTGTCAAGGCGAGCGAGTTAGTCAGTCCTTGTTCACGAAGAATGCCGGCCACTCAAAGGCAAGGGGGTAGGTGGCGAAAAGAAAATCCGAAAGTCCATACGATGTAAGTCCTCCCCATTCTTCCGCGACGTCTTGGAACCCGAAAACCGCGCAAAGGGGTAGCAGGGTCCGAATCTATCCACCATTAGCGCTAAAGCAGGCACAATGGGACAATCGTGAATCAAGGATAACACGCGAGTTACTCACATATGGACTCCGACCTTCTTTTCCAGCATGCAATAACTCTAATAGCCGTAAGTTCGTCTTCAGGTTATGTCTGGTAGTCTCCGCCGACTGGGGGCAGTTTTCCGCCGTCGCAGAGTAGATGATTTGGATCTTGGCTGATTCCATGGCAACACTAGCGCAAAAGGGCTCATCAAAAGCGGCGTTGCCGTGGAGTAAGCCCTTCTCAATGATACCGGAGACTTCGTTTGCGTGGAGGCGGCAGCGCCTCTGCAAGTCCGATCGAAACTCGACGGGAGCGTTGGAGAACGCCTCGGCGAGTGGAAAGTTGAAACCGGCCAAGGTTATCCTGGTGAGGTCAACTATAGCACCGTGATATATCAGATGCAAAAAGACAACTGCCCCGATTACATGCTGATCGTCGTGCATGTACATATTGAGATCTGTTAGGTGAAATCTGGCGGGGAGGTGCATGTAGAACAATTCTAGCTGCTGTAATGCTGTCCTGAATGGAGAAGACGGCTCCCATATACGAGAATCTGCGGACGGTGTAGTGCGGATCAGTCTATTACGCCGTGAGCCAACTTTTCTAATTTTTTTTTTTTTTTTTTTTTTTTCCCAGTATCCGACGCATTCAACGAAATGGAAACAAGGGAAAAAAATACCTGAGGACCATGGATCGCAATCGAATCAAAATGGTCGAAAGAGCGGGCAGGTCTAACTGGTTTATTATAGGTAGCATATCAGGACCCTCAAAGTCGGTAAGAAAATATGGAGCGGAATGGCAAAGGGAAAGAAAGTCTTGGTTAGAGCAGGGGAGAGGGATTCGGGGGAAGTCATCACGCCACAGAGAGTGTTTATCCACGCCGGAAGAAAGTAAAAGGTCGAGATGGACGCATGCCCAGGCGAGTCTATTTTCCGTCTCGTGGGTCAGGCGCTCACTCGGCGTGTCCGAGGCTACTGGAAATCGCGATGGTGTGTCAAACCCAAGAAGACGAAGAGATCGGAATAATGAGCCTGAGAGCGTAAAGGCTAGCGCATGTTGGTCCGCTTTGATACTGTACTCGCAAAGAAGCACCATTGTCTATATGACAGGATGGTCAATACGGCGATTTGAAGGTGATACGCGCGAGCTAGTGAGCCCAAACAGGAGACTCACCATGACATGCTGGACTGTCGGGACATGAGCCTCCAAGAGCACTTTCTTGCGGGCATATTCGGCCCACGCCTCACCCGGCGTCGGGGCCCCTGCTCGTTGTTCCAGAGTTCGGGATCGAATCGCATCGGAAAGGAGAACACTACAGGAAAATGTCAACTCGGATCGCCAAGGGACAGACAGTTCCTGCATGTTCAGGAGGGCAAGGGGAGGACGAAATCGACCTTATACCGAGGGCACATATAACGTATAACAGAGGCTCACCGTAGTCCTGAACAATACTGTCGCGAGCCAGGGCGTGCAAAAAAGAGGGCTTATGAATGAAAGACAAGCAACGTAGAGGATGGACTCGCTCAAAGTACGCAGCGATAAGGTGAGATCTCAACACAGGGTCTTCAGGTAGCGTATCCGAATATAGCCTTTAATCCCCAAAAAAAAATATCAGCAGAAGTATCGAACGGCTAGAAGTTCCAGCAACCGCGGAAACAGACAGCAGCGATGAGTAGGACACGAGCAAAGGTCAGGTTGAAGGGTGATGGGGAGAGGCAGGTCCAGAGGGAAAGGAGAGCTATCGAGTTCGAGTGTCAAGGATAAGACTCACTGCTCAAGGTGAATCTTCAGGCCACGAACTTCGAGGTACAGCGGGTGAATATTGCGCCCGGGTGAGCTGTCAGATGGATCAGCAGCAACAGAAAGGTTGCTACTACCGCTGTCCCTATCATATTTGGTAGCATATACACAGTCCAGTCCCCTTAATATGCATCTCTTGCAAGAAGGCCTCGTCCTAGTGCAATGATGTTTCAACCGTCGGCACGGCTCGCAGGAACCTATGCGGCGTTTCTCCTTCCCAGCAGCCCTGAAAATCTCCTGCGTCGACTGGAGCATCTGACTCCTGGAGAGACTTTCATGGTCATTGTCATAGCCTGGACACGAAACACCGAGGCGGATACAATTACGGCAGGCGGGAAGCGCCCTGTCACACCGGACCTAGATAGCCAAGATATTGTGAGAACAGGGTGCATGTTGACTGACATTTAGCAGGGAGGGCCGGGAGATGGGGGAGATGGACCACGTACCTTCCTGGACCGACACACGATACATGCTATGGATAACAGTATGTCAATAGAATGTCCATGTTGTCCACGTCAGAGACATCTCGAGGACGAGACACACATCGCAAACGTACCTCTTTGGGCCTTTCGGCCCTCTGCGGGAGACTCGGATGACAGCTCCATACCAGTGACCCATGGCACGAGGTGATGGACCCACGGGAACGCTGACAGGCGGGCTGTGGGTCTATACTCTGCAGGAGACCGTTAATTAGCGTTGCAATCCGGGGAAGAAAGGTCAAACGGCAAGCTCCAAATCTTCAGATGGAATGCTGAACGCCAAAGAGAAACCAGCAGAGGTTGTGCAGGCATCACGATCACGTGAGTATCATTTGATGCCTACTTCGGAATGCCGTGAAAACTGAAAACATGGAACGCCTCCACTTGCCAATTTAAGTTAAGCGTTGCCTGACCAGACGGACATCGCTGGGCATCGCAGTTCGCACCACAACTCGCACCGGATCTCGCACTAACCCCCTCGCCTTGGGTCAGAGCCTACACAACAAGACATCACTGTGGCGGGACTGTGGAATGCACCCTAGTCACATCCCAGCTTTAGTTTGGAGCTCTATTCCTCAATGGGGCCATATAAAGTCGCAAAAACCTGGGGAAATGCTGAAATCTGGAAATGGGGAAATGGGGGAGTGGGCCACCTCCAACTTTCTCGTTTGTCCGTGTGGTGGAAAAGCGAATAGCCTCGACTACCGAACTCCTTTTTGGAGTTCAGATATAAATATCCTCGTGGCCGTGGTGTTCGGCAGCCTGGAGATATTCCGTGGTGTATCTGATCCTTCCTTTGATGATATTCTATTTCTCCCCAACTCGCTTCCTCTATACTTCCTAAGACGCCGTGCGCCCTGTCGTCTCGAGAACAAAACGCGTTTGCAATCACCAGCAAGATGGCTGCCACGGCGTCCCAGACACCACGCGACATGCCTCTCATTCAGCGCTTGGGCCGCCTCAATGGGATGCTCGGTTTCCTTATGTTGTATGTCATCACTCTTCCATTGATGGCCCCGTCTGTGGGATGTGGACGTGCTGACCAAAATTGCTCCAGTTACATGGCAATGTGTGCCTTCAATTTCGGATACGACGTCGGTATCTTCTCCGGAGTGCAAGCTATGAACAGTTTCGGTCGCAAATTCGGCGAGTACAATGAGGCGAAAGGCAGATGGCAACTTCCGGGATGGCTGTCGTCAGTAATGACAGCTACACCGTTCATTGGTAAAGCTCTGGTACGCAGCAAGGCCCCAATACATAATACTGGAATTCTTGGTGGAGACTAATAACGTCAAGGGTTGCATATCGTGCGGCTGGATCGCTGAGAGATGGGGCCGCCGCGCTGCTATCTTGGGCCTCTGCATTGTGTCCTTCATGTAGGTGGCGTCATCTTCCCTCCGTCATTCTCTCCGCCATTCTCTCCCCAATTCCCACCCCGCCAAATTTCCGAGAGCATCCACACTGACTCATGTCGCAACAGTGGTGTTACCCTGCAGGTCGCCGCAGTCGATAGAGCCATGTTCACCGTCGGCCGCATCATCACTTTTGGTATGACGGGAATGGCCATCGTTGTCGTACCCATCTACCAAGCCGAGACGTCTCCAGAGATGCTCCGCGGCACTTTCGCCTCGACAATCCAGCTCATGATCATCCTCGGACAGGTAGTTGCTACTTGCGTCACGTACGGCACGAAGAATATTGATAGCGACCCCGGATGGCGCATTCCTACTGGCCTGCAGCTTATTATCCCCGCGATCATCTTAGCCCTGCTGCCTCTTGTCCCTGAGTCACCCCGTTGGCTATTAAGGCGCGGCAGGCGAGAGGAAGCCACGAAGAACTTGCGCAAGCTGAGGCCCGGAGACGGCGATGACGAAATCCAGCTAGAGATCGAGGCCCTGATATATATAAATAATAACGAGGAGAAAGGCACATGGTCCGAAGTGTTTAATCGGACGAACAGGGTTAGTTGCTGTTTACGCGTCAAATATGGCCGCCGCGCTCCCCGATAAAACCCACGTTAAACTTCCCTCTTTCACTTGCTTCACTTTCACTCACACAAACATTCCACAGTCTCGAACCGCCGTCGCAGTGCTCGCAATGTTCGGCCAGCAAATCACCGGCCAGGCTTTCCCCTCGCAGTACGGCGTGGTCTTTTATCAATCTCAGGGATTCGGCGACAAGTCTTTCTTGTTCAACATTATCCAAAACATTCTCTCGCTCGTAGCCATTTTCTTTACGTGGTCCTTTATCGATGGCATCGGCCGAAGGCCGATTCTGATGGTCGGAGGCACACTCATGGCCCTTTGGCTATTCATCCTCGGCGGAATGGGCTCTTCCAGCAACATCAACTCGGCGGGAAAAGGACTGGTGGTTGCTTCTGTGATGCTGTTCCAGTTTTTCTTCAACTTATCTTGGGCGCCTTCGTACGTGGAATTTTTTTTCCGATTACAGCGATTTAACCTATCGGTTGACCTTTTTCTTTTTTTCTGACAAACCCTTTCATTGCAGGTCCTACGTCGTCTTGTCCGAAGCTGCCGCTTCACGCCTAAAGGAGAAAACCAATCTCCTAGCGAGTGTTATTTCAGTTCTAACCACCTTCGTCACGTCCTTCACGATCCCGTATCTTATCAACGAGCGATACGCGAACCTCGGCGCCAAGGTCGGATTCATCTACGGTGCCATCAATGTCATCATGGTCGTCCTGACTTTCTTCTTCATCCCTGAGCTCAAGGGTCGTACTCTCGAGGAGGTCGACCAGCTCTTCGCCAGCGGCGTCCCTCTACGCAAGTTCGGTTCCGTTGAGACCAAGAGCGCGCAGACTCTCTACCAAGATGAATTGAAGCAAAAGTCCTCATACGTAGAATCGGAAAAGAAGGCAGCGGAACTTGTTGAGAAGGTTTAGAGAGTCTATCAGGATCAATAATTCTACTTCAATCCGCCTGGGAACGACAAGAAAATTAAGGGCAACTCTAATCAACTCCAGGATGTTCCAGGAACATCCCTGGTTCTGTGTTCCCAGATTCAATAATACTTAGCCACGAAGTTCTATGTTCTGCACTGGACTTGTCATGTTCAACAAGCATAAGATTCGGGTAAAAAAGTGGCAACACAATACATCAGTTTAATATAACAGATGGCCACAATCAATGGCCGAGGATAGTCAATTCTGCTTGTAGATATGGAGTGAGGCCATGCCACTTGCTCTTGCGCAACAGGACTCTTCGAATAACGGGGAATTGCTGTTACTCGTGAAGTCTATTTTGTGAATGCCTACCAGGCTACTTGTGGGGACGCCCGTAACTATTTTATGATCATGTTCTCCCCTCCGCAGCTTTCGAGAAGTTATTATAGAACTGACCTCGACGGTTGTTTTCCATTCCCAATTTAGCATTTGCTCTTACAACCTTTGCATCGTTATACATACACACTTTAGGACCCGGGAACCTTATCAAAAAGGGGCTAGGTATTTCAACTATACAGAATGAATATGCATGCTTAAATGAATAGTGACCGCTGACATAAAAGTACAATATCGGTTCCTCTCGAACGATGAATGCCAATCAAGGCTTCCTCCCATAACTAGTTTCGCTGCCGATATTTACATCCGCTTCTAACAAGGGAACCACCTTCGTCCGGCATAGGAGTTTATATCCCACATATAAAACCAACCAAAGCATTAAGCTGATGTAACATGAAAAGAAATCACTAGTATTCCACTGGATGAATACCGTGAAGCCGACGGTAATAACGATCAACGAGCTCATAAACAGACCGTACCAAGATAAATATGGCTGAAGCGGGGCGCGGTAGGGCAAGATTGCCCGGTCGATTTTCTGGGCCTTGAGAATGCTGAGGAAGCGGACATGGCACACATTAATGCCAGCCCAAGTTACCAAGGCACTCGTGGAACTTATGTTAAGCAACCAGGTGAAGACCCGTGTTCCGTTCTCGGAAAGATTGAGGAGCCCCAAAAGACCTAACAGAGAGCATAACGCGACTGCGACATATGGCGTGCCATACCGGTTCGTTCGCCTGATAAAACTCGGAGCAAGTCCCTCTTCCGCTAAAGCCACAAGGATTCGACTGCTGGAGTAGACATTCGAGTTCGCTGCTGAAAGAACCGCGGTCAGAAGGACGGCGTTAATGATATGTGGTAGGACGGGGACACCGGCCCGTTGCGCAATAAGGACGAGAGGAGATGCAGATGCGTCGGTCGCGTCGGTCTTTAAACCCTCGAGGTTGTAAGGAAGGTTGATCCCAACGAAGAAAACGGCCGCCAGGAAGAGAACGAAAATGCCCCAGAATGTCCAGCGGATGGCCGAGGGGATGCTCTTCTCCGGGTTTTTCGTCTCGCCAGCGCCCACTCCCACCAGCTCAGCACCTTGGAAAGTGAAGGCAGCGGTAACGAGAACTGCCCAGAAACCAACAAACTTTCCAATCGCCCCTTCAACCATGTATTCCGCAAATGGACCGGGGTCTTTCCAGTACTTGAAGCCGATGTACCCCTCATCGCCAACGCCGGCATTCACACAGATCGCGAAAATAATAAAACCAATGACGGTGATGACTTTAATACTGGAGAACCACATCTCGATCTCGCCGAACCAGCGGACTGGTAGAAAGTTCACGGCGGAGAAGATCACCCAGAAAACCGCGATCCAGATGGCAATACTTAGGCTATGCTGCCAGTACTGGATAATGAGACCCGCCGCTGTCAACTCGAGCGCATAGGTGATATTCCAGCTGAACCAGTAGGTCCAACCCATAGAAAACCCAAGGGCCGGATCAACGAGCCGAGTCGCGTAGACCGTGAAGGACCCAGCGACGGGCATGAAAGCCGCCATCTCACCCAGACTAACCATGACCGAAAAAACCACGGTGCCGATAAAAGCGAAGGCGATGAGAAGTGAGACGGGGCCAGCGGTGGCAAGGGCGTTGCCAAGACCAAGGAAAAGGCCGGTTCCAATTGTTCCTCCGATGGCGATGAACTGAAGATGGCGGCTTGTCAGGGCTCGCTCAAGACCACCCTCCCCGGCCTCGACATCCTCCTTCGACCGCTCGGTACTAGCGCCTTCCCCAACATCGTAATCGCTCTTAGATCCCGGAATTCTACCCGAAGATGTCGGGTCGGTTTTTTCTGAAAATATTGCATTAGCCATTGAGGCCAGGGGTGAGATTGTCGTCGGTGGGGCTCTGAAAACGCAGCTCAGAACTGAGAAGTCAAGGGAGAGTCGAAAGGCAGCAACGCGACAAGAATGAGGAGGCTGGGCCCTGTCATACCACGTTCATCATATGGCAATAGAGAATTGATCAGCACACAAATATCGAGCCCGGAGAAATCTTGTATCGGCCATTATGTACAATGGAGTGGGCATGGGGGCCACGCCTGGCCGAGTGGCCGAAATGGGAAGGACAGTGGAGTGGCGATGTGCAAATTTTTTTTTTCTCGCCGAGCCATCCCCGTATTGTGGGAACTTGCTAGCTTAATCCACTAAAAGATAGGGCTCAAAACCAATTAGCTGTTATTTACGAACGGGAATGGGTCCAAATGGAATATTCCATCTTTTTTTCCGGTGTCATCCTGCCCTAGGGGCTCGGTTCTCCAGATTCCTTTTGAGATGGAGTGTCGGTCTCCCCGGCGTCCCGGATCTGGGGGTGGCTGCAGGAGAGACGCCAGCGGGCTTGGCACAACAGTGGAAGATGCCTCATGCCGAGGACACTAAATGTCGAAAATACTGATGTGTTCGACAGTTCCAGCTCGCCCCCAAGAGCGTTGTCTCTCAAGTTGTCGTTTGGGGTTGTGGGTCGGCGTCGGTGAAACTGGAAGATTTCTTACATTGAACGCTTCCGCCAGACGACGGGACGTGAGCACTTAATTCCTGGCATTAGAATCCCCTGTCGCAATTCAATCGATTGCACGTCTCTTTCGGCCGCCCTTAGCCCAGGGCCAGTGGGGGACCTGCGTGTAACGTAATAGATTAGGTCAAGACAAAACAGCAATCTCTCTGAATGGTATTCATCTATGAGATTCTGGTAAGACTTTCGAACTTTCGATTAAGATTGTGTATAGCGTTAGAAATGGCTCGAATAACCACAGGGCTTCCCTGCTTCCCTAGGTTTACATCCATGTAACTGCGGGTCCTTAAGATGAGGCACTCGATTCATCGATATCCGGGGCACCCTGGAGACATGAGCACCAAAGAAACACGATTGACTAAAATGGGTCGTCTGCCCTGCATGCCGCATATAGACGAGATAGATGGAGACCGACTACCTCGAAGAGGAATTTTCGCACACTGGCATAGATGAGAGCCTCGTGAGGCTTTTGTCAGAATCATACCAACTGATGACAAGAACGGATGCTAATCCGAATCGAGTGGATACGTCGTATGATACTACTCTCAAGCAGTCAGGGGTTACTCTAGAGACTGGGCGCTCGCTTTTTCGGTTCGTTTTTTTACGAAACTTGGGCTGATCTGGTGGGATTGGGATTTCACTCTTTATTTGACACGAGGGAGCGACCCCTCCGCCATCTTCTAACGGTGTTTGAATTGACATCTTACCTAGATAGGGCCATTCTTGAAGGAGACGTGGTCATTCCCTATCGCCATGTCGTTCCGGTCGTTGTTGATTAGCACATTGGCGTTTTGATAGCCTAGATATAGCCCCCTCTCTCCCACTCTGCGGGTCCGCGGGGCAAGTGTGACTAGTGCTACCTATTATATATCCGCCTCTTGTAGTGGTGAATTATCCCACGTGCTGTCATGGGTTGCTAATTCAAATAGGGTGTCGATTCGATTCGATTTGCAGAATTATTTTTGGGAGATGATCAGAATACAGTATACTGTATTAATAGGTAGGCTTGCAGATATCTCAGTCTTGAATGATTTTGTTCGTAAATCTAGCAATCACTCTATGTCTATAATTACCCAGTCTGAAATACAGGAGAACAGGATGCGAGTAAACTGCGTATGTGCGCGAGTTAATCCACGATCCGTTCCTCGTCGACGCTCTCAGCTTCTTTTGTCCTTTCTTGCTCAATGTTCTTGAACAAGATTAGAAGGCCGATATCATAGCAGGCCCGCAAGCTCCCAGCGCAGACAAAAGACGTCCAAAACAAGCCCCCATCTGCCAGCATTCCGGTCACGAAGGGTCCAATACTCTGGGCCGTCGTCCTTACGACGTTGACTAGACCCATCATTGCTGTTCTCTCCTGTGGCAGGACAATAGCAGCGACGAAGGCTGAGCGAGGAGCAATACTCATGCACTGCAGGCCAGAGCGTAGAATGAGGAAGAGAACCGAGAAGTGTACATCGTTTGGAACTGGGATAAGGGCCAGAAACAATGCAGACGGTAGGTGCGTGAAGACCATTGTCTAAGTAAACAAGTCAGAGTTGTAAGTGCAAAGATATTTTGAATAGGGGTATGGTAGATGGAAAAGCAGGATTTACTTTGATGTTGCCATGACGTTTAGCCAAGGAAGACGCCAGAATCATGGCTATCGCACCGATGATCCTTGTCACGAAGAAGATGGAGCCAAGTTCGCCCTCTTCCAACCCATACCGCGACCGGAAAAAGAATGTCACCCAAGCTCTAAATCTCCAAGTTAGTATGACAGCGCGCCGTAGTAGAAGCAATGAGTGAGCCACTACTCACAGCGGAGCTAGACCCGTCGCAAAGCTATCCAAAGCAAATAGGAGGCAGAGAGTAGATATAACTCTGACGCTCTCCTGGCTGATCGTGGGTAGCATTGGCCCTTTGCCTGATTTGATAGGCACCGAGTTCAATTCTTCTTCCGGCGTGACCTGGCCGAGAAGAGGCGTGGATTCCGCCGTATTCCCGGCACCGCGACTTTGAGGCCCTGCTTTCTCTGGCCCACTCAATTCGACCGAATCACTGAGTCCGGAAACCAAGAAAACTTTCGCGAGCCCGACAAGAGCATAGCCACAGAATATAGCTCTATACCCATCAATGAGTTGCCACCCTAGGTTCGTGTGTAGGTAATGGATAGCCCAGCCGCAGATAACTAGGCCAAAGGCAGACCCGATGGTTCCAGACACATTGTACCATGCATAGACATCACTCCTCGCGCGCTGGTCGGTCAGGTGGGCCAGCGTGCTCTCCTCTATGGCCCGGAATGGACCGGTCTCACCTCCACTGAGATACATGTCCGCGTCAACCACAAGAACCTCGGATGAATTAGGCAAAATAAGTGCTTACTTTGGACTGAGGATGCCGAAGATGGCAGCCATGAGGAGAAACCAATAATTCTGTGACAAGAAAAAGGTAGTGCCGCTAACTATCATCAGCACTGCGCCCATGCGAAGAACCGCTCTGCGGCCCACACTATCGGCGAAGATGGCGAGCACGAAGCTGATCAGAACATCACCGACTAGTGTTAGGGTCATGAACAGTCCAATGCGCGTCTGAGACACGTGGAGCTCCCGGAGGAAGGCGACCAGAACCAGGGTCAAGGCGCCATAGGCGAACATTCGTGAGGCGCGCAATAGACATATCAACTTCACATCACCCGGAGTCTGATAAAAAGATACAAGGCCAAGCTCTTCGAGGCATGAGCGCGAGACCGTGAGAAAATATGCATTCCAATGTTCGCTTATCATTGCTGGAATATCCTCCTACACAGAGAGGATGGTAGTTGATTAAGAACAGATGCACTTGTTACTAACTGTCTCTTAAACGTCAAAGATATCCCGTGTACTTGTATTAATGTGCCTTAATAATTAATATCGTGAAGCATGGCGGGGGAACAATGTCGTCACACGCAAGCTGTGTTCCGTCATCGGAAATCAGGGATGCCTTAACTCCGAAAGTCCGACCCAACGCAGTTTCGGCTTTGGCTTCCGACGCGAAGGAATTCTTGAATTGGAGACGCGGCGAGACGCTAAAGGGTTTATTTGAAGAAGATAGCATTCTACCAGGCCAAATCACAGCTGATACGGATCTCTCCTGGACTTTGGGCCCAAGACATGTCTTGGGGAAGGAAGAGAGAAGAACTTGGCGAGGGAAACCACCATTCGCCAATATTTTTTTTTTTTCTTTTCTCTTCTTCTTTCTCGGTCAGGGATCGACATTCCACGTTCCCAACCTCGTGAAGGGGCGAGACACAGCCCGCGTGGAAATGAAGAATTTAAAACTGGCAAGCGGTAAGACCTAAGCATTTGGTTAACTGGGAAAGCTGTGAGACGACTCCCAGTTGCTTTCTGAGGGCCGCTGGAATCCCTAATAATTTACTCTAATCACCAATGATAGTGAGATCGGCGGATTATGGATAGATCTATTTTGAGAGTCCAGCGCCCAGACCTTTTTTCCAACATCTCTATGCTTAGCCTGTGTGGTTTCCTCCAGCGATGGCCCAGTGGCTTGGATGGTTACCTGCTTGTGAGGATAATCATTTCGGTTGCAACCGATCGAGCATCCGAAGATGGCGAACCAACCCCTCCCAATAGTAGCCAGAGCGTTCCGAAAACAGCAATAAGATCGCTAAAAAACAGCTTAGCGCCTCAGGAATTGACCAAGTGCTACATAGTGGCGGGGTGGCTATTTCCGATCTGAAATATCCGGTGTGGATATTCGTCGGCTATATTTTCATTCCCGAATCCACCGTCACAATCAGCGGGGAACTTCTTTCAGCTGTCTCAAGGAAACATCAAGTATTCCTCAACCTTGACAACGTCAATGGCCGGAGAAGCGACATACCCTAGGTTATCCTCCACAGCATCCATACCGGATACCTCGAACCTTACAAGGGAAGGAGAGGTGGCAACGACACAACGTCGACGGGTTGGGAGAGCCTGCGACTACTGCAAAAGGTAAGTACAGTCATCGGTATAGTTGTTTACACCGCCGAATTCTCGTGTTTGTCACTTATGACCGACCTTCAACCTTTGGGGGTTGAGGATCAGTGAGCCGCACCAGCTCTCATCCTCCCAAGCATGTCCTGGGCGTTTGTACTAAGGATGTCAAAGGAAGAGGATACGATGCACCGGAGACCGCCCCTGTCAGCATTGCATGGCCGAAGGCATAACCTGCGAATACAAAGCACCATATCATAGAGGGCAGAGAAGAAAGAAACATTTGCAACCTACTAACCCAACCGTGTCTCCAACCGTTTCCCCCGAAAATAGAGCAAGATCAGCTACTCGAGTAGTGGACACTACAACAGCTCGCGACGAAAGTATACATACTCGAGACTCATCAGGGGCTTGCCAAGGGGGCGGGCACGGCCCCTTCGTTGGGGCTTCTTCCAGCCTCAATTTTCTATCACGTTTGCAAAGACGGCTTCGAAGTCAAACTCGGGCGAGCAAGAATGCCTCATCAACAGTTCTCACACGCGGCGACGCGATCCTCCCCGAGTTTGATGAGGAAAGATTTGCCCCTCCTCCACGAGAGAAAGCAGAAGAGCTATCAAGGATATACTTTGAGCTGATTTCGCCGACTTATAAATTCCTCCACCGACCTACCGTGGAGAGTTGGATCCAACAACTCTATGATCATGGCCGGATCTTGGAAGACCATGCAAATAGCAAGTATGCTGTCGTATTGATGGTGTTTGCCCGAGCGTCGCGATATCCTTACAGAATGTCAGATGAGTCTGGCCTAGGGACCGGGTATATTGACTCCTACAACTGAAAATTTTCTTCGAGTACGCTAATTATCATGTTCCATGCAGTGTTGAATACTTTCAAGCTTCTGAGCGATACTCGAGCCGAGAGGTGGAACCAGCTACGTTGAGTAGTGTCCAAGCATTACTCGGATGCTCTCTATGGGTTCTGTCAAATCAACGCTTCAATCACTGTTGGACCTTATTCGGCACAGTGACACGGCTCCTACTAGCACTTGGACTCAACCGCAGGAAAGCTGTTTCCGATACTAGTCACAGTGATCTAGTGCAAGAGGAATGCGGGAAACGTGTATTTTGGTGCGCGTATGTCCTCGATAAATATCTCAGCTCCATGTTTGGCCGCCCGTGTGCCTTACATGATAACGATATAGATCAAGATATGCCTACCGTTATTGAGGATACCGACATATCGGCTACTGCGATCAACACCACGGGCACAAACAAAATGAATAGTATGATGGCACCACTCTACCACCAGAAACTTGGCCAGATCCTCAGCCAGACTCTCCGTCGTCTTTATGGAATCCAGCAGTTGGAGCATTCTGCGTTGCTTGAGATCACAGCGGAACTTGGTAGAGAAGTCGACAGGTGGCGGGAAGATCTACCAGCATTTCTCAACCAAGAGAAGGTGGATTCCTGGAACTTAGTTGGACCTTTCCGGGACCAAAGTGACGTACTCAATTTAGCAGTACGGCATTTGGAGATACTCATATTCAGGCCATGCCTGCTGAACAATATTCATTCGCCTACAGCAGAACGAAGCCGAAGCAACATGGACAGATGCATCCGCGCGGCTATGGGTATAGTCGATATCATAACTCGCATGATTGACTCAGACCGCCTTCCTGCAGCCTCATGGTTACCAAACCACACAGCATTCTGCGCTGTAGTGGTTCTCTATACGTGTGCGACGCTCGACAGACACGATGATCCCTCCACTTGGCTGGGAAACTACCGTGCGGCAGAAAATTGCCAAAAGCGGATTGCTGCTGTAGCAGGTACTGATCCTCTGGCTCGGAGATACCTCATCATCATGGAGGAGTTCAGACTCGAAGTAGCCAAGCAAATCCAGCACGACTCGTCATCGCCAAACGCAGTCTTCGAACAGGAGCCCGACGAGGTTGACCAGCTATTTGGGTGCTACGATACAGATGAGTCCCCATGGATGGATGACTCCAGCAACCAGATCGCCAACTTTCTTGATATGCCCAATTGGGAACAGCTCGGCTCCCTGGTAAGCCTGTGTTTGCCTTTAACCGCTCATTCCTTTTCCCTTTTCTTCCTGGTAGGACCGCTACTGATATGACATGCAGGCACTTGATCTTAGCGACGTGCTTCCCAACCTAGGTAGCGTATTGTAGATCCCGTCAGTTGGAGATTGAAACTAGTACCATTGTTGCATATCAATGAAATAGATGTAGGATCAATGGTGTATAGAACGTTCTCGTGTCATGGCTTCTTCGACACCACCGATGGGCAAGGGCTGAATGCACCATCTCTCACTGATGTTAAATATTAAGCTACGCAAATCCCGTCCCACCCTTAATAGTCTGTGTTCTGTGAATGCTGCGCCTTGAAAGCTTGAGAAGCTTTGTCTCTGAAGTCGCCAATGGATTCCCGAGTCTTATCCACTCCCATGCCTCATCTCACGGTGGTTCCGAGACGGTTTCCAGCCAGTAACGGCGCCATCAAAGCACGCTACTTAGAAGAGAAACATATTCAAGTCGGCCGCCGTTCTAGCTCCTTGCCAAGGTCCTAACTTTCGATGACCTCCTTTCAGCGATCGGTCCTAAAGTTTGGGGAGTGGGGTGACTCTTCTCGGTTGTAGACGACGGATGATCGGCCGAAAGCATTCCTTCAACTCGGGTACTTAAGAAGTATCCAATCCCGGATATGAAAGTGGGTCCTCGGTGGTTCGCCTTGAAATTCCTGGAACTCCCACTCCCCGGATTTCCTTCGATTCTAAATACTCACCCCTAACAGGCATTGTAAATTAGGAGCCATATTCCCAAATTCAAGCCAAGGAGGCAAACACATTCTCCCTCTATTGTTCCACCTACTTTATCCTTTGCCACCTCCCTGCCACAACGGTAAGTTTGAGGGCTCATTTTGACATTACACTGTAAGCTAACTGGTTCAGATGCCTCATGAGGATCTGTTCATACAGGCTGTCGAGCCTTTGCATATCGGCCAGTTCATGTTCTGTCGCATCACCACCAACCAAGGTGTTGTTGGCTATGGTGAAGCTGGGATATGGGGACATATCGAGGCAGCGGGACAGTGTATCAAACGTTTTGCAGAGTACCTTATCGGCAAACGAGCTTTCGACATCGAACATCATTGGAATGTCATGCACCGTTTCAGCTATTTCCAAGGTCTTGCAATCAATTCCGCTATCTCAGCGATTGATATCGCCCTCTGGGATATAAAGGGAAAGGCTTTGGGCGTTCCTATCTACGAGCTTCTTGGGGGAATGTGCCGCTCAAAAGCCCGTGTGTATTGTCATGTTTACGGCAGTACGATCGAGGCTATCTTGGACGAATGCAAACGAAAGATGGCCCTTGGCTTTACAGCCTTTGGTCAGATTAATCCTTTCCTTCAAGAGGACTCGAACCTCGAATACTTTAAAACTCATGTACAGAAAATAAGGGATGCCATTGAGAACGTCAAGAAGATACGAGCTTTGGTTGGCAATGATGTTGATCTTTTATTGGAAGTACATAGGAGGCTAACCCCAGCAGAAGCCATTACATTCTGTCAGGGTATCCAGGACACACATCCGTTATTTGTCGAAGACCCAATTCGTCCTGAAAACACTGATGCGATGGCTCGCGTGGCTGATCGAATTGGGCCCGTGCCGATTGGCACCGGGGAGCGCTTCTGCACCCTTTACGAATTCCAGGCACTATTGGCGCGGAACGCTGTCGAATACGTCCGAGTCGATGTTGCTGTCTGCGGTGGTATTACCGGAGCCAAGAAGATAGCAGCCATGGCAGAAGCACACCATGTCCAGGTAGTGCCTCACAACCCCCTCTCTCCGATCGGGCTTGCTGCATGTCTGCAGATTGCAGCATGTATTCCTAATTTCTCGATTCAGGAGTACACAACTGGACTCGAAGGTCGTACGGTCTTGACCAACAGGTCAGAGCATCTGGGAAGCGATATTGTCGATTTTGTACCCGTACCGGTAGACGGATTTGTGGATATTCCATCAGGACCAGGCCTGGGTGTGAATCTGTTGGCAGACGCAGAGTCCATCAGACCGCCACTTGTACAGCCCATTAAAATGCGTCTCCATAAAGATGGGTTTGTGGTGGATGAATGATGAGAATCCCCATGTATGACTCTTATGTGTGGTCTCGACGGCAGAGAGGGAAGTGTGGAATATCTGATTTGAAGTGCCAATCGCTGTCAACTGTAGATAGGAAATTATCACAATGGATCTAGCTCTTGATGAATTCTATATGTATCTGGTGATCTTTGATGTTCACTCTTGTCATCGTCAAGCTTACCCTGGTATTAGCATACGACTAGACGAAAGAGTCAATTGATAGATCCTTGCGAGGCTTCGTCGCGAGCAAGAATGCCCCGCTGAAGCGGACTGGTAATGCAGGTCGCTTGCGGGCCGTGATTGGGACTTAGGAATAGCTACTCTTGGATTCGTCACGCGCGATCCGAACTTACGTCTAGAAAAGGCCGGCATTAGAACATTAAAACCAAGGTGGATATAAAACGAAGTTGCCGGACCATAGCGATATATCCAAAGTATCCGCACGTACTAGGCATACCATCCGGAATAGGCTTAGCCTCGGCACCCATGATTAGGTTCCCCATGGGGAAATGCGGAAGTCCCACAGTTGCTCCCCCAGAATCTCTGCACATAAAAACCATGAATATCCAGCCAGGAGCTGTGTGCTACAAAATCGTCTCTACATCATCCCTCTTCGTCTTTCATTATTAACCCTGAACCACTGTCTTCTACGATGCCGAACGGGGTTTCCAACCGTCGCTCTCTCGATAGGGCCAGTATAAATGACAAAGAGCTCTACGCGGTTCACGCAGAAGTCAAGACGAACATGGAGGGTCGCAAGGGGGACGCGTCAGCATTAGCCGATCGACAATTTGTTGAAGCTTACCCTGACAAGGACAGAAGAATGCTCCTCAGGAAGATGGATTTGCACATTATACCTATCCTCATCAGTCTCTACAGTAAGCTGGCCTCAAGTCCTTGTGCTGTGCATTCTCAGGCGACTAATAGGAGAAAAGTATTGTCTTTTATTGATAGAGCCAACATCGGTAACGCCCAGGCTGAGGTGTGGCAATCCCTCCTTTGAGAATATAACAACTCATCTGACATGACCAAGGGTATGAGCGAGGACTTAGGCCTGACGGGGAACCAATATAACGTCGTTCTTTCCATCTTCTTCGTCACATATATCTCTTTTGGTGGGTCTCTTACAACCCGTCTCCGTTCCCATTCATGTATTACTCTTGATGACGAGCTAGAGTTGCTTACGAATCAATGCAGATATACCTAGCAACTACATCCTGGAGAAATATTTCCGTCTGCATCCATCTTGGTATATTGGTGGAATAACTCTTCTGTGGGGGATAATGATGACTCTGGTTAGCCCCTCCAAGCTGCCATTCTTTAAGCACCCGAGTTGATGATTTATTATTAGCACGGCATCGTCAAAGGCTATGCTTCTCTCATGGCAGTTCGGCTTCTTATGGGTCTTTTTGAAGCTGGTATGTGTCTTTCTATGAATTGACCCGCTTCGGCTTGCTGACAATTCCCAGGGTTGGTTCCGGGCGCCTTCCTCTTCATGACGAAATGGTATGCAAAGTTCGAATTAGCCACTCGATTCAGCATATTCTATGTCGGATCTGCCTTGTCTGGGGCTTTCTCGGGACTTTTGGCCTACGCCTTTGCCCAAATGGACGGCGTGGGTGGCCTTGCCGGCTGGAGATGGATTTTCATCATGGAGGTAGGACTCACATCCGATCACGCGAGGACCTGTGAATGCTGAAACTGGCCTAGGGTCTTATGACTGTCATAGTTGGTGTCCTAATCCCGTTTATTCTTGCCGACACGCCGCAGGGCGTTCGCTGGCTGAAGAAGGATGAATGCCGATATCTAGTCGCTCGAATGACTTTACAAAACGGCGGCTCCGGGGCCGAAGAAATTGGACATCACTTTAGTTGGAAACTGCTATGGGCGGTTGTGTCTGACTGGCAGTTCTATCTCTTCGCCTTCAACTATTATTCTAACAACATTCCAACCTACGGTCTCAAGTTCACCATGCCTCAGATCATGAAGAATATGGGGTTTAGTGGTAACAATGCTCAACTCATGTAAGTATACAAAAGCTTCTTTCCTTAGCCTTTAACTTACACATATCTGTCAAGGACAATACCACCTTATATCGCAGGGGCCATCAGCGCATATGTATTCGGCAGGCTATCCGACAAATTCAGACGACGCTCCTACTTCCTCGTTATTCCCCAGTTCCTTGTCATTATCGGATATTCCATTCTAACACCTCTGGCGCCGAAGATCAAGCAGAACATGGGAGCATGCTACTTCGCGATCGTGCTTGCAAATATTGGCCTGTACCCGATCAGCCCTGGATCAAGCTCATGGATCAGTAACAACCTTGCCGGGACCGCAAAGCGTGCACTTGGCCTTGGTTATATTGCTATGATTGGTAACCTTGGTGGGATCGTATCGTCATACATCTTCATCCAGTCTGAAGCACCAGCCTATCCTACAGGCTTCGGGACATCCCTGGCGTTCGCGGTAATGGGCATTATCGCCGCTACGACACTCGATGTAATATATATGCGGATAAACAAGAAGAGAGACCAGATGTCGGAGGCTGAAGTGCGCGAGAAATATACAGAGGAGGAGCTTGCAGCCTTGGGAGATAGGTCTCCATTGTTCCGATATACGCTCTAAGCGTGGCCTGTCTCGCGGAACCAACGTGAACTAGAACAGCTAGAATCTTCTTCTTGCTCTACCCAGAAGATTTCCCTATAAATTTTCTAAGTTAGGCAAAGGATAGCATCCAAGGTCCTGCTTAAACAATGCTTGATAACTTTGTGTTATGGTTCAATCTCAGATCAGGATCAAGGTCGTCATAGTTCCATACTGCTTCAACCAGGCTTTGCATTAAATCCAAGTGTTCCGTTCCAGACTCCTGCTTCGATCGCGACATTGTCTCTAGAATGATCATCCGCTGCAGATTTGTTATCCAACTATGAGAAGTGGCCAGGGAGTTTCTCTAATGATATAGGTGCGGAGTGCTGGCACAGAGTGGTCACATGGAGGCAAGGGCACCGTGAATGTGGTACGATCCTAACACTATAGTTCTCGGTGTGCTTGGTGAGGGCTGCTAGCGTCAGGGTCGAAGGTGCCCGTTATGGAATAAGCAGGGCAGTCACGCAGTGTTCACAGTATTATATGAGAAGTGCGTATCCAAGTGTAGGCCTAAATTTCGCTGTCCTTGTGGCCACAAGATCGGCAGTGCCGATGCCCACCTGGACATATCAAGGAATGCCGCCGACAAAAGAACACTTAAATTCTAAAAATAAAAATAAAAAATAAAAATAAAAATAAAAATAAAAATAAAAATAAAAAAGGGTACCGAACGACAGCGCTGCGCATAATTTCATATTTCGGCCAACTGCAATACTTTTAGGAATTTCCTCTTTTCTTTTGTTGATATAGACCGCCTATTTTGTTGTATGTCGACGGTCAGGAACGTTTTAGTCTCGACTTTTTCTACATATAATTACGCAAGTCGTGGTATTGATTGGCGTGTCGTCATGCTCGGTGAAAGTACCTCTTTGGGCCGAGCTTCGCGGCCTTTTCGGTTTTGATGGTCATTTAACCCGGGGCATTTGGAGGAAGAGCTCTGCTCCAGCCATCCGGGTCTCCAGGCCGGGCGTTTTGCCCAAGTTCTTGGCCGGTCTTTTATATTTTATTTATTTTTTTTTCGTCTTTTATTATTTTTTTCCTCTCAGGTTGTGCATTGCACCCGGGTCGGGCTCGCTCTTCACCACAGAGGGTGACCGGGTCATAGAGTGGGTGCCCTTCAGCTCGTCTAACTTGAGACACGGCGCTCTACAGCGTCTACAGATACGGATTGATTCCGGGAAGATTGTAGTATGCTGAAAATAATCCGCTTTTTCAACAGAGCCGGATCAGAATAAAAGGCTTAGTTTTTTAATCTAGAAATTTTCACATGCCCTGTTGTTCCGTTAGGAGCATGCTCGGACTGAACGTCTAAGATAGTGACTACGACGTGTGGAGAAGTTGGAGGAGCTGCCACCACGGGCTACTGGTGGCGCCAACGAGGATCTAGGTATGTCCTAGACTTGGTGGAATTATTTGACTGTTAGTGGATGGTAACAGGTTCGCCGACGAGGAACACCGACCAATGCCAGAGATCGAAAATTCAGTCCGAGCCCTCCTCCCACTTCCACACGAGGCACTAGGAAATATTAAGGTTTACACGAAGGTAGGGTAGTGCGCCAGGAGGCGGGTTCTATTTAATTGTGGCGCTTTTGTCGCCACAGGTGGTCGTAGCCCCGACTACCTCTCCTAGCACTAGCCCTTACACGTCGCCCAGCGATGACCCCGAGGCCCACTACAGGTGCCATTCTTCAAAGCATCAATAACGCCGTCATATGCGGGGTGGCGCTTAAAGTTCTCAAACCAAAGGGTGCCCTGAGTCGTGTTGGAGTAGTAGTCCAACCAGCTGAAAGGATCGTAGAAGTCCCACAGCGTGACGCCGATGCAAGCGCTGGCTTGGACACACGCGCCTACAATCTTTAATCTGGTGTTAGCGTGTCCGTAGAGTACATTCTCAGTGGTACTTGGACATACCGTATTGTAGTCGCGCTTCTGCTGAGCGAGAGCCTTCTCAGTGACTGGGGGGTTGATACCGACATCAAGCTCGGTCAGAGCAACCTCCATCCCGAGATTTCCATAAGCGTTGATTGCAGAAATGTACTCGTCGAGCGAGGCAGCCTTCCCCGTCACGATGTGAGACTGCAACCCAATGCCATCAATACGAATGCCTTCATCCTGCAACATGCGGATAATCCGAAGAACACCGTCGGCCTTGGGACCTGGCGTCTCAATCCCAACATCGTTGTAGTAAAGTTTGGCATGGGGGTCAACCTGGTGGGCAACACGGAAGGCCAACTTGATCCATTCTTCGCCGAGTACCTTGTAGAGGAAATATCCATCATGGTACGTTCCGTCATCGTTGAGGGCCTCGTTGGCAACATCCCAAGCATAACATTTACCTTTATAATGGCTGACAACTTTGGTGATATGGTCAGTGATCACCTGGGTTAGTGACTCCTTGGTCCAGGGCTTAGAATAAGCCCAGCGCGGGAAAGATCCCCAGTAAACCAAGGTGTGGCAGCGCAGAGATTTGCCTTGCTTCTCTGCGAGTTGGGCGAGCCAGTCGCCCTCCGTGAAGTTGAGGGTACCTTCAGTTTCCTCCAAAATTGACCACTAACAGAGAGCATTAGTGTAAGTCATTGAACAGGCAGCTTGGAAACTCGAACCTTCATGCCATTGGTCGGCGTCGTCGAGCTAAACTCCTTCTTGTTGGCAAAGATCGCGTTATACTTAGGATACTTCTTCTCCCAGCCAGCACGCTCTCGCATGCCGGGATTGTCTGTAGCAGAACCAAAGTACTTCAGTCCTGCCTTCTTCGCCCAAAAGTCAAGTTGGGCCGATGCCGTGTCGAAGGTGCATGCCAGTAAGGCAGTTGTGATAAGACTGAACCTCATTATGACTTGTGACGATGAAAACTTTAGGGATAAGGGTCGTGGCAGTGAATGTGAGTCTCATGAAGGAAAGTGTAGGTCGGGAGGTGTCCTCACTCTCTTAAATAATTTCCGTCGAGAACTAGAGACTAGGGAGGCCGTCAAATTTACGTATAGTATGTACTCTTACCTGGACCGGCGGTGGATGAATACCTCGGACTTTAATCTCTTCACTACTCAGCAATAGTCTAGACTCTGCGAGGAAGAATCCCATTGGGCCTCTCCTCTACAATCTGGGCACAAGCATTGGCTCGCTTGGCCCAACCAGGTAAAGTCACGTTCGGCCTTCTAGGTGTGAGTGCTAGGTCAAGTTTGGGGAATGTGCTTTTTCTTGCCTAGTAGCATACGCGGAGCTGGGCCTTTACGATAGGTTTAAGCATCAAACCCCACATTATGATCGGAAGCTTCAAGAAATACTAACCTGAAAACGACAGCTAGAGTCATATGCCCGTAATTCTCGGCCCCGCTTAGGTGTGCTGCAGCTGCTCCGATGTAGCTCGCTGTTGTCTCATTAGCGGCATCGGCCCAATCGTGCATTCCCCACTCAGTCTTCGGCAATCGTGTTATGCGGGCTCCACGACCTTTCTTCTGCATTCCATTTCTCTCCCTCTTTCCTTCATCTTGCTGCTAGTGAGGATGGCCGTCCTAACTTCGCGGCTCGCTCAAAATTGCGCACAGATTTAACAATTGACCAACCACGACTGCAGCTATACGAGGAAACAGGGTTAATTTCACCAGTTCCCCCAGGCCGAGAGGGCCGACACTAATACTTCCTACTGCAACCCCAATGTCCGAGGTATTTCCCGGGGAGGGGTGAGTTCTCTAAATAAAAACATGAGAATTTAAAACGCGGAGGCGATATGTTATGAAAAAAAGATAGTCATAATGGAAACAAATTCCCATCTCAAGAAAAGAAATAGGCTTTGTCACTGGTTTTCCTCCAGGACAGATCTTGCATCGCCGCCAAGGATGGCTTCGTTTTCTCACCTGCTTGCCACCGGACTTGCCGTGTTCTCGGCTGTTTCTACTTCCCTGGAAAGTGACTCGGTCGTTACGAATGACATGCATTTCTACGGACAGTCTCTGCCGGTATAGCCCACACGTAATATGAGCTTTTCGAGTCTGGACACGAGACAAGAACTGATCAGATGCAGCGGAGGGCAAGGGCATCGGCGATTGGAAATCTGCCTACAAGAATGCCAAAGCACTTGTCAGTCGTCTAACTCTCGAGGAAAAAGGTAAAGTAGCGTCATTTTGTCTCGCATCGAAAAGGGATCAAACACTCACAACACGTTAGGTCACCCTCGTAACGGGAGCTGAGCGAACGACTGGCTGTGGAGGGTTTATCTCTGCCATTGACCGAGCTGGATTTCCGGGATTGTGTTTGGGTGATTCCGGGAATAGTGTGAGGGAGACTGATTTTGTCAGCTCATTCCCAAGTGGTTTACGCGCTGGTGCCGCGTAGGAGCTTCATTGAACCTGTGTCCGTTTTTATTAGAACGTTCACTAACTAACCGTCTATTGCATAGCTGGAACAAGAAACTCGCACTTGAGCGTGGTTCCGCCATGGCAAATGAATTCAAGGAGAAGGGAGTCAACGTAGCCCTTGGTCCTGCTGTAGGAGCTCTTGGCCGCGTCGTTACCGGCGGGAGGAACCGGGAAGGTGATTATTTTCCCCCGTCGAATCCATTGGCCTATAATTACTGCTTTGACGCCTTTACTGACTTGATGAGCAAGCCTTCTCTGTTGATCCCTATCTCTCGGGCGCTCTTGTATATGAAACCGTGGTCGGAATGCAGAATCGCGGAGTCATGGCATGTACTAAGGTGAGTTGAACACACAAGATACTGACGTGGTTATCGTTAACACCTCTTGGTAGAACTTTATCGCCAACGAGCAGGAGCTGCACCGACAGCCAGTTGGTGACGTCACGGCAGTTTCTTCCAACGTCGATGATAAGACCATGCACGAACTATACATGTGGTGAGTTACTGCCTGCTCTTCTCCATTTCCACAGCGGGACTTGGATCGTGTCTAAACGTTGTTGTCATTAGGCCTTTCCAAAACGCAGTCTTGGCCGGTACCGCCTCTGTTATGTGCTCCTATCAGCAGGTAAATAACTCTTATGTATGTGCCAACAGTAAAGCCATGAATGGCTTGTTGAAGGCAGAATTTGGTTTCCAGGTAAGGTATTGCTGTCTTCTTATCGCGAACATTGGGTTGCTAACGTGGCTAGGGTTTCGTGGTGTCGGACTGGGGTGCTCAGTATCCCGGGTCCGGTGTGTCTTCAGCCCTTGCAGGTTTGGATATAGTCATGCCCGGTCCGAATCTATGGGGTGGCAACCTTACCAAGGCTGTTCGCAATGGGACAGCTCCAGAGTCCCGCGTTACGGACATGGCCGCTAGGTAAGTACGTCCGATACGACGATAAAAGTTATAAACGAAGGGCTGATGGGATGTCTCCGTTAGAACTCTGGCGGCGTGGTACAAGACGGGCCAGAACAAGGGATTCCCGAGGCCTGGTTTCGGGATGCCACTGGATGTCACCGCGCCCCATGAGCTCGTTGATGGCTGAGACCCCGCAGCCAATCCGGTCCTATATCAGGGTGCCGATGAGGGACATGTCCTTGTGAAGAACAGGAACAAGCTTCCCCTGAAGACTCCCAAGATGCTCTCAGTCTTCGGATACTCGGCGAAGGCACCCGATCAGAGTGCTCCTGGTGTCGGCACCGGCGGCAGAAATGCGTGGGCCTTGGGCCTCCTAGCCACAGACACTAGGGAAATTCTGCTGCGTATGGCCGGACTTGGTGACGCACCCATCCCCCCAATTGCAATCAACGGCACAATTCTCAGTGGAGGCGGTTCCGGATCCACAACGCCCTCCGCATACCTCTCGCCTCTCGATGCGCTGAATCAAAGAGCCTATAAGGATAGTACTGCCATTTTCCACGATTTGACAAGTGCTGCACCAGCTGTTGATCCCGCCTCCGACGCACGCATTATGATGGGCAACGCTTGGGCTGGAGAGGGCTACGACCAGTCGGTTCTTCGAGTCGAATACACGGATAACCTGATTCGATCAGTG
This sequence comes from Scedosporium apiospermum, assembly GCF_000732125.1. NCBI lineage: Eukaryota > Fungi > Ascomycota > Sordariomycetes > Microascales > Microascaceae > Scedosporium > Scedosporium apiospermum. The sequence goes on from NW_015971803.1 coordinate 179,878, forward strand.
GCAGACCAGTGTAGTAAGGCCATTGCGGTATTGCATAATGCAGGAACTCGGTTGGTAGACGGCTTTGTCGGCCACCCCAATGTCACGGCCAGAATCTTGCACAACTGCCCGCCCAGGAAAATGGCGCGGCCTCGTGTCTCTCCTTTAGAGTGACGAGAACTTGTCGAGCAAGCTACCTTACACGGATGCAAAGAACGAGTCTGACTACGGCCATTTACTCAACCCCGATGCGGCAGATGGTGTCTACAAGTACTTCCCCCAGTCCAATTTTGATGAAGGTGTCTACATCGATTACAGACGTTTCGATAAAGAGAATATAACACCTCGGTACGAGTTTGGCTTTGGTCTCAGTTATACCACATTCTAGGTCTCCGGGCTGAAAGTTGAGAATCCCGGATCTAAGGATAATTACCTACACTTACCCCATGGGCGACGCTGTGGAAGGAGGACAGAAGGACCTCTGGAACACGCTAGCTACTGTGAAAGATACAGTCAAGAATGCTGGAAAAATGCCAGGAGCTGAGGTCGCACAGCTTTACGTCCAAATTCCGGGCGGCCCTTTGAGGCAGCTTCGTGGATTCCGGAAGCCAACTCTCAAGCCTGGCAAGTCAACTGAGGTATCGTTTCAGTTAACCAGGAGAGATCTAAGTACTTGGGACACCGAGGCTCAGAAGTAGAAGCTTCGGAAGGGTGAATACAAGGTTTATGTTGGTACAAGCAGTAGAAACCTGCCCTTGTTTCCTCTTCCAAGATCTAGGTATTCTCAACACCCGCCGGTGGCTGATATGAGTTGGGATAGGAATGGTATTAGGGAGGCTTTCACCAATTTATGTACAAGCGAATTCACAGACAATTAGATCAATTCCCGTGACAACCTCGAGATTTCTGCCATATTTTCGACGGTGAATAGTTAACTTTAATTGAAAATGTCCATGAATTTCCAACCTGATCAATAGATCTTTCAATGAAAAAGGAGGTTGGAGAAATAAATCTATGTTTCAGTTTTACCCCCTCCAGTCCGACTCAGCTGCCTGAGAGGTACTGGCAAATAGGGTCCAGGTCCATGGGAAACCCTCTGTCTCGTTTTCCTATTCCTTTAATTAGGATCTGCCGGTCTCTCAGTTCGTTAGCTAACGTGACAACTTGAACAGCGCGATAGGCCACCTTTGAACACTGGGAGAGGTCTATAACGACCATAGGATGGAGGCCATAGCATTCAGGAAGCTGTATGGCTTTTGGTTTTTACCTACCCTGACACCCAATTTTATTTTCCTTCCTATCTCTTTATCAATGATCAGAAGCTGAGGTAATCGGTTGATCGCTTTATAAGAGCAGGTCGAGATCAATTGACCCTCCCAAGTCTCGCAACATCATCTGGTCCTCACAGGACATCATGACTTGAATTGGGTAAGCCAACCATGTTTCCCAATCAGGACCTAGATAGTCCACTATCGATCCGACCACGAACTGCATTGTTTGCTGCTTAATCCAAGCGCTCGAGAGTTCGTGCCAAAGTGCGATATAATGGGCCAGAATGACCAGGGCTTCAGGGAGACACTGTCGTAGGAGTTCGACATATTTAGGAGGGATTAGGACCGACCAACCGCGAACAACCAGGTTCCGTTCTATTGGCGAAGCGTGGCGGAAGCCATGTATCCAGGAGAGCAGTTCTATACACCGGCTGTACGCAGCCCGAGACTTAGGGCAAAGGGACGGCTCTTCAAGTAGGTTGAGCAATGCGGCGTAATAGTCACCTTGCTCTTCCACCTCGTTGTTATGTGGACGAAAGACGTCAACAAAAGCTATATTATATTGAGGTTGAATCCGTTCCAGTATAGTCGTCCAATGCATATTTGCCAATAGTGAGACACCCTGGTGCAATTTGAGATAGGATGCAAACCTATCGACAAACTCCGCCAGGCTTGCCTGCAGGGTAAAGGTTTCGACGAGCTGGTAATTGGCGACAAGTTGTGAGAATAGGGTGGTGGGAAAGTCGCTAAACTTTACCCCTCCTCCAACTAAGTTAAAGGCAGCAAGTGCACGTAATTGTAGAGTTGTTGCTTCTTGGCGATAGATATCGGACTTATCCGGACACTCCAGGCTTAGTAGAAGGGCGGAGAAAGCGAGGATCTGATCCATGAGGTAGGGGGCACCAAAGGCTTCTTGGATGAGAAACGGAAATAAGCTCTTGGGCATGCACAGAGCACTATGCATAGTATCGGCTACCTTACTTCCAAAGAAGTGAAGAAACTGCAAGTGCATTGTGGAGTAGTTATGATTTTGTAGTCCCAGCGACAGTCCCGGGGCAATGGGCGATTGTTCGGTTGGAGAACTAATAGGGCTAGGAGAACTAATAGGGCTACGACTGCTGCTGGTGGTCCTAACGGCCCCGATAGTCCTCATGGCTTCTGGTCCGAGGCTGGCAATGCTAACGCTGAGCCGCTGGAAGGAGCATTGTCTTGAAACGGTGCTGCAGTTCACGCAACATGGATGAGTCTCGTCGCATTTGAGGTGCCGTCGTTTACATTCGCCACAGCCATAGCGAGATTTTCGATGATGTCGCCGCATCGTTAAAATGTTAGGTCAATCAGTCTAAAATGTCTCCAGGTCTAATCGATGCAATGCACAATGCCCACGTTTTCAGAGAGTTGGGCACATTAATTAATACCCCATTTTGCGGGGGCGGGAGGATTTCCTGGGGTTGGAGAAGCTGGGCTCAAGGAACCGAGTCCAGCCCATTGGAATCTTTGCGGCGAGAAGCCGGGCCGGTGGCGACCTGCATTTGCATCCGCCCCAATCAAAGTGACCCTCTTGGATACTACTCTTACGATGTGATGGTGGTGTGTAGGGTCGCGTGCAACTCGGGCGGGGGGGGGGTTCAGGGGGGTTCAGACCAGTGTTGCCAACTAGTTGGACACGCGTGGGTGCCAGAGCATTTAGGAATGATAGCGCACTCTAGGAGCCCATTAGCCGGGAGACTAAAGAGGCCCCTGGACAAAAATGAGGGGCTCTTCTATCTTCTATGCTAACCGTGTTCGCCTATGCCAAGGCTAAACTAAGGGCTTTGACCCCAGGAACCTGCATTTTCCCCGCACGCAGGTCTGCAGGTTCGTGAGACACCTGTAATGTTTCCAAACGCACGGCGGTGCTTGGCGCTCATAAAGGGGCTTGTCCCCAGAGGTGCCGAGGCCGATCACGAATTCGTACGGTAGTTCTGGTCTTGCGTGGATATGCAACCTACTGCTACCGTAGTGAATTAATAGAGTTATGGGGAAACATTGTCCAAAGCAATGATGAAGGTTAATAACTAACTACCGACTAAAGCGCCATGCTATCTAGCGCATTACCTAAGAAGTAAGTGTTTGAACTCTCCTAATGGCCAGTCTCTACTATCTAGCTATTCTCGGGACTTGAGATAGGCAATCGTCCCAAAATGCCTAACGCCTAATTAGGTCGCCAGTTCCTTTTCAGTGTGCTCGGCCGTCTTCTCCTCGACCTTGTGGTGGTCTTTAATATGAGCCACGTACGCATCCTCGCCATCGAAAAGCTCTGCAATCTCCTCTAGAGTAGGACCCTTGGTCTCGATAAACAGGAACCAGATACAAAGACACTCGATGACCAGGATGGCGATGTACACAAAGTAGAATTTCCACTGGAGGTCGGAGAGTCCCACCGGGTTCACGTACTGATTAAAGACGCCGGCCAAAGAAACTATTGCCAGATTCACAGCCAAGCCCTTGGCACGGATGTTGTATGGAAGAATCTCAGCGCAGTAGGCGACCGTCAGGCCGGGCCAGGCAAAACCGGCAACGCCATAGAACAAGAAGATCATGCCGATGACGGCACCACCTGCGCCCTTGTTTTGCGTCTTTTCGTAGACGGCAGAGCAACTGAAGAAAGTTAGTATCATCAGTAATCGATCTAAAGGTGCTGGCAGGTAAAGTAAAGACGGCATACCCAGTCCAAACGCTGAAGCTAACGAGCATGCCGACGCCGGCAATCATAAAGAGCGTCTTTCGACCAAATTTATCAACCAGAAAGACAGAGAAACCGATAGCTACAAGGAGCGACCAAATTTGAAGTCCGCCATTGATAAGGGACTGGTTGTACGAAGACGTAATTCCAACCGAATTTAGGATGTCGTGCAAATAATATGAGACCAAGCCGTTGCCGGAGCATTGAGAGAAGAACGCGGTAAGGGCAATAAGAAGCATGCGCTTTCGGTTTCCGGGCGTCTGAACGAGGACAAGCCACGACTCCTTAGAGCTCTCCTTCTCGAGACGGATCGTTTCCTGGATCTCGGCGAACTCGGCGTGAACAAAGGGGTCGTTCGAATCACCATTGGCATGGTACTGTAGAGGATGTGTGTTAGCCGGTCTATATAACATTTGGTTGTCATAGAACCCCTAAGACCTACTTTGATGAGAACTTGGAGAGCTTCTTCGAGACGGTCCTTGGAGCACAGCCAACGGGGGCTCTCGGGAAGAAGCCAGATGAGAACAAACATTACCAGGGGCATGAGAGCCTGGAGAGCGACAGGGACCCTCCAAGCGGCGTCGCCCTCGTACTTGATGGTTCCAAAGACGGTCCAAGCTGATATGATGCTGCCGACGTACCAAAGAGTGTTGTACTAATATCGGGTCGTTAGTGTCATGCGGGACATATTCTGTGGACAGCCGCCTCACCATGGTTGTAACCTTTCCGCGGTGTTGGGGATATGCCAGCTCCATGATGAGAAGAGGCGCTGAGCCTTGCGAGATGTTGGCTCTAAGGCAGTGTTAATATTCAGTGCCTTGCTCAGAAAGCCTGTCGTTGTAGTACCAGTACCTGTGGAGAGGAAGCGCGAGACTCACCCAAGACCAACAAAGTACCGACCAGCAAGGAACATAGCTTGATTGACAGTGGGAACAACCTGAAGGATGGTCCCCATGAAGATGATGAGAAGACCAATGGCAGAGCCAACACGGCGGCCGAAAAGGTCGGCAATGTATGAGGCTACGTTGAATCAGCGCCGGGACGCATATTGCTATAGATGATTCTTGAAGGGGGCGACCTACAGAAGAGAAGGGCCGACGCCGCACCAATGTTCATGATGGCGGTGAACAAGCCCAGTCTTGAACCGTCGGGATGGTCAAAGTCTACGAAGATCAGCATCTCAAGTATATCCAAGGGATGACAAGATGGAGATACTAACACTCTTGCCAAGGCTCCATGGTCTGTAGACCGTTGAGTAGTGAGCCGTCATAGCCGGTGGTGGTCGAAGCTGACATCAGTGAGTAGCATATCCGGGGTGGGTATAATCTTGAGGCATACCAAGGAAAAGTATGGGCATCATGCAATACAGCTTCCTGAGTCCAGCATGCTTCCACCATATAACGTGGGGAACTTCCAGGCGTAATAGCCCACCAGGGAGGTGCTCCGAAATGGAGCGGCCCTCAATGTCCTGAGTTGTCCTAATGTTTGTCTTGGCCATCGTAAGGTCGCATTAGAGAAGCAACGTAGGGTTGAATAACACACGTCTTGAAAAGCATGTTCATGAAGAGGTGATGGTCTCGACGGCTCTATATATCTATATATCTATGCAAGTATGTCTCGGCCTATTCTCCCAGTAGAGCTGTGCTGCCGATACCAAGCTAGACTGTTTAATGTAGCCTCCCGTGCCACCGAGGTTGTTTGGCTCTGATCATCTCATGGGTGCAGCCCCAGTCACTCGGTAAGCAAAGCTGCTAAAACATCACAGCAGGTGCCAAATCAGAGGTGACGAATCCCGCGTATGACCAGGGTTCAGCTCTAACAAAATTATCCAAATCCTGCTCCCGAATGAAACGATAACGACCAATCAAAAGCGAAGGTTTCCGCGTATACATACAAAGCTCTTAAGCGTCATTGATTAAGCGGGCCTATCACTGGTCTGAAGAAATTGACTAAAGCTGCCAAAAGCCCGAGAACCTGGCTACCAATCGGGAGCGACTTAACGGTCCCATCTTTGGAATATCCGATCAAATCATCCAGAAACACTCTCCACTCACTTGATCATTCCCCGCGGGGTACGTTGCGAGTTGCACCTCGAGTCCGAGACGGAAGATGTGGGGTATGGGCAGTTAAGGCGGAAGCGAGGAGGGAGGGGGATGGCTTGAGTTAAGAGCCGGGACTGGAATGCGGCTGTTGTAAAAGATACAAGAAGCAGACGCAACCCCCTGCTACTCGGCTCCTTTATGGCATATCCCTTCAGTCTGCGAAAAAGAAAAAAAATGAAATAAAATAAAATAAAAAAAAGGTATTATTCTTTGTTGAACATGTCCGCCATCACCATCCCTCACCTTGTGGCCACCGAGACTTCCAAGCAGCTAGTCGTCCATGGCAAGCCCTTTCTCATGCTTCCTGCCGAGCTGCAGAACTCATCCATGACATGCGCGGAGCACATGAGCACAGTCTGGCAGAACCTGGTTGATGCCAATGTCAATACGGTTCTAGGTTCTGTCACCTGGGAGATGATCGAGCCTGTCGAAGGGTTGTACAATTTCGAGGAGTTGGACAAGGTCATCTTCGACGCTCGCAGACACAATCTCCACCTCGTGCTGTTGTGGTTTGGCTCCTATAAAAATGGTTCGTTTATAGACGCGTCCTCAAGCCCTTCCGCCACTCGGTTACTGACCCATCCATGCAGGTGTCTCTACATATGTTCCCCCTTGGGTTAAAACCGACGTGAAGAGATTCCCAAGAGCCAAGCTGAGGACGAAAGAGAACACCCTGAGGACCAGCGAAGTGCTCTCGCTTTTCTCCTCCGAGGCCGTGACAGCAGACGCAAAGGCCTTCAAGAAGCTAATGTCCCACGTTCGAGAAATCGACGAAGCCCACTCAACCGTGTTGATGGTTCAAGTCGAGAACGAGCCCGGCTTGATCGGTGATTCTCGAGACGCCTCAGCTGCCGCGACTCAAAGGTTCTCCGAGCCCGTTCCCGATGATTTGATTGAGTACCTGTCTAGTGAATACGACAATTTGCATGACGACCTGAAGGAGAACCTCGCTCACTTTTCTGCTCGCACCGCCGATTCCGGCAATGCCAGCTGGGAGGATGTCTTTGGTAAAGGCCCCAAGACGGATGAGATCTTTATGGCGTATCACTACTCCCGGTTCGTCGAGAAAGTTGCTGCTGCGGGCAGAGAGGCATATGCCCTTCCGCTTTTCACAAACGTTTGGCTCAACTCATCCGGTAATGATGCCGACAACGACTTCCCCAACGTTGCCAGTGGCGGAGGCGACCCCGGGAACTACCCTTCTGGTGGTGCCACAAGCTGCGCCCTCGACATCTGGCAGAAATTCGCCCCAACGCTAGACTTCATCTCCCCTGATATCTATCTCAATGATTATTCCTCCATCTGCACAAAGTACCGCCACCGCCAGCAGCCTCTGTTCATACCCGAGCAGCGCCGCGATGCCTACGGTGCACGCCGCATCTGGCATGCTCTAGGCTCGCATGCTGCCCTCGGCGCATCGCCTTTCGGCCTCGACACTGTCGCTCCCGAAAGTAATCCCTACACCAGACACTTCGGGCTCCTTGAATCCGTCTCAGCCATCGTCCTGGACGCACAGCGGAGACCAAATAGCTCCGTGGGTTTCTTCTTCGATGAGATTGCAGAGGACGGCAGCGACCCGAGCAGCCCTGTTGTGTGTCGACTGGGAGACTACGAGCTGACCATTGGGCGCTGCTTTGTCTTCGGGAGGCCCGGGCCTGGGTCAGGCATGGTTATCCACCGTGGAGGTGGCGTTTTCTTGCTTATTGGATGGGGCTTCCAGGTGGTAGCGCGGTCACTCAACCCAAACGCCACATACACGGGCATTCTGAGATTTGAGGAGAAGTTCGTTGTGGATTCCGCAGCCGGGAAGCTCCGCACGGGGAGATACTTAAATGGAGACGAGACGCGGTCGGGCCTCTTTGCCATGATGCCAAATGAGGACCCCGATTATGGTGGCTTCCCTGTTGCTGTTACCATTCCAGCCAAAACCATGATTGCTGAGCTGGAGGTTTATCACTTGACGGAAGATACTTAACGTGGGTAAAGCAAATCAGAAGTACGTCACTGTTTCCACCATGATAGCACTAAGAATTTGTAGGAGATTAGTTGGTATCGGGCCTAGGGACATTTACAGATTGAGCTTCAAGAGATGAGGGAACAGGAATAATAAAAATATTTCGAGGATACTACACTTGCGCGTAGAAGATCTTAGGCATGTATGTAGGAATCTGCGTCAGGCCTGGCGAGGGAATCACAGGAACTTGCCACTCCTGAAGGGTAGGACGGCATCGCGACGTTAATTTGAGCTCCCCGTGACTGGCTGGGAAGAGCCAAATTGCCTTCTCCAATTCCATTTTAACAAGTGGAGCTCTTATCCCGACGTATCACCACCCATCTTCGATCTCCCGTCGATCTATGCAGGCTGTCACTGTTACGAGTCACGACTCCACTCACTCTCTTGGAAAGTAACGGTCAGTTAACGTCATTGCTGGATCGAGAGATATCTCATTGGTGTTCAGGTCGGCTTGCTACGAAGTGATAGAGCAGGAAATACCCCAACCGGCCTTGTTCTCAGAGCCATAAACTAATCCCCATCTCCCCCACTTCAGACTCTAACTGCGTTAAGCATATCTAAGATGTAGGCTTGATAAGTTAGTCCGAGGCTCGCCGAAATACTACAGATTGAGCTTCAGAGCCGATGTACCGAGGTAGGACGCAACTTAATCGAAGAACTATTGAGCCCAAAGGACCGAATGCATGTGTACAGGGATCACAGCGTCGCCATACGCTTATAGAGCCACGCCTGGATGGTTGCTCGTGAGGACCTGGACAGTCTTTATTCAACCAGAAAATAGGGAGATATTTTGATTATCTGTATCGTACCGAGCCGACAGAGGCCACGCTAAGCCGCACCACCCTCTAAGTCATATTTACCCCCGAGTCTCCGACGGCCAAAATACGGCGGAGCTAAGGTTACGCGGGGCTCCGCGGCGAAAACCTGGGGTAAAGCACTTGCATTGACCGTGTTCCCCCGTGACTCTTCACTCTCAATGCAACCCGACATCAGATGAAATCCCACGCTTGTGCTTCGATCATACTATGAATCGGCCATTTAGGACAACGCTAGTTAGAATCGACCTGGCTGCCTTCCCAGGTTCACCGTGTTCGGTGGTGTCTGCTAGGAGAAGGGAAACTTAACGAATTAAGTGCAACCTGGGAAAGCCAGGTGGAATATCGCACACCAGATGCAGAGAAACTATACGCGGAGGACTCGGTAGCTATGAAAAGTGACAGCTGCGATCCTATAGGTGGCGATGATGGACAGACCCGCACGAGCATGTCTGAAAGTATATATGTATGTACGAAAATATCACCGTGATGCAGCAAAGAAGCATTCCTCATCGGACTAAAGATTATCAAGGTTCACTGATTATCTTCAACACTCTTCGCTATGAAGCTCTCCCACCCTGCTGCCTTACTCCTTGGGCTCATCTCTGCCGGAGATGCAGCGCGCCCCAACACCACCCCAACAACTTACTCGTATGCTGCGGCGTCGACGAATCGCTACGCCACACCTTTACCCTCTCCACTGAAGCCCAAGACTTATGCTCCTTCCTTTAAAAGTGCTTCCAAACTCATTGGACGCGAGCTCAACTACACGACCTGGTCGCTTGACAGAGGGGCCACAGCGACTCAAGATGGCCCCTACGGCCAGAGCGCTTACGCCAAGATGTGGCAGAATATCAGCTACTCCAGCGATCTTCCCTTCACAACCACTGCTTCGCCTACTCCCGTGCCGGGCAGTGAGCTCGTCTTCCCGCCCGAGCTGTACAACAAGCCCACCCCGCCAAAAAAAAAACACAAGCTTCCAAAAGACTTCATTTGGGGTGTTGGAAGTAGTGCTTGGCAGGTTGAAGGCGCTTTGCAACACGAAGGCCGTGGACCAGCCTTCCTCGACTATATCGGCGCGCTTCCCAACACGGCTGGCTTGAGCGAGTCGCTCACCTCACCAACGCCATGAACTACTTCCTGTACAAGCAGGATATTGCCCGCTTGATCCTGCTTGGCCGCAATTGGCATTCCGTACTACTCCTTCTCCATCGAATGGTCTCGAATTGTCCCCTTCTACCACCCAGGTACCCCTATCAACCAGCAAGCACTTGATCACTATGATGACCTGATCAATACCTGCATTCAATACGGAGTCACGCCGATGGTTACAATGGTTCACTTCACGAGCCCAATGCAGTCTAACATCGAGAACCAGGAGGAGTATGTTGCTGCTTTCGAATACTACGCAAGAATCATTCTTGCGCGATATGCGGATCGCATCCCCATCTGGTTTACATTCAACGAACCCAACCTCGGCAGCGAAGGCATCACTGCACATAGCTATAACGCCTACACCTCGATCCTCTTGGCGCATGGGAAGTCTACCGCTGGTACAAGGGCACTCTCAAGGGCAAAGGCAAGGTTAGCCTAAAGTTTGCCCACAATTTGGCTCTCCCACATACCCAATCCTCTCAAGATATCGACGCAGCCAACCGGTACCAGGACTTCATGGTTGGAATCATGGGCAACCCGCTTTTCCGAGGAAAACAGTATCCGGATAGTGTCTTGAACACTCCGGGATTGAATTTAACCGCTTTAACAAAGGCTCAAATAGCGGAGATCAAGGGGACGTGCGATTTTTGGGCATATGATCCATACACTGTTCAATTCGCAACTCCGGCCTCCGGGGGGATCGAGGCGTGTGCGCGCAACACGGAACATCCCCAGTATCCCAAGTGCGTCGACCTTGGACCAACACAGGCAAACGGTTGGATCACCGGAAGGAGCTCCGAATCCTATCCTCTCCTTGCGCCTCAGCATGTCCGGCAGCAGGTCGGCTACGTGTGGAAGCCATTTCGTCCCACTGGAATCATGATCACCGAGTTTGGCTTCCCAGAGTTCCATTAAATGGATCGCTCCATCGACCAGCAAGTGTACGATTTGGAACGAACTTTGTATTACCAGGATTACTTGAACGAGGTCCTCAAGGCTATCAACGAGGATGGAGTGAATATGCTCGGTGCGCTGGCATGGAGCATCATGGACAACAATGAATTCGCGACGCATTTGGTTTGCAGACTGTCAACCGCACTAGTGGTATGTTTGAGAGACGTTTCAAACGTAGCATGTTTGACTTTGTTGATTTCTTCCACACTTACATGGCTTGATTGGACAACCGATGTCACCGCGATTTGGGGGGATTTCAAGGTTCGAGTCTTGGTAGGTGGGCGGCCGATAGACCCCCCGTTTGGCGAGGTTCTGTGGAGCAGAGAGCATCGAAGGTCCAGCGCTTGATGGCTGGCTCCCCCAAGTCCAGCTAGTAAGACGGTGATGAAGGGGAGTAATCAGTGCAGGTGGGCGAGGGCGTAGCATGATGAGCGTAAAGGTGTCTTCTTCTTTTCGTTTTATCTCAATCAACTATTCATACAACGGCAATTTATTCACTAGTATGTCAGTCTTTAAAATATTATTGTCCATTTAATAATTCACGAAGTTGGGAGATTTTGGAATTGCTCCGGAAGACGTCAATTCTCAGTCACTCCAGACGACATCAATTCCTACCATCGCCCATAATTTATAATGCTGATCCTTCTAGTCGGTGTCTTCAAGAATATATCCATCTACTAACCGTTCATCACTCCCAGCTTCCGTCAAACTGTTTCGACAGGCTTTTCGAAGCAAATCTCGACGCTATGCGCTTACCACCCTCCTAACTTTGGGGCTGTCGGCCACCGTCCTCGCTCATCCCATCTCGGATCCGGAGACGATCCAGAGACCCTCTTTGAAACTACCGAAGGAGACAAGTATAATTACTCTGGCGGATCTCCATCCATTTCAACCCCGATCCCTTCCAACTCCAGGCATCCATTCCAGCGACAGACGGCTCTCTGGGAATATCAAAGTGAATTTTATTGGATTATATCTTTTTCACGATGTCTGCTGAAACTCCGCCGCTGGCATCCTCGTCCCAAGAGAAAACATTCCGTTCATATACTAGCGATCAAGGTTCAACCTACGCCCAACATCGACGTGATTACCATCCGAAGTTGTATCAAAAAATCATCGAATATCACACATCTACTGAGGGACAACTAGACACTGTCTTAGATGCCGGCTGCGGCCCAGCATCGTTACTCACGCCCTGTCGAAACACTTTGCCCATGCTATCGGCATCGACGCGTCAGATGGAATGCTGAGCACGGCCAGGTCACTGACTCACTGGGCGGCGCCTCTGCCACTTCGGAGCCCATCCGCTTTGAAGTCGACGCAGCCGAAAATCTCGGGGCTACTCTTGTGCCGCCGATCGAGGAAAACATTGTTAATCTCATTACTGCCGCCAACGACGCACATTGGTTCGACATGCCGGCTTTCTGGCTGAGAGCTGCTTGCGTTCTCAAGCCACACGGGACTGTTGCGCTCTGGGTAGGCGGCTCTATATCCGTCGCCTCCTCTGTGCCCAACCAAACCGCAGCCCAAGCTGCCATCGATAGTGTCAACGGCCGCCTCAATGATTATATGGAGCCTGGAAATAAACTTGCTCGCGACCTATACGTTGACCTACCGCTTCCCTGGACCTTACCTACACCCGCACCCGAATTTAACCGAGCCTCGTTTACTCGAAAAGAATGGGGTACCGATGATACTTCGTCCGAGCCTCGAGATGAGTACTACGCTCTTCCACAGCCCGAAGTCGACCTAGACACTCTGGAGAGCATGCTAGGAACGATGAGCCCGGTGACTCGTTGGCGCGAGTCTAACCCCGGCATGGCAAATACTGAAGGTGATATAGTGAGGCTCATGAGGAGGGAGGTTGAGCGCGTCTTGCACGATGCCGGAGTGGAGGTTGGGAAGGAAATATTGGCGGGCGGCGTGACAGGCGCCTTGGTGCTGGTGAAAAAGAGGCTATAAATTACCCGAGATTTTCCTAGACGAGGACTCAACCGTGAAGAGAGAAATTCAGGTCTCAAGAGGGGCTCTCTTGGACCCGGGGATGCAGGGACCTGGTGACAGACAGCCTGATAGAAGCGCTCCCCGAGACACAAAGACCTAAATCATAACAAGCGAGCATAAAATTAATACAGTAATGACTAGTGACTAGTGACCAATCCCATCACACATGTGAATTGAAAGAGAAAGACCTCATTTGATATCCCAGATGTTGCTGAACTGTTGTGTGTCTCACACTTTTTTTTCAGCATCTAACGCATTCTCAATTTCCAGCAGAGCTCGCCTCTCGTCGAAAGCTGGAATGGGTTGTCCTTCTTCGACCCCCGATTGAAATGAGGGACCTGAGATTTTTCCTCCAAAACGAGTTTTGGTTGCTGCCTTACCACCACGTGATCAGCATCGTATTTCGCATTTTGAAGGGGAAATGATCCCTGTTCTTGCGAGTCGCGGACAAGCCCCATGCTGGGATGGGCGTAGTTTCTCTGACTCTCAACATCGCCTGCCTCCCGCTAGAAGTGTAACGACCTCGAACAAGGGCCTCTTTGTCGCTGTCGAATTCGAATAATGTGCAGCCCTGTTGCTTCCGAGTCCTCTACGAGCCAGCAACCGGCCGTCGGGAGCTCACCTCCGACTACGGACTCCGACTCCCGGACATCACCCGAACACACAGAATGCCACGCAGCTCCAACACTTGTTAAACCACGGGGGAGACCAATCCCCGGAAAAGGCCACCGGAAGTCGACAAGAGGTTGCTTCAATTGTAAGCGACGGAGAGTCAAGTGTTCGGAGGACCTTCCGCGGTGCAAGCACTGCGTGCGAAGGGACGTTGAGTGCGAGTACCCCCCTCGACCAAAAGAGGACTCGCCACGACCTGGGATGCCCTTGCGTACGACGCCTACTGTATTTCGATTAGAAGATTTGCGCTTCTTTCACCATTTTCTCCTCACTGCATATCCACCGGTACCATACGGCTCGCAATCTACCTGGCAGTCGCTTGCATCGATGGTCCACGAAGTGTGTCCCTAGCAATCCTTCGCGTCGCATGAGCCTCGCCTTTGCTGTTAGGCTTGCTAACCTCCTCACAGTATGACTTTCTCGCCCATGCGCTACTTGGTCTAGCAGCGCAGCATCTAACGCTGACAACCGACGCCGATTACTCGTCCATGGCCCTCGACCATCGTGTGGCTGCTATGAGGTCACTGAATGAGACCTTGTCGAAACCTTGCTCGTCTAGTTCCGATGCGGATGCAAGATATGGAGCGATCCTGACTCTGATGTTCCAGGCTTCTTGCATGCCGGACGCCCTGATGGACTTCCTTATCACGATGAGGGGCTGCTTGGTGATTGAGAGTATGGCGCAGGCGTTCCAAGACTCCCTATTCAAGAGTTTTAATAGGGAGTCCTATGTTGAGTCCTTCCGGCGCCTCATTTCTTGTCACCCGAGCCTAGACTACGACGAGACCGTCTTAGATGACGTATCAGCCTCTCTGCGCCTTGTTGCGCCACTCTGTAGGAGCGTTGCCGAGCTGAAGTACTTGGCGACTCTCGAACGGATTGTGCAAGTAGCACGTAATTCCGTTTCCGACGGTACGTAGCTCAGCCAATTCGCCCTTGTGCGCATGCTAACTCCATCCTGGCCAGCATGCCTCGAGCTTGCAGGCAGCTTCTCGTTGACAAACAAGATGACGGATGAAGAGTTTGCGTCTTTTACGGGGCCAAGGAACTACGCCGCGCAAATCCTCTTGGCGCATTTCTTCGTCCTAGACGACATCATCGAAACCTGGGCATTAGGCTCTAATTGCATCGTCTACTCCTCAACCAGGGCCACCACTCTGTCCTGGGTTGAAAAGTTGGCTGTTAACCTCCCGCCATCGTACAAAAGTTATGTATTATGGCCGCTAGGACGCGTCCATACTTGTAAAGCGAAATGACACGAAGACAGTTGATAATACATTGCGGAGGCGCAGCCCATATTTGAGGTTGAATCGTCCGGAAACTCGTGTTTCAGCGGTTAGATGGACAGAGCCTGAGCTTGTGTCGGATGAGGCAGGCCTAAAATAGACAATGAAAGAATCCACCACTCCCTGTTCTAAGCATGAATTGTTTTCGAAACGTATGATTTGAAGTGATGCGTGGTTGGGTCTTGGCTTGGATGCATCTGGGGCTTCTGGGCGTCACCCATGGAAGACCAAAGCGAAGAAAGCGAGCTTTCTGACCAATCAGAGCATCGCCGCCAACCACAGCCCAGCCAGCGCCTGTGAGACTGGAACGACACACTGCCACAGCAGACATGACGCCTTGGTGTCTAACCTTGCTGAGCAATGGTTGTCGATCGTGTAGCCCTAACAAGGGTTAGGAAATCTGATGTTGAGATTTGATCAGATACCAATCCGGGGACGAATTAAGAATCAATATCTTGGCGATCACGACGCTGCGCCGAGTTGACGCAGCTGTCTACTTTAATTTAGCTCATATCTGCAAGGGCAGTCGACCTTCCCATTGGCCATAATCTCGTCTCCTTCGCTTTTGCTATCAAAGGAGACAACAAGGCTGGGCTCACCTAGGAGGGAGAGGCGTAAAAAGGGCAGCGTGTCTCATTTCGCTTTCTTCGGTTGATGTACGACACCCTTTTGACGGAGAATACACTGACGTTGTTCCAAGCTTTCTCATTCGACTTTGAATCTCGACCTCGCAGGTATAAAGCACACGATACCGCCGTTCTTCCAAAATAGACCAGTCCTTGAATCGATCAAGTTCCTGTAGATCTCCTCTCGCTCAATTCCCAACGTTTTTGACACGACTTGGCAGTGCCATAGAGACCATGAGCCCCACACCAACAACGTCCGACCTCATAGCGGCTGCGTCGACGACATCATCCACTCCACAGTGTACGACGGCTGTTCCCGACCACTATGGCTTTGTCCCCCCCGACGCATGTAATGCGAATTACGGATTCTATCCCAGTTGGGAATGGAATCTCTTTTTTTCTGTTGCTTTTGGAATCACGACCCTGGCTCACTGCGTTCAGAGTGTGGTTCTTAAAAAGGTGAGCATAGTCTTCACATTTTCTTTTCTTTTCCTATCGCATCTAATACATACGAAAATAAGGGATTATGCTGGGTCATCGTTATGGGAGCCCTCTGGCTATGCATTTGCTTCGTCCTCCGCACCCTTGGCGCCCACGACCAACAAGAAATGATCTATGTCATTATATCCACGCTTTTGTTCTTATTGGCCCCGCTTTGTGAGTGAACATGTCATTGCTTGGGTCATGTTTTCGCCGTTCTCATACCTAACGCTTCTAGGGATCAATGCATTCGCTTACATGGTTGTCGCTCGTCTCATCTACTTCCTACTTCCCGAGCAAAAGGTCTTCAACGTTAACGCGCGGTGGCTGGCAAAGGGGTTTGTCACTGCGGATGTTGTCTCGTTCCTCGTTCAGGCAGCCGGGGGATCAATGCTTGCTGATCAAAATGATAAGGATAAGGCTCGGTTGGGCCAGAAGGTGTATATGGCTGGGATCGCAGTCCAGCTCGTCTTCGTCATAATCTTCATATTGGTTTCGATTCAGTTCCAACGCAGATTATCGAATCTCATCAAAGCTGGAAAGCTGGATCGGCCAACAGCATGGGTTCAGCCCCTCGTTTGGACAATATTCGCGGTCCTAGCATTGATTATGGTAAAACAAGAATCGCCAGATACACGTCGAATTCCTTTTTCCCCAAAGCTAACTTTCTCTCTCGCAGGTGCGAATCATTTTCCGACTCGTCGAGTTCAGCCAGGGTGCTTCAGCTGACAACCCTATCCTCCAACATGAAGCTTATCAACTTTGTCTTGATGCCTTACCGATGCTTGCCGCGCTATTTGCACTAAATGCGGTCCACCCAGGGATGGTTCTCAAAGGACCCGGCAGTAGTTTTCCGAAGAGGCGTTGGTGCCTCGGCGGGAAAGTGAAGACAAGGAATACGGCGTGGTCGGCAGGGGATACAGATTCCACGCAATACTACCCTCTGCAGAGGAGGAGCGAGCCCGTCAGCATCGAGAACGGTGGCCTACATCGCTCAGAGCACGCTTAATACAGCCGGATATGGAATTATAGCGCAGGACATCACGTAACGGAGGTTAGCTGGTGAGGGAGACTCGGAATTCTAAATGGAACGCTCGTGCCCAGAGGGTATTAAGAGGTATAGGCAATCATATCTCCATATATATCTAATACATTAGGAAATGCTTTTCAGCCCGTGGCAATCAACGGTAACTCACCTGTCATAATGTCCCGAAGCCTTTTGCCTGACTGTTCATGAGTAGATGGGCTTTTTGGCTGAGGTAGTCTAATAGGGAAGGGGTTATTCAGGGGCTTCGAGTGAAAGGATTGCTCGTCTCGGTTCCAGATCTATTGCACTGTAGGTTTTCCTGTGAGATGCTAGGCAAAAGTGCAAGGAGCTGTTCTGGGCCCGCTGAATAACATCGCTACAGTGTTCGTTGGGTCCGGAACTCAGCCTTTCTCCGCAACAAGACCCCATAAAATAGCTTCGGTAGCAGGACAAGACCCTTATATCCCCATCGTGTTTGTGGCCTACTCGCGTCCTTCGACCATCCCTACTGTCCTCTGTCTCGGACCTTTATCCAATTTTCAACAGAATGAGACTAGTCGTATTACTAGTCGTATTTCCAAAATTTGCTACGCCTGCATCTTTCCGGTAATAACAAAATGCTCTGTCGTAAGACAATAAAACAAGTCCCATTATGTCTCTTTCTTTACCTGGGAAGGCAATGAGGCAACCATTTCACCGCCGATCTATCCGGCGGCAGAGAAAAACGAGCAGGTGGAGCCGCTGGTAGAGGTGCGTATTTATTTGGCTGTCTCTAAGAGCCCTTACGGGTTTACCGAAGAGTCTCGCACGCAATCCCAAGCTAATGCTCTGGTGTCGTGTAGGGCATGGGACGACTGAGGTTGTAATATGTCAATTACAGCTGTGCTCACCACCAGTATTGATCTTCCTCTTACAGCGCATGTTACATCTAACATCGGAAAGGGTTTTAGACGTCCCTCTGCAGCATAGTGAGCGGCAACGAGGGCTGTAAATTAGTTGAGTATATTTTTATTTGGTTTGTGATCTCGCGCGGCAGCAAACCTTGCCCCTCTCCTCCGCCTACTAACACACCACATTCGGTGCATGGTAAATATTCTTATGAAGACACATGTGTTTCCTGAACCTCCTCTTCTCCCTGGACCTAGGGAAGTTTGTATTATTGGATTAGAAGTCTGGTCCATGTATCAAAGTGCTTCGATGGACGACTACCAAGACCTACAGGGCCTTTAGAGACTGAGCAATCAGCGTGTCAAGCGTAAGCTGAAAATCACCATCTATCTCCGTCATATAACCAGTGGGAGTACCTGCACCTCTCATCTCCCGCAGATCAAGCTTCCCATGGGGACTTTGCCTCAACGAACTGATGCTGAAAGTGTACCTATTTTTCTAATACCTCCGCTTCAAGCCAACCACCTCCGGTCAACTAACCCAGCTTGACATTGAAGAATGCTCCGGTAACGATACCACACAGTGGCACTGATCATAGTATACCCGGATGCCAGTGGAGATAGCACAGATAAGTACCAAACTACGATAATGATACCGGTGAGGAAGATGGGATTGGATGTGGGCAAGAGATGTCGTGGCTATGGTTGATGGGGGCTTGACACTCGCCGCTTTCAAAAGCACGCCTCTCGCCAGCAATTTCACCCTATCCATATGCCCCGCTCGAAACCTTGTAGTATTTGATGGATTATCTTCGACGTAACTACCTACGAAATATTATCCTCCAGGCGTGCGGTTTGTTTCCGCCCACGAAGCTACTGGAGAATTGGTTCTGGGGCTGATTCCTGGAGAGTAACATCGAGTCGTGCACTAATAATAGTGGATGATGGCACCACACAGGGCATCTGAGGCAGGATCACCCCATCCCGAAAGACGGCCTTGATTGATCGGGAAAAGCCCTACGGTGAGCCTCAGTTTTCTTGCCGGTAGTTACGCCCACCTGACACAATCGGCGAACGCATCTTATAGGGCACTGGACAAGTAAACTAAACTACTCCTTAGGCTAGTTTACCAGACTGTATCTGGTGGAACTGGTCCGCAATGGGTAGTGTAGCCGTTACAATTGGCCGCTAGGCTTGGATGAAATGGTCAGCTTTCAAAATTTGGGCTTGGAGTCCCTCCCAAGTTCGCTGGTGTCAGACCACACAGCACGCCACCCGCTATTTGCATCCGTTGTGTTTAATTGAACTCGCGTGTTTCCAAGATCGGAATCTCAGGACATACGGAACCACGAGCGCACTAAGCTCTTCGAGACTGACAGCGGCTCTAAACGCGAAGACAATCACCGGAATGAAATATGTTGTATTGTAGTCATTGTCGTCATTTCTACCTGTGTACTGGGAGGAAGTTAGCGTTGAGAGGCAGCGAAGGGCGGCCTAGATCTAAGGCGGAAAGACCCTTGTTCGAGCTGGGAAAGCTGTTACGGCGAATACAGGGGGCAAGGGGTAATGATGCAAGTGGAGAAGCGCACGGTTCCAACGGTTGAAATGCCGGCCTCTTGCCATCCAGCTTCGAGAGCAAGCGTTATCCTCGCATTTTAAATTGTTGACGTCCAATGCAAACACAAACCACATGGGAGCGCGACTTGGATGTATGCACGTTAACTAAATGGAACTCGACGGACTTTTATGCATCTTCTGGAGGCAAACTGACAGTCTCCGGCTTACGATTGTATTTGGTGCTATGGTCGAGCCACTACAAAATAGTACAGAGCAGAAACGTCGAAATCTGGGGATTATGATAGGATGGCCAGTGACACGAACTAAATCGCAATGGGGTAAACTACTACATACGTCGCGACGCGTTTCCTCATCAATGTGCCTGTGCTACCACATTTGAACCATTAGTTGGTACATCTTCGTGGCAGATGCAGGATAGACCTCGGCATTTCGCGTGCACTTGAACCACCGCCCAGACCCTGGACACGAGATGCTGAGAGCCCGGGTTTGAAGTATTCTAGCCAGTAACCATTGTTTTGATGTGTGGGAAGATACATGCAGCATTCCTACTGTTTCTAAATTAAATACCTCTGGAAGATTATGGAGTAGTGTAGTATTCCGCAAGGTATGGAGAAGTAATGTTTATTGACTGGATGCAGGTACCCGCACCATCAATCTCTACGGGGCCTTTCTAATAACGAGCATCGCCAGTATCCAACATCAGGTGATCATTCGACCCTCTCAACTCTCGAGTCTCAACGAACCACTTCCGAGAGGAAGACGAGTGGAGTGTACATAATATCGCTTAAGCTCGGGGCCGACGTTCGAGGCTCGAGATTTTTCTCTCGAGTGTACACAGAGAAGTACCTCAGTCCACTCTGAAGAGTTGGGAATAATCCGTGATGATCCGTGATGATCCGGCATGCAGACGCAGGGCTTGCCCAATTGATCAATTGATTGATTCTAATAAACTATTTCCAGCAAGACTCTGGAAGCAGTCGGATCTTTAGCTTGGAGGTGAGGCTGAAGAAATGCATTGACCAGTCATCGGGGATTCAGCTCTCTAAATCAGCTTGAGATGAACGCACTGGCGATCCTCGACTCGATGAATCGAGTCCGAATCCTAGGACAGAAAATCTCTCCCTCTTTGAGCAAGATTCCAAGTCAACAATCCTTTCGCGCTCCATCAATTGATCCATTCAATCCTCGATTACGAAGTTGAAGTGGACTATCTCACACAACATGCAGACTTCAGGTCATCAGACTCCACACTCCTTTTCCCATTAGGTTAAGGATCGCCATGGAGAGGAAAAAAATTTCTAGCCCTTAAATACATGATGCCCGAATATTGCCGCTTCTGACTAGTATCGACGAGGAGGGCAAAGATCGTACGTGGAGTCCATTTTTATCATGCAGTCTGCTATCGTAAATTTTTGACCCTTTCTTTTTCTTCCCTGCACTTTCTTCGTGAATTCCAATGATAGCAGAAAGTGGTAGTAAAAACTCATTGATGAGAACAGCTCAGGTACCATTGAGATCCTCGAGACACTAGACTAGAACGAGAGGAAAGACGTTCGATCTTCCCGACGCCCCGGTGACGCTAAACTGATTATTAACCTCGGACTTTAACGGCAAACCCATGCCGTTTTTTTTCTTTTTTTTTTTTTGTCCGGAGTGTGATATGGTCAGGAACAGCTCGTACCTGCAGACTCCAGGTTGTGGGGAGCCATCCTTAGCCTGTCCGCGAAAATAACGTAGGATTCCGCCCTACACTAGGCAAGGGGCAACGCCGAGGACAGCCCGGCGACAGATCGTGATCGACATCACGTCCGCCCTGACAGCTAGGCATCCGGTGACTGGACGTCCACCTAAACTAGTCGAAAGAAAAAGAAAAGTAGCAAAAGGGAGTATGCAGGTCTGGGGATGACAGCCCACTTCGAGGTTATGATGTGCAGAGATACTTACCTCTTCTGGACATGAGTTGGATTCCAGTCGGGTAGGTGAAGCTTCCATTCTGTTGAATGACAGGGGAAATTAGCAGCCTTGGTCTCGTGTGTCTCGAGCCTGGTAGGGCGTTATGCGTGTCTTGACAACCCTGAGCCCGTCCTATTGTCCCCGTCCGAGAGTCCTAAACCATGCTTGGATCAACGGAGAATTCTAGATTGTAAATCTATATAAGGTCGAGGATCTCGCCTCTCTTCCTCTCGATTTCATTCCGGATCAGCATCACATCAGACAATCACTAGACACCAGTCATCCGACCTCATCTTCTCGACCTCATCCCGAACCACCCGCCTCCAATCTCTCTTAACTTTCGCCGTTGAATTTTCAACTTCTAATTCTTCCTCACTGACAATGCGTTTCCAAGTCGTGTCCACCCTCCTCTTCGCCGCCTCGGCCCTTGCTTCTCGCCAGTGCCACGAGGTCCCCGACACCACCACCACCGTCCCCACAGTCCCTACCACTCCCACCGAGCCCACCGAGCCCACCACCCCTACGGTCCCTACTACGGTCCCTACTACCCCCACCAACCCTGGTAATGGCGGCAAGGATGTAACCGTCGTCCAGGCCGAGAATGCTTGCGGCAACGATCTCGAGCTCCACTGCTGCGAAGACGAGCAGTCCTTCGAGGGTCTCGGTCTCCTTTCCAGCCTTCTCGTCGGCGGCGCTGGTCTCTTCAACGGATGCTCCAAGCTCTCCGTTGCTGGCCGTAAGTGAATATCATCTGCACTTTAGATGCTCCTGCTAACATTCTGGAACCTCCATAGTCATCGGCGTTGGCGACCTTCTCGGAAGCCACTGCAAGCAAACCGCCGTCTGCTGCCACGGCGGTGAGACCACCCAGAACGGCCTCATCAATGTCGCCATTCCTTGCATTGCTATCGGCGGCCTTCTCTAAACGGTTAATGTGATGCCAAGGCTGGCCCACATCATCTCGGGAACTGGTGTTGGATCCGAGCCTTGTCTGGATGCTGATGACGGTTGGATTGACGGTTCGTTTTGGTGCCTAGCGTAATGTCCGACGCGGCCAACTCGATGAGGTTGGCCGCCTCTGGTGATATCACCAATCATTCATTTCTCTCTGTCATACTATAGATTTTGCCATAAATCAGTTTCTTTGTGTATAGTATAGATATCTCTAATTTATAATCTTTGACTGCAACTTCCTGGCCCTCCGTTCCCGCTGTGTTAACGTAGACAAGTGGGAGTTGGAGTTGGGACTCTAGCGTCTAAACATGTTTGGACGGCTTGGTGGGCTTGTCCCCGCCATCGGCTCTTCATCCAGGTGGTCCCCCAGCCACAGTCAGCATTCCACACATCAAGGGCCTGTGACGCTATCTAACTTTATTGATCGGCGTGCTATTGATGTCAGGCTCGCCGAGCGGTGTAGGTATCACTCCCCGAATTCGGTTTCAGTGGAAGCCGGGGAACATTGAATCCACCCATGTGGGGGGTACGGGACATTCTGCTTTTCACAATAGCCACAAGGACCCAATGATGTTGGTGGCGTCCCAGTGGCAGTACATGAATGTCGGTGGATGACACGTAGCCTGCACTACCACTGATGTGAGCTTCCATCAGTCCAACGTCGGAGAGACACTGCTCATTCGATTCCGTAGGAAAATATACCTGAAGCTTTCCCGTTGGTCCATACCATGTTGGCAGTTTCAATATGGTGGTCGCCCGCCTCGGTTTAGTGTCTGCCATCAATGATGTCAATGACGAACATGATCCACATGGATAGCGCCCATACGACATCCCTACAGAAACTTGACCCCACAGACAGCAACCCTCATTGCGTTCGAGACCGCACCGGTTCCCTATTCCTACCATAATCCCGCAGTACAATTAACCAGTCTCCATCACTACTTGCATGTCGTGTGAGACGTACTTTGCTACCCACAAACGCCTCCTTGAACGAGGTGGTTTGCCGGTCTTGTGATAGATAGGTCATAAGCTTTTTCCGGAGGGGCAGGTTGGCAGATCGCAAGGAGTGAGAGTTACTGGAACGGCGATGGGCAAGGATTGGACCCGAGATGAACAAACCCAAAACCTTTACATCATATCCACGTATTACCGACCGTGGTGGGAAACTCCTGACACAGTTCTCGATAGACAGTGAAGGAACCTCGCTGAGTTCCAACATGATGTATCAGCGGCAGATAACATGATTCAAGACAGGAAATCCACCCCATTCCCATTATATTTATCCCCGGACAATTCCAATCTCATGGTCGAATACAAGCTGGCATTATACGACCCTCAGGCATAACTATCCACATCAGTCGGCAAAATCAGTTGGCAAACACAAGGAAAATGACTACCACCGCCCCCCCGATCCCCGAATTCGAAGATAAGGAGTATTACCGCTCCATATGGCGAGGAGGCACCGCGTCGGGTGTTGTCGGGGTCGCTGTCGGTCTAGCGCTCACCGCGGGACTGCAACGCTATTACCCCCCGTTTAGAACACTCCCGTTCTACATAAAACCTACCTTTGTCATTTTCCCTGGCATGCTAAGCATTAGTACTGGCGCAAACCGAGCATCTC
Source organism: Scedosporium apiospermum (assembly GCF_000732125.1). Taxonomy (NCBI): domain Eukaryota; kingdom Fungi; phylum Ascomycota; class Sordariomycetes; order Microascales; family Microascaceae; genus Scedosporium; species Scedosporium apiospermum. The sequence continues at coordinate 203,981 of NW_015971803.1, forward strand.
ACGCCTACCTGTCCCGCATACATCCAGAACTGAAGCCGCAGCCAGATGAGGCGGCCGAAGAGCGCAAGATCCTTCGCAAGCAGGAGCCTAAGAAGCAGCAGGCAAAGGATTGGCTATATGACCACCAATACGATATCCTAGGAGCAACATGGTTGGCGACGATGACGACTGTTCTTGAGCGTATGCGGAGGGACAAGACGACCACGGCTGCTAGGAAGCTTGTCCAGGCACGAGTTCTTGCTCAAGCATCCACATTGGCGGTCCTCTTGGTGACTGCAGTTCTCGAGGCCAATGATAGGAAAGCAGAGAGAGGAAAATACCAGAGAGTGGTTCTTCGACCCCGCCAGGCCGCAACTGCAACCATGCGCTAGAATGTTTATGTTTAATATTTAGTAATTGGCAGACAACAGTACATCGTTAATGATTTGAAGAGTTATACGAGATGTCGTATTTGCTCACACTTCCATCAATATGTGAACTGGACTTCACATAAATTCGGGAATAATTGGCATAATTATGCCGACGTCGACGTCGAAGTTCGTATGGAATCAGCCCAAGGTGCCAGGCATGTAAGGGAGAATTTTACAGTGGCACTCTGGCTATTCACTCCCCACGGTCGGCATCGATCGTCTACCTTGTAGACACCCAGGCAAGAGAATCATTTCGCCGATGTGACATGGATTCCACAAAAAGACAAGCGAAAGTACCCGGCCGAGGCCCATCCAGTGGAAGCCATTGGTATTCGCTGATATTGGCAGGTTCAATATATCGACCCGTAAGCAATTTGTTTTCATCATTAAATCTACCGACCCGGTTTCTGGCTGCAGACGTGAGAATCTCGGATATAATTTACGGGTTTCCCACCCTCTTCAACCCCCAGCGCAAGCCAACTCTGATGGCTCTTTAAATAATCAGAATCAAGGTTCATCGTCTGCTAAGAACACCGCAACGCCGGGCATTCCATTATCGCCATAGACATGAAGTTCCTCGTGTATTTGTTTTTGTCTCTTCTCTGGTATGTCTTAGCCCTTGGACGTAGCCCAACCTTCTCTGCAAGTTGATCTTGTCACATGCGTCAATTGATCCTCGTGGGAGTCCTACCCCAAATCTAGCAGAACCTGTCAAAGAGCAGAATAAATGAAACTCCTGACAATGTCGTTTCGCAAGGGCTAACAGAAAGTAGGCCACCTGCCAGCTTCGTAGCCGCACAGTCTCGGCCCCCATGTCCCTTTTGCACCTACACTCGCACGATCACGGCCTCCTCGGACTCATGCCCGTCCCCCAAACCGCTTCGCCCAGGGATTGACTGTCCACAGTTCTTGCCACCGGCGGAGCCCTGCACAGTGACAGGGGAACAGGTCCGCATCCCCGGCTTCAACGCCCGCTGCCCAACGACGCCAACCATTACTGTATGCCCGACGCAATCCTGTCCAGCGTCGCCTTGCGAGACGGTAGAGCCAAATGGTGGCTGGACTATTACTGACGTTGCTCTCAAGTGCGTCACCGACGTGGTGCCTTCCATCGAATCACAGGGAATAGTCAGTACGACAATTGATCACATTTCGACTTAATCGTTGGGGCAGGAAGAAAGAGGAGGCGAAACAGCGGGTTTATTAATTTATCACTCGATCTCGAAAGCTGTAGCTAAGAACTACAATTAAGAAAGGAAAATAACTGATCATTTTTGGGGGTTGTTTGAGCTGCACACGACGTGACGTCTTTGGTTCAGAAACTGGCCTACTTCTCAGGCAATACCCACTCCATCTCATTTCCCGTCGGAAGGGCTCTTGGCAAGTCCTCGGCTAGCTGATATGGAAGGCTTCGCGTCGGATTCGCTCCACTGCTTCCTCTATTGGAAGGGCAGCGCCTCTTGGCCGGATGAACCTGATGTTGGTTCCGAAGTTCGGCGGGCCTCGCATCCTCGTTGAAAGTATCGTCAGCGAGAAACTCGGCACTTCCAGCCGCGCCGGACATGGTGGCGATTTGAATGCAAGCCCATTGGATGTCCAGCATGGTTTTCATCTTTTCAGCGTCGGCAGGAGTCACTATAATCGGAAATATGCCACCCGAATGAGGGAGGCAACTCACGGGCGGGTGCCCTTCAGCGTAGCCGATATCCCCAGTTTCGAACACCTCGAGCTCCCTGAGATAAATTCCTTGTTTCCAATCCTCCACCAACTTTTTACCTTCGCCCATGTCAAGGTTAACAGTTCGCTTCCAGGCAGAGTCACCTGTCTTCGTCTCTCCCTCGCCCTGACCTGCGTCAAGATCCTGGGCGCCATGCGGCAAAGCTTGAGAGTTCGGCATCCAGTAAAACTGAAGTTGGACGGCGGAGTCTTGTTCGGTTTCGGGGACCACACCAACACACTTCAGGGCAAAGCTGGCCCTAGCCCACGCATGTTGCATGTATTCATCAATATCCAGCATATTCCATACCTTATCCGAGCAGCCAAGATGGGCTAGGAGGAGGCTTTGGAATCGGCGCTTCGAATCCGGCCCTGGAAGGAGAATGTGGGCTGCTTTGGCCCGAGAAGTCATGTAAAAACTCGACTTGGACGAATTGAGACCAAATGGAACGATGTGGCAGACCTCGTCACCGTCGGTGCCCAGGACACAACCATACCCATCTCGCTTACGACACTAGAGAAACAAAGATGTTAGCTGGAAGCCTAGCATGGGGATAATTCGACCCTACCTCCAATCCCTCATCGCGGTTTTGTTTGATCATTTCTCTCTCTGGGATTGTCTCCGCTCCGGAATCGCCAGGCGGAGGGGAATAATAATCCTCGGACGCAAAATATCTTGGTGCACGAAGAACTGGATTACCACATAGTCAATAAACGTTCGTCGGCATGAATGGTCAAATATTGGGACGTTCAACGTACAGAGGTGAACAAGACGGCGGATCGCATCAAATGGTAGGCTGTCGGAGACATTCTGTCTGAGATACTCGAGTGGGATAGTCATGATGATGGCGAGCTGGAGGACCGTCAATCGAGTCAAATCCTTGAGCTTTTCGTCGTCAATCCCATCCCAAATCTCCGCTTGGATCTTGCGGGCGATCCGCAGGCGTTCCTCGATCTCGTCGGCGGGAAGCAACTTTTCCACGATGGTGCCATATTCATCGGCTCGAGATTGTAGATATTTCGAAATCGCGTCGATGCTGGCTTGGTCAGTGTTCGAGGCATCCAGAAAGGCATCGAGCTCCTTATGTAGTTGGACCCGTTTTCCCTTGCGGACTGGAGGCATCGCGGCAGTGTTGCGTTGAAGTCTTCTAAAGTGTGGAACTCGTGGCAGAGGGAACGGATTTAGCCTCTTGATGATGGCTGGGGAGGGATGGTGGAGAGGATTATGACCGTTCGGCAGGCAACAATACCTGCTTTTACTACTGGAAAGGTTCTTGTTTTGCCTTTGCTCCATCGCGTTTGTTGTCCCCATTACATAACATGTCTGTTTGTACAACAAACAAAAGGAATTCCTTGTTATTATTGCTGCAGCTCTAATTCAGGTAACCGTTGTCACATGTTGCACATGTTGGCGTATTATTCTCACTGGACAAACGGTGTTAGAAAAGACAGAAAGCATCTCATGCATCTCCATCTCAATACTGCTCCTTCTAAGTTCTGACTAGGGTGATTTCATTTGTTTCCTCCTGGCAGTAGTCTCGGGGACCTTGGACTAGGAGAAGTGTCCGAAAACAGAGTTTCGTATCTTTGCAGCTTATTAACTAGCCATTCTACAGGTTGGCAAAGGCTATAATAGTCCCGAAAGTAAGACAAGACTTCCGTGAGTCTATTTCATGCCCTTGCGAAAGCCATAACCCACCTCCATTCTCGGTTCTGCATGTTACAATACAAGGTAGCAATTCATACTCGTAAACTGTCTTTTATGTTTCTTGATGACGTTCCGATGCGAGCACCCACATATTCTTGTGGGAGTAAAGTCCAGCGTAATTGTGCTCTGTCCAGGGCTCGGCGGGATTGGCCAGTGACCAGTCAAAATTCCGTATCAGCTGTATTTTCAATGTGACGTTAGATCAAAACCAAGTTCAAAAACAAAGAAAAAGGATCATCTTCGCGATAGCCTACCTCGAAAAGGACCTTGCTAATTTCCATGAGGGCTATAGCCTTCCCAAGACACTGGTTTTTCCCATACCCAAAGATAATCTCGTGTGTTCGATTCATGAGGGCTAGCTTCGCGTCGTCCGTTTCTAGAAGCCACCGCTCGGGTCGGAACTCGTCGGCATCCTCGCCAAATACATCCTTTCGTCTGTTAAGAGCCACGATGGCACAGCTGATGTGCGTCCCACCGGGAAGGAAAACAGGCTGTCCGTCGACGACAACGGTATCTCCTCCATCGGGAACACGTTTGGGGAGTTGTGACGTCACGGGAGGGTGCAATCGATTTGCTTCTTTGATAACTGCATGTATATATGGTAATTTCCGACATTGAGCATCCGAAATGACCCCAGGAGATGGCGGCGCAAGTCCGTCTCGAATGGCTGCGTCAATTTCAGCCCGGAGCTTGTTGTAGATACGAGGATGCGTCAAAAGGTATAGCATGATTCCACGAAGCGAAGAGGCGGTAGTGTCGGAACCTGCAACGATTTGCAGACAGGTCTCGGATACGAGATCCTCCTCCGCGAGTCCGTGACGGAAGAAAGATGAAATCATGTCGGAGCGCTTTTCGGTATCTTGCTTGAGCCTGTCTTGAACGACGGCCCGGGCGTTAGCGACCAACTTGCCCAAGCCAACCTTGTCCTTCTCAGAAGGACCGAGGAATTTGAAGATGATGGGAGTGTGGATGAATTTCGTGAGCCCGAGAGCGATGGATACGGCATTGACAACAAGACCTATCTCTCCGGATTCGACAAACGTATCGACGTCAGCATCGGCGCGTAGGTCGCCAAAGGGCTCGCCGAAGCCAATGTTGCTGATGACATCGAGCGTGAAGTACTGTATCTTGCGTGCAAAGTCGAATGGGTTCGCCCGGGATTCTGTAGACAGGTATTTGCTATGGACGAGGTCAATCAACTCAGTGATGTGCGTGTCGATGGATAGTTCTAGCCTAGAATTGTCCTTGCCAGAATACTGTAGCGAAGGCGAAGCAAATTAGGCATATAATCCTCAAAACAAAAGAGGGGCGACCGTATTGATCCATGATTGAAAGGAGACTTACCCCCGCAGCCAGCTGCTGTCTCCGGCGCTTGTGCTTTTCTTCGTCGAGTTCGCTAAAAACATGGTTCTTGCCAGCTTGGAAACGCGTGGCGAGATAGTAGTAGTCGGCACGGGTATAGGGCGAGCGGATCGAGTTCATGTGGAAGAGAAGTTCCGGAGACGAAGTTACGAGGTCGTTCGGGCCAATACGGGCGATGGAGCCTACAAAGTAGATATTAAATAAGGAGAGCCGCTCTCGATCGAACCCTCCTACAGAGGATTTGAGGAATCAGGGAATCGGAAATGCAGAATCTTCGTACCGTATTTGTCGCACACTTCCTTGTATTTGTCGTGAGGTTTCCAGCTGAAAAGAGCGCGAATGTGCCAAAACTCAGACATGCCGGTGCTAAAGGGGCCCCCGAATTTCCGGAGCCGATAGTATTGTCGAATCTTGCCAGCGCTGAAGACGGCGACAGCGGCGGCTACCCACAGCCATTTATTTTCGGAGATGTATGTGAGCCAGCCCATTTTGAAGGAGGCGAACTCGCAGTTGGGAGAAGGAACAACGCCGCGATTCCTCCTTTTCACGTTGGGAAGAGAGGCCCTCATATGGAGAGAGGGATGCCTTCCCGGCAAGAGTGGGGGGTCGTCATCCTTGGCAGCTTGGAGGTCCCCCAACCATGATAATTCTCCATATCCTTGTCTGGTCCACTACTTTTTCCAAATGACAAGGGAATTCGGAATTTGGATGCAACCATCATCTCTTTTGGGTCCTGAAGGTAGGGATTATGGTGAATGGGGCACCGGGAGAGATGTGGATGGGAGCAGGATAGGGGGTCGTGAGTGGAGTAACCCCATCAAGACTATCGGAAGGATGCAGTAATTTGTCCAATGATATGGATTCTATTACCCCCTGTCCGACACGCTAAGGGCAGCCATCCATGAGACGAGCGGGAGCGTGGGTGTGGTGGATGAGGATGAGGATGATGAGACGGACTTATGAGAGAGACTCACTGCCGACGAAGGCACAAAGTAAGCTAATGGCTTGTCGTGGACAAAGTTGGTGTACAAAATAGTGGACTTACCGTCCGATCAAGTATGAGACCAACATCTGAAGATGAAGAAATTACGTCTTCCTACGCCATGCAGCACAGGCTTCGCTTCGAGAGTGTTACTCGTGATTGGACGGCGCATTACCTAAACGAGGAAGGAGCATCCGGGGAAGTACGAAGCCCACTCCTTCGTGTCTTCAATTCAGCTTCTCCACCACACCTTGCAACAAGCACCAAAAGCCGACCGTGATTCACGGTCCGCGACTCGCGGCATCGGTCCCTAGTGCACCAGGGTACATTACGAAGTTTGGCCAGACAATGTCTAGCGAATTAAATTTTGTCGGTAATGGGTGAAAGGATGGTCCATTACGACACTACGCTCCTGGTCAAAATTCCAACCTTCTGGGGTATTTAAACCAGACCAATAACCCCGGGGTCATCATCCAAGGATTAGTACTACGAAGTACCTCGTCGACCCGGTCTTGGGCAACCAAATGATCTGGTTCCGCCAATCTATCCGTGCGAATTCCTGTCCGCCTTTCCATTTCCTCCTTGTGAGGTAGCTGTACTGTCTACTTCGGGAGGATTCAACTGCATGCCTAAGGCTCTGCTCAAATGCTCGATAGTAGCCGATCATGGCAAACCGCTTGACAATTCGACAACAATCGCCACCCCCGGCGCCGACTGGAAAGCATTCATGACTTTTGAAATAGATAAAGCTCTTGTACGCACTCTGGGTTGCCTATTCCTCTCATCGCGACGCCATGGGGGCAAAGGCTGCCACTTTCGCTTGAATTTTCACGCTTGTCTCCGAAGCCTTGTCGAAGAAAACAGCTTGTTGGGGATGGAAATTACGCCCAATATTGAAGTTGGTGGCGAGAAGAGCAGTTGGTTACGAAAATGTCAAGTGCAAATCCTGTGTGATGATAGTTAACGTCCCGGACACCTTGAGGCAAGAAACGTAAGAAAGAGTACAACCTATCCAGAACAACTTTCTAATTCTACTTTCATCACATCACCAGGCGGCCGCTTCTAGGTATAGTGAAGTCGTTACCATAGCTCTACTAACAATTCGAACCTCCACCTATCACTAAATCACAGTTATTTCGTGATGTGGAACCTTCAACCGGCGATGATGACCACTTGAACTAGTGTCATTTGCAGATGTGTACTATTCATACTTTTGTCTAGATGCGAGTTGCGCCGACAGACCACTTCGCAGTGCCCCTTGCCATGATAGAACGATCATGAGTACAACGCTATAACTATGTCATCTTGAGCTTTTCTCGCCTCTGTCGTACTAGTAAAACCATTCATCAGTATTGAGAAAACATATTCCTTGCCATCTTCTGCCGAAAGATATCCCGAGAGCGAGGAAACACCAGTCAACGAACCCGTCTTCGCCCGCACATGGCCTGCAACAGGTGAGCCAACAAACCGGTCCTTCAACGTCCCATCGACACCTCCGATGGGAAGCGCGTCGAAATAAGTATTCCACTCCTCCCCGGTAAACGTTTTCCGATTGTGCACCAGCAGGTCAGTGATGAAGCGTGCAGTCACGGTGTTCAAACTTGACAAGCCGGATCCATCAACTGTCGACACGCCAGCAGAGTCGATATCCTCCTGTTCCAGAAACGCTTTCACCACCTGCACACCAGATGCACTGCTGCCCGGCTGGTTGGGATATTCCGCTCGTCCAACGGTCTTGAGAAGAGCCTCGCCGTACATGTTGTCGCTTGGCTTCATAAACAGTTTAAGGAGCGAGGAGAGAGGCTCGGATTTTGAGGTTCCCAGCCTCACGGCTTTGCGGGGTGCCTTGCCTGGTTTAGTTGGGGACCTCGGGACCTGCACGCCGGCTCTGTTGAGGGCCAAAGCGAAGCGATAAGCCGTAAACGCATTGGGATTGTCGATTGTGATTTGAAAGGTTATGGGGCCGCTGTCCGCCGAAATGGATCCCCCGAGGATAATCGTGTTGGTACCGTGGAGCCGTTCAAATACACCACTGTTTTGGCCGCCGGCGGCAATAGTGTCGATAGTGGACTGGATATCCACGTACAGCTCTTCATCGGCCGGCACGCCGTTTACTTTCACAGTCGCAGCGCTCCCCTCGGCAGGACCAGGGGAGACAGTGACACTAACCACATTCAAATCGGTATTGAGTCCAGCCACCTGAGCAGAATAATAAAAGCTCTCGTCGTCTTCTGACCAGCCCTCGCCGAGGAACTTGTTATCGAAAACCGATCCATCCCCATACACGTTCCCCGTAATCCTCTTCAACCCTGTCCGCGCAACTAGATCCCGCGCTAGATCGGCCAACCTCTCGGAAGTTAGCGAGGGGTCGCCTGACCCGACCAGCCATAAATCTCCGTTAAGCACGCCGTTCCTATTCACGGCGCAGGTTGCGAACGCCGCAGTGTCGAAGATGAAGTCGAGACCCAGTTTGGAGAGGGCGACGGCGGAAGTAAGGAGTTTTTGGTTGGAAGCGGGAATCAACGGGGAATCCTCGTTCCGAGTATACACAATGTCGCCCGTTTCAAGGTCGTAGACTCTGACCCCGACGGTGGCATCGGCGAAGGTCGGCCTGGAAAGGATTTCATCGACTCTGGAGGAGAAATTGGTGGCGGCCGCCCCCGCCTGTGCCGCGAGCCAGAGACACGCGGTGCCGACTTGACCAAGACGCATCGTGATTTGAGCAACCGGATAGTGTCGACGAGATCGTTACTGGTGGCTCCTGGTTGTGAATTGTGAGTGTCAGCCTTTCTCGAGAGCCTGCAGCTACAATGGCCAAAGTTCACGAAAATGCAAAATATCCGCCCGACGAGTCCGGAAGCAAGAGCTGGTCTACATGCATTGCGAAGATCGGACGAACGCGTTGGTTATATGCGGTCTTTATTGATCTGAACATATTCTTGGCGAGCCCTGATCCCTGGTTCGTTAATGCGCATGGTTTTAAAAATATCTCGGAAAGATCAAGGCACGGGAAGTGGTCGCACCGTTTCTGGCCAATCGGGGCATCATGAGTCCATGATGATGGCGTTGATTACGGCGAGGCCTGGCGATCTTTATCCAGGAAGTAACGCGAGGTTACGACGGGCAGGGTAGAACTAGATTAGAGTGGAGAAACTGGAGATGCAATGGACTCTTTGAAACGAAATCGCACATTAGCTCCGGGCTAATTATGAGACTGGATACAACATCAATGACCACTTTTTTCCAGATGATGATCACTACACCTGAAAAAGGTACCACAGGCCCCCAGTACATCCACGATACAGCAATTTTACACTGCGTTAACCTTCCGAACACTTCATCTCGGACCTGCCAGCATTACCCTTAGGCAGTTCCTTACTGAGGTACGGCAGAGGATAATAGTTTCTATAATACACTACTTATAAATAGATAAAAAGATCAGATGCTGTTGTAACGTATTCGATTTTTTTTTTTTTTTTCTAATTTTCTATCGTTTTATTTCTTTTCCTGAGGTAGGGATTGACCAAGATCAACTGCTGTTAAGGTGGAGATACAAATTTTGTTTTATGGGGAACCTGGTACTGTTGCTCTTTCAGGTTTAGTGGGTGCTCTGGAATGTCATCAATTGGTGTTGTATCTAAATTAGTCCCATCGATCCCGTTCTCGCCAAGACCACCTTCCGAACTCGCCGAGATCAAATATCACGGACACGCGATGCTGCACTAATAACCCCCACTATCTCCGCCAAAATGCTGGCTTCGATTTATGGGAAGGGAAATTCGCAGCGTCGTACATTTTTTAACCAATCATTTTGGGTCGACAGAGATGTCACGGAGGTTGGGGATGGGGATGCTTCAGAATCGAGGTAGAGTCGTGATACAGATCTAAAAGATTCTAGTTTTGGTGGATTGACAATAGCCAGCTTACCAGCCCAGACGCTAATGTAAGGAAAAGCACGGGATCTATTGAGTTTGAAAGAACTTGCCCTCGACGCGTCGCTGACCCATCAATCATGTCGAAAGTCGAACTGTCTTGCATTAGAATCAACATGAGACTGTCCAGGTCTCAGATACGTGTCTCGCGAGACCCATGGATTTGTAAAGGAAGGAAGATAAACTGAGGTCTGGAATATGAAAGTCTATGTTTACTTTTGCACAAGCCATGCCGTGACGAAAAAGGCAGCTGGGCCTATTTCGAGAAGCGAGCGATTCCCGAGTCAAGACCACACATCGTCTTCGGCAAGCAGGCTGAAAAAGGCCAAAACAGCGTCCGGTATAACACCATGCTATTATTATCAATGTAATAGTTTTGGAGATTAAGAATACATATGCCAAAGAGCAGCAGATACAGGATTCATCATGATTCATAATTACCACTTCCCACCATGTAAGATATGTTTGGATCCCTCAATCGCTAACGAATCGAAGTGCCCAGACGGCTTCTTCTTAAAACGCCTCGATGTCACCCAATACAAGCTGATGCTAGTGTTCGAGTCTCCTCTTGCGTATTGCAGGCGACCTCGACACCAATTCTCAGGCATTAGAGCTCATGGTGTTCTCCGTGACCGCGTCGACGTCCAATAGATACGAGGGCGCATCAAGGATTCGGGTTCGTCGGTCATCCACGTCATAATTAACCCCTCAAAAGCCCGTCGAAATATTTTGTTGTAATTTCATACCTGGCCATTTGATCGTGTCACACTCCCCTTGCTTTTCGACCCAATCCTTAATCCTGTCCGACAGCCATCCGGAGGTCTGCCGCATCGCCGGATCCTCTTCATGCCTAGTCGGGTATCCAATCTTGAACGACTTGCCGAGGGCGCATTTCCCCTCTGGGTGGTATGAGTACTGGAAGCATCCGCGCTTTTTCTCGCAGGCTGCTTTGCAGTTCTCGAGAGAGACATGGGCGAGTCTTTCAAACTTGGCCTTTCGTTCCATCGGCACCGTTTTCCACTTCTCGTTGTCTGTCGGCGGGCGGTTCAGGTAGATGAAGTCTTCGCTCACGTTGTTCCAGTCTTCGCGCAGATCGGTGAATTTGGGGAGAAAGTACTCGACGTACATGTCTCGTATTAGAACGGGGTTCGCTTCGGCGTTACTGGTGGACCTGCTTCTAAGATATTTCCTGATTTCAAACTCCCAAAAGAGAGACATCTCTTCGCTGTCGACGTGATGCATCGTAGCCAGGGGCTGACACCAATGGGTGGGTCCAAAGGGAATGCTCCAAACTTTATCCCCATTTATGGTAGGGAACTACAGAGCTAAAGTTAGCCTCGACTGCCCCAAAAAGGGAAAGAAAACATGTCTATCGCTAGGCATAATACGCCAAGACTTACGGCTTGAGTCACCCCAATATTTGACGTTTCTATCATAGCCTTGGAAAACATCCAGTCTCCGCAGCATTCTTCTGTTACCCGCTGGTCATAGGCGTTGCCAATACCCGGGTGCTCCCCGACAAAGTCGTCCAATGCGCCACGCGACATTACGTAGCCGCTGCCGCCGTGCGCGAAAGGAAAGTCTTTGTAGTGAGCAATGCTGCCCAGAAAGAGCTTCCCTGACGGGTCAAGTCGACCCAAGACCGACACGAGACTCGTCCAGAAAAGGTACGTGTCCGCATCGATAACGACATACCAATCGCGTCCCGGTCGCAAGTTGTACGCCTTTTCAGCAATGTGTATGTTCTTGTATTTGTCCATATTCCAGCCCTCCTTTCCCTTGTCGCGGTGCCTGGTGCAATCGGCCTGGCTTACCAGACATTCCCTCTGCGCCCGGTAGAGGTCAAAGTCGGAGGTTTGCTTGACGGTGTCGAGAACCGTATCGAGAGAGTCGCGCACGCGAACGCCGGCAATGGTCTGCTCCATATCGGAGAATATGAGCACGTCGGGCACGCATCGCAGGATTGTCTGGAGCTGAGTGGGGATTTTGCTGAAGGATTCGGTTGCGCCTGTCTTGACAATGAGGGTGATGTTAGAGTTGCGGCCGGGGAGCTGGGCACAGAGTGGATCGTCCGGAGGCATCAGTGGGCGATCTGTGATGGAGAAATCGGGAAAGGACGACGGAGCGCCATTGTGAGGTTTGTGGTGGAGTTTATTGTCGTGGATGGCGGCGTCGGGTCGATTGAGCTGCGGTCGAGTCTGTTGGGTCTGCTGACGAGGTGGCGGAGAGTGGTAGGAGTCGTCGTCGCCCGACTGAAAGAGAAACAAGAGAGCTGCCCAGGCGATGCAAGCGGCGATCAAGTATCGATGGGACTTTTTCATCTTGGCGTCCGTCGAAAAGAAAAATGCCAATTACCTCGACCTTGCAAAATTCATCGTGTTCCCCGAATCCGAATCTGCGGGACTCTGGATGACGCCGATATTGTCCAGATGACACCTGCAGGCAAAGAGAGACAGCTTCATTCAGGCTAATTTGGAAGATGTTCGGGAAAGGTCGACAAAGGAAAGCAACAGCGAAAGAAAGAAGAAGGGGGCGTTTTTGTGAAATGGCCTAAATTTTGGTGCGGCCGAGCCGACCAAGGAAACGACGAGGCAAGGGGTGAAGGATCGACATGGTCCTTGTTTGGTGGGCGAGAAGCGGGCCGGAGGAGGAAGGACCGAGAGGCGGGCCACGTCTTCTTAACACCAATACGTCCTGTACGAAGTACCTCGGTATTTTTTGTTGTGATTCGCCAGAGGAAACATGTGAGGAGCAAGAATTGCTTTGTGGAAGCAGCAGGATTCGAGATTGTTACACAGGTCCCGCATCCCCTCACCCATGCACCGGTCAACATTGTGATTGCCCAGGCCCCAGTACGAAGTACTTCGTACAGGGCTGCGACGCAACATCAATCGGAGAGAACATTCGACGATGCCTAATCTGGCTGGGGGCTTCTGAATCACGAAAAGGGTTTGCGGGGAAGTGTGGGGACAAGGGGATTTTAGCGTCTTTGCTTGACCAGCCAATGGGCCAAGAAGAATTGGGACGACAAGTAAAAAGTACACAGGTAGGGCCCTGTAGGGTAGGGTAGCACCATAATAAACGTATTACTCATCATTGAGACAAACGTATCAGTTTATCGGCCCCAGCTGCGCAGGTTCTTACCCATTCCGCAGCATCCACTATTCTAGAAATAGATTGGGATTTTATCTTGCCGATCCCGCTCTCACAGCAACGCCGATGATCCGGGTATGCTGGGTTCAACCCACTCCTTTGGATTGGCTTCTTTATGGCAAGTTGTGCGAAGCTTGGGCGTTTAGCTTAAGCTTTTTTTTATTTTTTATTTTTAATTTTAATTTTAATTTTTTATTTTTTGGCGCTTTTTCTGGGGTATTGGACGGCTAACTGTGCCGCATGTTGTCTGCGATCCAGAGTAGAGGTTCTGGTTAAGAGAAAGGGTAGCCCGTCCCGACAAGTAGGAAGAGGCCCTTCTTAGTGTCCGGTCAACGCTTCCACGACACACAGGGCCAGGTGGCTTCCTCTCTACTGACTGGTATGAAAATTTGCGAGAAGAGAGAGGGCATGGTGTCACCTGGACATTGTTATCTTTCTTTGGTGGGTCGGGAGACGTCTTCCACGACCAAAACACCTTTTCACTGATGCCAACAATCATCCCTCCACAGAATCTTCCTTCTCGCCCACCATCTCCAGCGCATCGTGGACAAGCCTTTTGCGCTCCTCCTGAACGGCATCAGCATCAGCAACCTTCCCCCGGGCGCGCAAAATCACCTCGAGGCCGTTTAGTCCTTCAAACAAATCCCCGCTCTCGCCCGTTGCGGCCCAATGGCGCCGGGCCAGCCTAGTGGCGTGGCGGATACTACGCTCAGCCACATCGAAACGGTCCAATCTACAACTCATGTTGGCCAGCAGCGAATAGATATTGAACGCGCCCTCAGGATACTTGTCAATGGCGCGCGCTTTGGCGGGGTCACGCAGTACGTCCTCGAGCAGGGAGATGCCCTCCTCGAGCATGTCGCGGCGGTTCTGGTTGGCGCCGTGGTGGCGGTAGTGGCTGGCCCAGCAGCACACGGCCACGATGTGGCGGAGGTCGTACACGGGGTGATGGGCCTCGAGGCCGTGTAGCAGGTCACGGAACTGTGGCGTCTTGTCGTCTGGGTTGCCCTCACCGTTAGGATGTATTAGTCCGATGGCCAGGCCGCGGAGCTCGACTGTCCGAGGGTGGAAAGGGCCGATGTGTTGCGAGAAGCGTTCGACGGCGATGGCTGCGCACACGCCCAAGTGATGCCGCCCCATGGCTGTGTGAGCAGAAGACTTGTGTCTCTTTACTCCTAACCAAAGTGCGTGCCAGAGAAGGGCTGTGGGGTGAAGAGGGCGTCCAGGATATGTAGGCGACATGGTAAGTTCGTGCAGGTGTCGGAGCAGCTGCCTCTCGACAGGCCGAAAGTCTCGCACCGATGCCTCGCGGAAGAGAGCCATGATGTACATCATCCAGAGCGGCAGCAGGGGTGGTTCGCAACTTGAGCTAGAACACAGAAATCGCGGCAGCTCGGCAAATGAAATGCGCATCAGACGTACCCCCTGGGCAAAGTCGCCCGTCTTGCCGCCGTTGTTGCCACACGACGGCCGTTCTAACATCAACACGGCAGCTCGGAAGCGACTGTAGATTTCCTCCCCGGCGCGCATGGCCTGCTCTGTGCGCGCGACAGCTAGCTGGTCTCCGTCTCCCTCGAATGCCCACCGCCGCGTCGCGAAGGCGCCGTCATAGTAGCCCCGCAGGGCGCGATACACCATCTCCTCGTTCTGCAGCTCATCCGAGGCGTGGGGCCGGCAATTTGGGACCGACTCTGACGAGTGCTTCCAGAGTCCCCAGCGACGGAAGCGCGTCCTGTACATCTTCGCCGTCGCCGAAACCCCATATTTGCTCTCCATGGCCGCCATGATTTGAGGCAAGGTCATGTTGTGCTGGTGGTACAGTGCCGTGATGGTCTGTCGGTACTTGTTGAAATCGTCCTCGGATGCCCATTTTAGCCTGCCTCGCTGATTGCTACTGCGGGCAGACATGTCTAGACTTGCTACTATTTTGATGAGGAGAGTCTTGGTCTGCAAAACGTGGGTAGTGGTAATCGGTAGCTGAGGGAAGGCAGTTTTGCAGCAGCTCTGGAGGTAACATGAGAGATTCCGGTAGAAAAAGACTTAGACCATCTAGAAAACAACTGGGCCGGACACTTGCTTGACGCGGCAGAGGCAACGTCATGTGATGTTAATTAGTACCGTCCTTGCCTCCGCGCCGGGCCAAGCCCAATAAGCCCACTCGTCGGTGCGATGTTGATCTGGGGCCGATTCGACATTAATTGATGCGAGGCCCTTTAACCGGACTGGCCCAGTCGAAACCCGATTCGACATTAGTTAGTACCTCGGCGTCCTTACCTCCACACCAGGTCAAGCCTGATAAACTTACTTGTTGGCGCGAGGTTGATGTGAGGCCCTTTAACCAAACTAGCCAAGCCGATACCCGATTAAGCCCACTCGTTGGTGTGATGTTGATTTGAGGCTGATTCGACATTAATTGATGCAAGGCCCTTTCACTGGACTGGCCCAGTCGAAACCTGATTCGACGTTAATTAGTACCTTGGCACCCGCCGGATAAGCCCACTCGTTAGTGCGAGGTTAACTTGAGGCCGATTCGACATTAATTGATGCGAGGCCCTTTAACCAGACTGGCCTAGTCGAAATCCGATTCGGAGGCGCCAGTTAGCACTTACGGCTGACTCCGTCGTGCAATTAAACGCCGCCAACATTCGCAGCGTCGTTCACAACACAGCCTGCAAGTCAACTCCCTTCAATACCTAGGTACTATCGCGGGTAGCAATAGGTAGGTATTCCAATGAACTTGGTGCGACCAGTCTTCAGCAACGAATTACTCGACGAATCAGGGATTATAATGTCGCTTCCAAGAGCATCTGGTTGCCTCTGGCATCATGAATGATGTCTGTCTTAAGAAGTATATAAACTCCCCTCATCAACCACCCTTCGCCCCGATCTTGAAGCTATCGACACAAGCTCATCCATCTGTCGCTCACTCCTTAGCCTCAAAAGCTCCCTACCACAACCTCTCCAGAAGACATCTCTTCAGAAACAACAGTTCAACCAACAGAATGCATTTCCATTCCGCCTTCGCCTCTGTAGTGGCCCTCGTCCTCTTCGGGGCCAACACCAGCGCCGCGCCCGTCGCCGCGGAGGTGTGCTCGGCAATTGACAACCGGTTCCCCGTCGTGACCTTCCAGTCGTGGATCACCGACTGCGGCGACAAGGGAGGCCACACCATGGGCATGAGCCTAGTCTATCCGTCCCTCACCGACATCTGTCTTCCTCTGAACAGCAATATCCGCGGTCTGGATCTGCTGGAGGTTACTGAGGGCTGCCGCAGTATGTTCCTCTCGAATGACAGTAAAGATTCGTTCTCTGACAAATGTCAACACAGTTACGGCGTATCGCAGCCCTGTCTGCGACGACTACCCCTACGACGGCACGACTAGGGATACCGTCGGCTGTCTCTGGGCTGGAAACGAAGAGTTCCACTCGTACAAGTTGACTTGTGACAAGCTGCCGCTGCGTCAGGATGCTTGATTGGTGAGAGGAAAAGAGGTTGGCCGTTGGTTAGGCTCTATGGTGGATGATACCTTCGGTCAAGAGAGGATGAGGTGGCGAGGGGTGGATTTCCTAGGTCAAGAGGGAGCGAGGTAGTTAGGTAAGCTTAAGTTCCTACTGGGGAAGGATGTTGGGGAGAATGACGAGCTAGCAAAGCCCGGTTCTTGGGACGATTCCAGGTCGCTTTGGTATCTGTCCAGAGCTAGTAGCACATAACAATGGCTGAACTTTGCTCAGAAAACGCCAGGTCGTGCAGTATTCCATTGTGGCCCGGAGCACGTCTTCTAGCCGTCCAGCCCTCGAGCTGCAGCTTTGATAGTCTAGTTTCCCCAGATTCATCACCACAATACATATCGGCGTCTGCATAGCAAGATTCTGAAGAGAGGAAGCCCGTTGACACTCACGCAGTGACAAAGTAGAATCATAATCTGATGGAGGCTAATCCAAGAGGATATTAATTCTCTCCCGAAAAATCATGTACTGTAGTACCTGCCACGTGCGATGCGACCAGATTCCGACCTTTGCGTGCAGGGAATGATCCGCGTTGGATTGAATAAGCTGAAATTGGGAGGGGCAGGGGGGTTGGTTGGAAAATTATTCCTTGGCCGCCGAATTCCCGTGCCAAATTAGCGCTTTCCAGCCTAAAAGTCTACTTCGCAGGAACATTCGTTCTAACACCTTCCCGGATAAACAATCAGAACGGCAACATACCCTTCATGACACGCGCGATTGAAGTTCGTCCGCCCTCGAGGAAGCTTCATCCCCTCCGCTGACAAGGAGTATTTAACATAAAGAGACTCCTTATGTCCCGGAGTACGCCGCGTCAACCTTCAAGCCGAGTGACACGTCGTGTGGAGCGACAACCTGATCATTAAGGCCGACCTAGACGGAAAACTTGATTGGGCGTCGATTCTTACTTCTAGAGTATGGTGCAGGTTTTACTATCTACCCAGGTAGGCTTTACGGTGCAGCAGTGGGGCATTCTCAAGGGTATCCTGTGGCTTGGAGATCTCCGGGGTTCATTATTTCCCAAGGAGCAGTCCGTATCACCCTGGATATGGATTGAAAGAAGACAAGCATTGACGAAAAATGCCCAACATCGATTCCGACGTATAAAAAGAAGAAAAATACCGAAAATTGAAGAAAAAAAAAACAAGTCGCACTACAGAGCCGTATCTTAACCTTGGGGCGGGCATCGCTTTCTTCTGGATTCTTCCTCGCTCATGAGCCAAGTAACTACAGTAGGCCCTCCGTCGGCTCCGGTTGTTTTGCCATGCCCTGCGCGTGGGCTCTGATGATTAAGTATTGAGGTAAGCACCTCTCTGGAATAATAAGGCGAAGGAGTTAGTAGTGCTTTAACGGCCTAGAAGTTACATTATTAGACTCATCCTCCCCCATCCAGTAACATTAATAGATAGAATGCACTATAATCTTTCTAGCTGAGGTATTGATGATGATGGAGTTGTGGACTGCGTTATATCTATATATAACTCTTTATTATGATGATAGACTCCGAGTTGTTAATATTCACTCTTCCTGCCAGCGCCATCAATAGGTTAGACTGGAAAAGACGCACGCATATAGTAGGCCTCAAATCCACTGAACAATCCCCGTCCATTTACACCTCACGAAGTCGTGGATGCCTTTGAATTCACAGGGCCATTCAACCTCGAGCTTGCTTCAACGTATGCAGAGTTGGGCAAACAGGGCGGGAACTTTCTTTAACTCCCCATGGCATCCGTTTAGTTACCCTGCGGGGAATGTGATGGCTCCAGGGCTCGCTCGAGTTTGTAATCGGTGATATCTTTGTTCGATTCAACGCATAGTATTAAAGCATATTACGTGGAGAGATTGGTGAGCAGCCTCGACAAAATGTCTTAGATGCCCACACGTCTTGCGCATCGCACTTTA
This sequence comes from Scedosporium apiospermum, assembly GCF_000732125.1. Taxonomy (NCBI): domain Eukaryota; kingdom Fungi; phylum Ascomycota; class Sordariomycetes; order Microascales; family Microascaceae; genus Scedosporium; species Scedosporium apiospermum. The sequence goes on from NW_015971803.1 coordinate 222,650, forward strand.
GGCCTTTCTCTCTACACTTCATCCCATCAACTCCACTGTCGCAGTTACTCCACCTGGGGCTCTGCACAACACAAGGTAAGCCTTTCGAAGCTACTGCGACAACAATCACACCGCGGTCGGTTAGCTCAGTTGGTTAGAGCGTGGTACTAATAAGCTATCCGGCTTATCAAGTAAATGCCAAGGTCATGAGTTCGACCCTCATACTGACCACTTTCAACTATCGGTTCGACTTTGTCTTTTTTTTTCTTCTTTTTTTTGTTCCTCTATTCTTCTCTTTTCAGCTTCCTTGGTTTGTTGCTCTTTTAATTTTTATTTTGTTTATTTTTCGTCTTGTTTTGTTTTCCCTTTGCTGAACGCTGGTGTCGGGAGTGAGGACACCGGGGTACTATAAAAGGTAGATATAATAAATAAAGGGAAAAAAGAAAACATCCAGGGTAAAAGAAAACGCCTGTGGTTCTCAGAGACAGTTGAGGATGGTACGCTACCTCAATTCTTTCGTTAGGAAAAGTCCAGTATTGGCAAAAAAGTAAATTGTGGACATTGCAGGAATCGAACCAGCGACTTTCAGTAGGCATTGAAATGTATGCAAAACTGACGTCATACCCCTAGACCAAACGCCCATTTGATACTGACAAAGCGACGAAAGAAGCATGTTGAACGAAGAGTTCCCCAATTTGGTGAATTGCAAACTGTCCCAGAGTCCATCTCACAGCACACCCCTCATTCTCTTCTTCTTTCCTTTCTTTGTGCGGTCTGAATCTCGACTTGTACTTGTATTAACATGGACTCCCCGTGTAGAAACCGAGTCTCGGGCGAGTGGATCTCACTTTCCAATGTCCCCTGGATACCTGACTGAGGAGGTTCGACTTGATATTATATCCTTGATGCCATTCGCTCTTTTCAAAACAGGATGATAGGCTAAATGCACGCACGATTCCCTACTTCTGGCGTTGCCTGGTATCTGAAATGGGTGTTCTCAAGCACATTAGCCACACGAAATAATCTATTTTCTTCGCTCAATGTCGATTCGTAGTGACTGAATTAAAGATGGCATTCGATAAGTCCGCGACTACCTTTATACAATTCCGGGCGAATGGATGTAGTGAATTAGATATTTACCTCTTTGATATCTCGCCTTGCAGTTTAGTCGAGGTTCCACTTTCAACTGCTCATCGATCTTTTGACTTCGGGAGAGAATGCGTTATCTCATATCTACCCTGCTACTCGTAGTAGCAGTACAAGCCCATTGTGAGTCGTATGCCTTCGTCAATCTTGTGGCTTTTAACACTAATAAGACCTAAGACAAGTTTCCGAGGCTCATTGTCAACGGACGGCCCGAAACTGCCGACTGGCTTTCCGTACGCCGTACTAAAGTCCAGAATTCACGCGACAATGGTGCCGTCTCGGACGTGAATAGTCCCGATTTTCGCTGTTTCGGAGGGAGCCCTGGGACAGCCACCACGACCGTAGTAGCCGGCGATACTCTGGGTTTTGTGGCGTCATCAGGAATCATGCATTTCGGCCCCTGCCAGTTTTACATGGCGAGGGTTCCCGAGGACGCCAACATAAACACATGGGAAGCTGATGGCGACGTTTGGTTCAAGGTTGGGAGTATCAGTGCCGTGGAAGGCAACGGCCCGCTTGGTGGCGATGAAAAGGCTTGGCCTGCCTATCGTAAGGAGGTTCCCTCCCACACCACTGTTCTGCTGTTACATGAACTGACAGCTTTTCTTGATAACGCCTCCAGGCAAGACCGAAGTGAGCTTTACGGTACCTACTAGTTTGCCGAGTGGCAAATATCTCGTCCGTGTCGAGAGTATTGCCCTTCATCTTGCACAAAATCCTGGAGGTGCCCAGTTCTACATTAGTTGCGGACAAGTCGAGGTTACAGGAGGCGGAGACGGTACGCCAGGGCCATTGGTTGCATTCCCGGGGGCATACAAGGCAAACGATCCCGGGCTACTCTGGCCGTATTCACCTCCGAGAACTAGCTACACTGCTCCAGGACCGCCTGTATGGGAGGCATAAGGATGGGAAGATGAGTTGATTTCTGACCGACTATCTGGCTGCCGTTTCACATTGTAAGCCGTTCAATTGGCCGCGTAGTGCAGGTATGTAAGTTGACTGCTGCTGGATCTGCCCGCGTATCTGTCCTTCTTGTCCCTCAGCTTGCAAACCTGAAATCCAACCTTTTACTTCCTTTGTCTGTCGTGGTATCTAGATACGTCTGCCTCTCCTCGGTTGACATGACGTTCCACACTCTGTCCCGAGACTTATTGCGCCACACATAGTACAGCTTGACACTCGCATAAACCACAATATTCATAGCGGCGATGCCAATCAAAACGCGGTTTCCGCGTCGATACTCTGGTCGATCGTCCTTACGGTAAATGTTGGAGCTAATGATGGACTGCACTTGAACAAGCATGTTGTACACTGCTGCTGAGACAGTTCGGGTGCGCACGGTATTGGAGTTTCGACTGCACCATCCAACTTGCATTGGGTGTGGTGATGGATAAGACAACAAGACAGTCACTACGGCATAGGCCGCCCATCTGTTGATGCCGGATGGGAGTAGCGCAAGGGCGATGACGCAGGGGAGGAACCATATTTCGACAAAGATTCCAAGCAGAGCACGTTGATTTATCCGCTCTGAAATGAACGTGAGGAGAAGCATCTGCAGAATGATGCGTTAGCACTCAAATATTGGCTCATAAGTACCACGTGTGTGATAGATCGTACATTGGCGGTCGTGGCAACTTGACAAGGAATACTCAGCAAATTGGACTCGAATGTATCAAATCCGAGTTGTCGAAGAGTCAAGGTCAAATATTGATCCGGGGGCCCTGCCGGTATGGAGAATGTCAAGCCTATAATATATATAGGCCACAGGTCATAGTCACAGAGGGACTCCCAGAGAAGCTTCAGTGTGATGGCTTGACGGTTGTGCATGTCGCTCTTCGAAGGATCGTCGCGGAGAATCCGGTTCACCATGATCTTTTCTTCTCGCTCTGTAAACCACCCCTTTGGACGCCATAGCGCTCTGGTTTGAGTTGGGGATGGGGCCATTGCAAATACTGACCATACGCCGATCACGAAAGTGAGTATGCCCTCCAAAAGGAACAGCCTATACACAATTTTGTTAGATGGCATGTTTTCAGCAGCATTCCTGAAGCGGCTCACCATCGCCATCCTTCATATCCGTGATATCCCCTCAGCCGTAAGAGCCCGTACGCCAACAGCGGTGCGACCACGTCGGTCAGCCGATTTGCCATCCAGAATAGCGCGAGGCGGAAGGGCAGCTCTGTTCCCTTGAAGAAATAAGACATGTACTGGCGCATGGGTGATTAGTTCTGTGAAAGTAGTCGGAGGTCAGCTGGGCACGACGAACCAAGATCACATCGGGGATAAATCCGCCTTGAAGCAGGCCAATAAGAGCTCTCGTGGCAAGAAACGAGGAGCGGCCTTTCAGCCAAAACTGTCCCCCACTGACGATGCTCCACAGGATCATCTGGGCTGGAATCCACCGATCACTGTTCAGCCATTACAATTAGTATTGAGCTACAGAGAGGGTTCAATCGAGGGGTGCCACTAACGGTCCTATTTTTTTGCTAACAAGCTGGCTTGGAAGCTCAGCCAGCAAAAAGGATATTCGAAAGACAGTCTGGCCGAGATTGTAATCGTTGGTGTCCAATCCCAGGTCGTCAAGGAAATTGTCCGTATTGGCCTGGCTGATATTACTTCGGTCCAGGTCAAGAGCGAAGAACGCAAGGCAGGACCAGGCTGTGACCTTCCAATCTATTCTCCGAACAAGAGGTATCTCTTCGGCCCAGGTCCATCGGAAAGATGGATCAAATCGATGACGGTTCTCATATTTTTCACTCGGTTGGAAGTACTTGGCGAGCTCTGGATCATCGAAAACTGAAGGCTGAGTGGCAATATCCTCTGGCTTGTGGTTTCCTCTTTGGCGCCGCCAAAGACTTGCAATATTGGTCTCGGGTCGCTTTGGATTACCGAGGACCTGTTCTGCAAGGATGCGCTGGCGGATCTCTTCACTGTTCTCAGTGTCTGAATTTTGGGTTTTCTCGCCGGTCGACTTGGGGCTGTAGTCAATCGCCGTGGAGGTGTTGATAGAGGCCGCCTCTTGTTTCTCTTTCGCCATTATGTTGCAGCTTTTTGGGGTAGTCGGGATGATGTCGGGTCTCCTTCCTCCAAATCACTCGGTAAGTCACTGCCTCGACTGCCTCTTATAATCCCCCGAGGTGACCAGAGCATGTCATTCTGTCCCCGATAGCTGCTTCCACTTTGACTAGCCGGCATCTCCCTGTAGATGATGTTAGAATGCTAATGTTTTGTGCAATATGTTACCCTCCTCCGCCGAGGGGCTCACCTGGTGTCGGAGCTCTATAGAGTGGGCTTAACTTGTCATATTTAATTTTAATGACCCCCATCGTTCCACCGCATGCTCCTAATCCAGTCTTTTTGGGTAGTAGTAGCAATATTGGCAGTAATAGTACTCACCATCTGAATGGTTACGTTGCGTGATCCGTCCGCGGAGAAGCTTCCTTGGTTTTACGTGGGGTGCCGCAATACGCAACCGACTGTCACCCGCGCCAAGCCCCCGATTTTGCGTCGGACGAACTTAATTGGATCGGCCGGGCTGCATCAAGGGTGCCGGAATGCTGGTGGATGGCCCGACTGTGGTGTTGGGAACAGGGTCCGCATGGCGGAATAATGCGAATGGATGACGCACACCCGAAACTCGCCCAGCCGAATGAACCCCGAGAATGAGCCCAAGCCGCAAGATTAAGGAGCGGACTGGTTAAATATTAAAAGTTAGCGCAGGGAGCGTAGCAACAAGCTTGTCATGTCCGATTCAAGGATCCGGCCTTCAAAATGGGTTACGTGAAGAGGTCAACGCAATGGCAATTCCGAGATCATGTTACCTGGAGATCCGATCATATACTTAACGGGAGGCTACGGTAACCCAATTTGTGTCTAGCTGATAAGCCAACCTCATGAGAACAAGCACTACTGTCCTAGGAGTGCTCGTTTTAAGCCTTTTGGGACGTGTAGTGATACGGTTGATATCTGTTCGATTTTATTTCTTTGGCTAAGTAGCGATAGTACAAGACCGCCCGAGCTGCTAGATGGTTTCTTATTTGCTGTATGTTACTGCCCTGGGCCTGCATCAAGGTCGGCCCGTGACAGGGGTAAATAGGCAATGCTATGCAATGGTATCTTATGGGTCAAGGGGCGCTGCTTGGTCATATAATAAGTCGATTGTTTATGATCCCGATAGTCGCTATTTTGCATCTAGGGATGAAGATATTCAGAGACACCGTCGCCAAACTCCCAGTCAATAGGATTGTGTGGCCGATACCTGGTAAACGGCCAAGATGGCCGGGGTTCTATAAACAAAACCCCCTCCCGACTTTTATTCCTCCACTTTTTCACCCACTCGCTCCACCGCATAAGAGCTGCCATATCCTCGGGATTGGAATCTATGCCGGGCAGATGCGATAGTAGGTCGTCTAAATCATACCTCACGCGCCTTTCTCCATCAACCCAAATCTCAATATCATCGAGAATACCCTCATAGACTATAAGGCCAAATCCCCGGGACAGCCACCCAAAGTCTAGTAAAGCCCAGAAGGCGTTGGCAAGGTAGAAACCCAAGCGCTCTTCGAGTGCTGAACTGACATTCCACTGGTTCGTAGTGCGGGGCCAGGAGTACGGAGATTCCTCACCTGGCCCGGGGAATATTCTAAGCTCATCGGGAACCCCGTAAGGGGTTGTGTAATCATGGTTATAAAGGGGCAGTGGGTTCCAAAAAGAGTCCTCGAGGTCGCTGAGCTCATCCAGTTCTGTTCTTTGGTTAGATGTGATGCTGATTACGAGATGCCGAATTGTGAATCTGCATGTCGATAGGGAGCCGTGGTGGCTTAGCTGCCACGCGGGGCTAGACAATGCCTGTGGCCCCAACGCGAGGAATGAGGCGAGCAGGCGATAAAAGTTCCAGGCGCTATGCGGGGGATTCGGGTAGGTTCTGGAGACCTCAAAAGAGCTGTGCCCTCCGAATCTCTTAGATAACCCGTCTTCATCGTCGAAGATCCGGAAGTTCACGTTAATTGTGTTGATCTGAACTTGGCTCGGAGGTGGGCAGCATGTCCACGTCGGCAACAGACCACACCCAGGAATGAGCATGACGTCCAGCTCATACACGTGAGCAGCGTTTTGTGACGCGAGGAGATCCACGACATCATCGTGCAAAGTCCGGCACGCTAGGAGCAGCGACACGGCACTTGGTTCGCGCTCACTGATAAGAACCCAGACGCCCCAGTCGTCTCGGAGGCGCATACGATCTCGGGACTCTTGGGGACACTTGGGCGGAGGTTCCGGGTTCCAGATTGCAAGGGTCAGTATGATTTGGCGCAGCTCGTGTGGAATCTCTAGTAACGTCGCCATACCCGGACGTCAGATTATGACATGGCTCTGGGGTTGCTCTTGGACGAGGACTGACCACAAGCGGGCACACATCCTTGGATGCTTTCTTAGGATTCTACCCCGCCTCTTGTGCTCCATGACTCAATTAAGCGTCATATACGGGATAGTATCCCTCCCGAGGACGGCTAGGGATTTTTCGCACGGGTTTAAAGACAGCAGGAGACCTGGATACGATAATTAAAATAGACACTATTTATTGGAAAACGGGGGGAAGGTTGCTATTTGTTTATCTATCTAAACTGATTCCAAAATGGGGGAAGCGTTAGGTCCTTGGTTCCTTCCTAAATTTGGGTTCATCACCAGCGTGGAACGGTCAGATATAATAAAAGAACTATAACGGTGGCTGAAACAAGCCTTCTAGAGCTGTATGCCACCGATGTCGGAAATCTGACCATTTACATGAGATTTCGTCCTTTAGTAAACAGTCGAACTGCCTTCCATTTTATGTTGGAAAGAGCGGGCCAATTCCATGGAAATTATCCCATTCAGTAATTTCTTCCCTGCCGAAACAGTTTCTATGTCACAAACCCTGGCCGAAACCAATTCCCATTCCCAAAACGTTTCCCTTTCCCTTTCTATGCTGCGACTTCGGAAGACCCGCTGCCGTCTAAAAAGGCCTGTTTTACTTCGTACAGTGGTATTTTTGGGAATTCTTGTGACATTCGACGATATTTGCGCTGTCCGATCAAGCGTATCCGGTCCAAGATCTGCACAGTAGATTACAAGCAACCAAAAATTCAGACACAAATGACTGCACAGTACGAAGTAATGTTCCCCACTTTCGAGCCTTAACAATAATTGTACCAACAATGAAGCTTTCGCCAATTTCACATTTCCACACCCAAACTTCCTTGCGCCCATCTCACACGAGATGGATCGCAGATTTCAATTCGACCCCTTCGGTCCAGGGGATTCTGCCTCTGATGGCGGGGGCCCTGATCTCTCCGGCATAGACTTCAATGACCCAGCCAGCTTCATGCACCTACTCCAAGGTCCTGGCCTCCCGATACCCAAGACCTGCACCCCCTGAAGAAGCCCGTGCATTGGCTCGAACTCGGTCCAGAAGCATCATTGAGAACTACCACTTGCTGCACGATATCGTCAGCCGTCATGAGGCGACCATTCAGCGTCGATGGGCCAAGAAAGGCACCAAGCAACGCCTCGCCATCATCGTACCGGCTTGGGGCTCCAAGATGGCGGCCGTACACCGACCGGATTTCGACGCCTTCAAGAAGGAAAGTCCGCAGCAGCGCGTTGCTGATGGTGGGACCAGGTACCGAGATTCGTTCCTGTGGCCGTATATCAACCAGGAAGACCTGAGCGGGGCGAAAACCCTGCCGCTGCTGCTCAATGCCCGGGCCCGTCATCCTCCGTCGGGCTTTTGCGGGCGTTGATGGGGAAGCGATGCATGTTGGCCACGTGTGCGGAGCGATTGTTCCAATTTTCCTCAACGAGTGGACGATGATGCTGAACGGCATCACCAAGGATGAGGATTACGGCCGGCTTGTTGCCTGGGATGAGGATGAGGATGCTGCGACCTGGTGCCTTAGGCGAAAGCAATACATGCCTGGAGAAGGCCTTCTGATACTCGAGGCTCAGCAGCGCCTGATGGCATTTCTTGTGAAGTGCTGTAGGCAGATTCTGCACGACATACCCAAAGAGGACCTCGTGAACGACGCCAAGTTTCCCGTCTTAGCCGAACCGACGCTTAAGAGTGAGGTCGAGGTGAACGGCTTTGAGTCTCTAGCCGTTATGGCAGCCGAAGCACCGTACAGACTTCCTGCCAGAATTGATCTCGAACGGGTCGAATCGCTCCTTGCAGCCAGGCTTTCCGCTACTGAAGACCACCTCTGGGCGCTACGTGAGGATCCTGGCTATCTCATCGACACACTGGCCGACCACAGGGAACATCGCCAGGAACAGGTTCTCGACAGCAAGGGGAAGAAGCATCCAGTCTTAGACAAGCCCTATGCCGATACCCTCTGGATCCGTTGCATTTCGGGCATGCTCACCAGGTCATTTTACCAATTGGAGGCCATTTCCGAGCTTCACGAACGAGCCAAGCAGCTTCGCGCTCTCCACGCCAAATACGGTCAGTCCATATCCCCGATGAAGGATCTACCCGATGAGTATCTCTACGCCATCCTCAAATTCAGATACTTCCTTAGCCAAACAGCAAAAGGGCCGCAGAAGAGATTGAGTCAAAGCTTTCCCCCATCGCCGCCGGTCCGCAATTTCTGGAGACGCATTGGTGGGGATGGTCTATCGGCAGCGGTTGAGCTCCAAGGCATTCCGAGCCCGGGCAAGACCAAGATGGACAGAGCGCGAGACGACCTTTGGAGGATGCTTTCCATCATCTGGGAAGACGGTCGAGACCTTTTCCTGCTCAAGCTGACAACGGTAGTCGATGAGCTGAATCGTCTCATCGAATCAGAGCCGCTGGTGAAGAACCAAGTCTCGTCATTCATTGCCTACACGATAGGCTTTCTGTCCGTCTTGACCGAGTGCACGCGACAGCTTGAGAACTACCAGCCGTGGGCAAACAGCTTTGACAACGCGGCAGTCGATCACCAGGAGAAGATTGAAAAGGAGTGGGGCAATTTCCAGAAGAGGGCCGTGCCTATTTTAAAGGCCGTAGATTTCCAGGATAACAAGAAGATAGGCTTCGGGGACATGGCAGATGGGAGGTATGCCTATCCCATCGATAAGCGCAGGACAAAGGAGAACGTGGAGGCCTTGAGGCGGGCCGAGGCTAACTTAGATGACTTCTGGGCCGCTATCGACAAGTGTCTCTACTCTAAGGCAGGCAACCTGAAGGGCACGGCTCTCGGTCACCTGCTATCCCAAGATCGTGTGCTGCAAAGAACCCCAGAGTGGGTCGAGCCGCCTCGAAAATCATCAAAGGAGACCACCGACACAACCAAGTCGAAGCAACCGGTCTCGACCGCAGATGCAGATCTCGATTTCCTCACCAAGCCCCTCTCGGCCTTCTACTTCGGCAAACTGGGCCACAACCACCACCACCCCGACAAGACATCCTTCACTCCGGCACAAGGAAAGACCAAGATCAAGACCAAAGGCACCTCTTCATCAACCGCCCCGACCCTGCAATCCGGAAACGACCCGACATCCCCCGAAGCCAACCCGGTCGACCCGCAGCCGACCTTTGCCGTCGACGCCCGGGCCCTCAAGGTCTTTCGGACCCTCTTCTTCAACCCGTCGACGACGTCCACGCCCGGCGAGGTAGCATGGACCGACTTCCTTCACGCGCTAACGTCGACGGGCTTCGCGGCCACGAAGCTGTACGGCTCGGTGTGGCAGTTCCGGCCGACGGGGCTGGACCTGGAGCGGCCGATTCAGATCCACGAGCCACATCCAGGGGGTAAGATTCCGTTTGTCGTGGCGAGGCGGCATGGGAGGAGGTTAAACAGGGCTTGTGGCTGGTTTGCGGGCATGTTCGTACTGAAGGAGAAGAGGCCAGTGGGGGAGTTGAGTTGAAATCTCTCTTTGAAATAGTTTAAGCGGTCAATACATGTCGTAAGTTGATTCATTCTACCGAGATCCGTTTTCCTCCCGCTCTTCTGTTCGAGCTGCCAGATGCCAGGATGCTGGGGCGGCCAAGATGTAGAGTCATAAACCAGGACCTTGGAGGTTGAATACAGATTTGGGGAGAGAACGTATGCCCGGAAATTCGTTTGGGCCAGGGCGGTTGGGTGGCAAGGTGGGGGGCACATACCGGATATGCGGGTCCAACACCCCTCCAAGTAGAGCCGATGGGGCCATTTTGGTTCCCAAAGTTTGGAAAATCGTTGGTGATCCGTTTCTCAAAACGGGAGCAGACAACAAGGCGTAACGTTTAGTTAACGACCCTAACCTACGGCTGCCGGAAAGGCGAGCATCTCATTTTCTGGATCAGGGCCCACAAGCTTCCATCTCCAGCATCCTTTGCACAAGCGACATAGACTCATAGGAATGTTGAGGGTTCCGTCCGCTCCCCTGTACACAAGCGACGAAGCGCTGGACTAGTAGTTGGGCCGATGATGACCAGCGAATCCCTGGTGTTGTATGTTTTTTTCCCCCATTTTTCCAATTTTCTTTTTGGGTTTGCTTTTATTTTATTTTATTTTTTATTTTTTATTTTTTTTTATTCCATCTTCTTGCTCAAAACATGGCAATAAGCCATTTAAGCAGCGGTTGAAACTATTTCTTAGGGACTGGACGTATTCTCATCTTCTATCTACTCAGCTCACAACACATTTATGAACGCTTGTGCAAATGTCCAGATTTCATTTCTGAGTGTGATTTGGCTCAAAAAATCAGTTTCTTTTCGCCCATACCAATTGGACGGACGGCGCGTCGTACATATGATTTATTCCCACACTGACTGGAGTCCATTCACGCCCGTGGGCTTGTCAGCCAAGGTGGTGAGTCTGACACCATGGCGCAGACCTTCCTGTGGATTGTGAACATTGTAGTCAGAGATAGCCGTGTGGGAAGTGACGCGGTTGTCCCAAAGAGCCACTGTTCCTTCTTCCCATCTGATACGAACTTGGAAGTCCTGTCCATAGGTAATGTGCTATGATCATTCAAGTTATTACCCAGAGTTAGACATCTATGAGAACCGTGATCCTTACCTTGAATAGAAGCTGCAACAATGCATCTGACTCCTCATTCTTTAGGCCAATGATCCGCTTAGTGAACCCGGGGTTGACAAACAGAGCCTTCTGCCCAGTAGCCTATAGAATGGCCGTTAGAAGGAGTGACTACCCAAGCCAATAGGAGAGTAAACTTACTGGGTGGATCCTAACGATGGGATGCTCCGTCTTGACGGGTTCTCTTCGCACGAATTTTCCATCTCGCCTCGCATTTTCGGCTTGGGGAAACCCACTGTGCTCGGCGCGCAAGCCTTCGAGCAATGTCTTGATGGGCTGAGAAAGACGTGCATATGCCGCTGTGTGAGATGCCCAAGCCGTATCACCGCCCGTTGGTGGGACAGACAGAAGAGTTAGGAGTGTGATGCCTGGCGGTTGGTGTTCATAGGAAACATCCGAATGGTAACCGGTAGTGGTCAGCCTGTTGTCGTGAAACCTGGCCCGGTATTCATTGTCGGGTCCAAGGTAAATGTTGTGGAACTCTAGATTATCCTTCACATGGGCACCAACGGGCTATAGAAGATTGTTAACGAATGTCTCGCATTTGGAGGACGACCCGAAGCTTACGTGGACATGCAGAGGGCCAAAATAACGGGCAAACTCTTTCTGACGTTCCACGCCGACGTCCTTGAAGTTTTGGTCGCGGAATATGACAACCCCGCGTTCGGCGATCAGGAGCGCAAGCTCATCTTTTTGGCGATCATCGAGTTCGGACAATTGCAGCCCGCGAATCTCAGTCCCGATGACAGGCGTGAGTTTGTCGACCTTCAAATCTGCGTTGCTCTTGGAAAAAAGATTCGGCTTCTGCTTATCCGCGACGAGACCGCGATCATTGAACTCGAATGGCTGTAGTGGTGGGAAGCGAGTCTCCTCATCGTACACTGGAAGGTAGTCTGTGTATTTATACTGGAGAAATGGTTAGTAGTTAGCATGCGTATTCTGTTCATGTGGGATCAATACCTGGTCATGAATCTTGGCATCAAAGGCCAAAGCCAACTTGACGGGGGCCGTCTCCGTTACGACAGTTGTGGAGGACATGGAGATCAAGTAATTGAATTGTTAACTTGTGCTTTAAGGTTGCGATGACGCTTGTATCCGGGAACACGATGAATGTAGCTTCCACGAGGCAGGGTGTATCTAATTAGTTCGACCGAGATGTATATATAAATCTTTTGACTGGAGACCCTATCTTGCAATCAAGACCCTGGGTGTGAACTTTCGATCATATCATTTACAAACAGTCTCGCATCATATGAAACCCGGATGATGCCAGCAAAGTCCCCCACGATACGGATGGCAGCCGATGGGATCCCCACATCCCAGTTCCTGCAAGGGACGCTGTCAGAACTAAACAAGACAAAAGGAATGATTTCCTATCGTAATTCTATTTATGTAACTGGCGCCGTGATTTATAATGCTGAAGTTCGGTATTCGGCCTACTCGGCGCGAGCCCCATGTGGGATGGTATTCATCATCTGCGGAGAAATGATGAATTCGCATCGGAGGGTGTCTCAAAGCCATTTGGACCAATGGGAGCGGGGTTGTCCCGGATGATGGGCGCCGTCCCGGGTGGCTGTGCTTGAGATTTCTGAACATTTATTTGTAGATTACGGGGACATTCGTTCGGGGTTAACGTTCAATTGTGAGTGACGAGGGGGTCATGGGGCTGCTCTTACCTCCGGCCGATCGCGAGAGCGATATCTTGCCATCGCTTCCTCGGGGGTCATCTAGTAGCTTTCTAAATCACGCATTCGATGCATCTGTCTAAAATTGGGTCTCAATCCAAGCCGGCTTCTATCCTTCAGACACGATTCGTCACATTCACCATACATACGCGATCGACCTAGACCGTCACGGGCCTCTGGCTGGGGACACTAACATAGCAAAAGCACTTTAATAGTTGTAGACTGGCACTGTCGAGATACACACTCTACACCCGCGGTAGGCCCCAATTAAGCTCAATGCAGCAGCCAGTTTCCAGATGAGAGTGTAATACCTTCTGCAACAACTAGACTTCCAGTTTCCTTTCGTCTACCCTCTCGACCTGCTCCACCTTTCCCTCCATTGCTTGAATGGCCACCTGTTTGGCATTCTCCGAAGATACACACTGGTAGTAAGGGAAATCGCGAACGGAAACACGATTCTAGAAAAGCTCGTCTGATTCTTCAAGTGTCCGACCTTTTAGCTCAGGCAAGAAAAAGTAGAAAAATACTGCAAATAGGGGCGGTGAGATTTTTTTTTTAATGAGGAGACTCTGCAGAACTGACCAAATGTTGCGAAGTCGGATCCTGCCCATATGTAGGCGTACCTGGCGCCCCAGTTTAGGTTTTCCTTGTTGATAAAATACGGTGCAGTAAACGAAGTGAGCCTTGATCTCGTTTCCCAGTTAGCGTATGTTCTTCAGCAAAGGTAGATCAAGACTTATTACTACATGCAAATACGTAGTTCACGCCGGTCCCGGTGCCTATGGTGAGGACTCTAAGTCTGGAGCTAGCCAGCTCTGAACTAATTGGCCAGCTGAGGGCGCATGAGAATCCGTTGTAAAAGGCCTTGTAGAGGAGAGCGCACGCAATGATGGCTTTTCCGGCCGGAGCACTCTGCGGTGCTACCGTGTCCGCGATACCAATGCCGAGCATGAACAGAGCTGCCGTCGAATGGCCAACCATCATCATCGACCTGCGCCCCACGACATTTTGGGTGAGGAAAATGCCAATGATGACTCCAACTAGAGACGTGACATTTTGGAGGATACTGGCTACAAACGGCCGATTTTCGCCAGCCATTTGGAAAAAGAACGTCTAGTAGGCAAACGTTAGATAGTGAGAACCTGATATGGAAAAGCAATGTTTACCCTGTAGGCTATGACGAGCCAAATTCCCGAGGAGGTATGAGACAGAATGACCGAAAAGCAGAGTCAAGGTGCGACATAAATCGGTTCCACGGAACATATCTCTGAGTGACGAGTTAGATGCCAGCTCTCTTTCTTCCTCAATTCCTTTTTTCATCTCTTGAAACTCCTCTTCCAGGAGTTCGGGGAATCCGTGAAACGATCTGCCCCTTTCGTAGCGCATCCTTAGCCTCCTTCGGTCTATTCTGCACCAGAAGCCACCGAGGAGAATTCTGGTACAAAGAAAACTGCCGTGGACAGGAAGACTGGGATGACAAAGAGACCTGCCAGGGGGATCTGGTAGGAGAGCTTGCTCGTGAGGTCTTTCGAGAAGTTATTGGCGACAGCCCCCAGCAGACTACCAAGAGTAACCCATATGCTGAAAAAGGACACAATGGCGCCGCGGAGATGGGCCGGCCTGACTTCGGTCGTGTACGCGTTGGCAAAGGTAACGTAAAACCCGTTGGAAACCCCTATGAGGATGCGTCCAAAGTAAAGTCCGACAAGATTAGTCGTCCCCACCTGGACACCCGCCGCAACACATGTTATCAGAGACGCGAGCCATATCGATGGCCTCCTCCCGAAGCGCTTCCCCCACATAGCCGTGAGAAGTACCTCAATGATGGTCCCGATATTCAGGAACGAGCTGATTAGTTGCTGCAGTACTGTACCAATGTTCCAACCAAGTCGACTCGTCTCGTCCTTGTATCCGTACACTTTGAGAAATCCCACCATAGCCTATTTCACTCTCGTGTCAGAAAACCTCGTCAACGAAAGGGTCCTTCTATGATGTCAATCGAGATCGTTACTTACCTGAAACCCGCCAATCGTCACCGTGTCATAGCCATACTGGTAATTGGCCATAGACGTGGCCAGGCAGATGAGAATGCATGTCCAGTTGTCCACGGCAGGTGTTTCGCGGCCTTTGCTAACACCCATATTTTGGCTGGGGAAGCGTTCGATAGCTGGATGATTGTTCTTTGATGCTGGCAAAAGAGGAGAAGTTGGGAAAGGGCAAAGAAGGGGGGGAGGGCGTATTACAATCCAAAATATATGTGTGGTCGAGATAAATCCCAACATGGAAATGATGGTCTTCAAGACGGGAATCTTTTGCTAATAGCCAAAAAGCCGCGTTGCTTCGAAGGGCAGACTGGTAATTTACGGACTTATACCAATGCGATGATAAGGCGCATCACCAGCGACCCTTGCCCAGCGAATAGAACCGTATCGTAAATCTAGATCCAGCTCCTAATATTCACCCCTAAGTACCTAGCTTGTGCATCTAGTTGTATCCCTCGCCAGTACATATTGTAACCCAAGACAGTTCTCCCGAACGAGCCTGCCGGAGAATATTGTAATATCTCATCCGAGCAGTATGTAGAACCAAGGGGGTTCCTCTAGGACCGTGGAATGTGTGGTGAGCGCGAAAGGGTGCCCTGTCTCGTGAAAAGCACAAGACAACATAGCCCGACTAGAAAACTTAATGTACATCGAGGCAACCAATTCTCATTGGGAAGAATAGGACATGTTGGGCATCAATGAGCTCCTTCAAGCTCAAGTTTGCTGCATCATTTTCTGCCAGAATGTGCTGGACCTGGAACCCTGCCAATACTACGCGGGGAAGTGTCGTCCTGCATATTCCATGCTCTTGGTGGCTCAGGTTACACAGCCCAAGTACAATGTGAGCTTGCAAGCCCGGATTGGCGAGCATACGATTGGGTGAGCCCAACGCATCCGGTACGCTATGACATGGTCTAGGAAATGGCCAGGTCGTCTTGAGTCAAATCCTCCCAGAGGAACAGGATTGACCTTTTATTTAAAGAGCCCTTGTGAATGGTTGTGTGTGTTATTGAACATGGGAGGCGTGACGTTGCATACCAATTTACCATGTCGTCCGGAGAGATAGGTGCGGTCCAACCTCCCCATGCCCGCCATGCTGGGCAGCCTCGGGAAGCGGGTTACTCTAACACTGTCGATAGTGCCGGGTAGCGTCTACCTCTACGCCCCGAACAAGGGAGCCGCCATCTTCTTCACCATTGCTTTTGCTGTTTCTTTGGCGCTGCACTTGTGGCAACCCCAGTTCGTCGCTCTCCCGCAGCCCCGGGCAGTTACGGGGGTGGGCTCGGTGGAATCAGAAACTAACCTGACACGGTTACAGCCACTACAAGAGCTGGAAGATTACAGGCCCCACTCCGGTTGCTGAGACGAGGCCGCTCCATCGCTTTCCGGTTCCGAACCAGACTCGCCGGTTTCTCCCTCATCAGAATCAGTAGCAGTCACATCAAAGGGGTAGTTGTTGAATGAAACATGGGCGATAGTCGGGTTTTTATTGCCACTGCTATTTATCCTAGGAGAAGCGGCATCGCCCTGCTCGACAAGCTCGAGGAATCGCGGGATAACGTCGAGATCGCATCCTTCCACGGCCAGACACTCAAATTTTTCCAGGTCTTCCTCGCTAGCCAGCTTCTTATCAGCCAATATTTGCTCGCGAGGTACTCCAAGCCACCCCGGAGGGCCGGGGGGGGGGGGGGAATAGTTCTTGCTGGCCGAATGCTGTCCGCAAGAGGGCAAAGGCTCCCCATCCTAGGGAGTCGAACACCGACCACGGCTTCAGGTGGTGAGGGTAGTATTTGCCATTGACGTGCGATAGCCCGCCCGTGGTCGCGAGGAGTGAGTTTCTCTGCACCTTGATCTGCAAGAAGACGTCGGTGTGGCAGATGTGGAGAAAGTCGGAAAACATCGTCTCGGCGAGCTGCTTCTCTGCCTGGTCGGCTCTGGCTTGTGCTTGTTCGACTCGCGCTTGTGCTGGCTTGAGCGGCTCTTCCAAGGTCTGGATACGGAGTTTGCTGTCTTCGCCCGATGCCATAATTGTAAAAGAGAGCGGATCCTACCCGAACGCGGGTGATGTTTCCGTTTCCCTTTGCATCTCTGGTCGGTCGCAGGGGGTCTAATTTAAATCTATTGCATCGCGGCTTGGTTGTCCGTCACGGCATCGGCCGCTCGGAACCACGCGGACAGCGCGGTTTTTTTTTTTTTTTTTTTTTTTTTTTGGTTTCCCCGAGACGTTGGAACTGCAATAACATCGCGGAAAGGACGGCTCGTGCCGTTGACAGCGTGATATCCGGGAAATGCACGGGCAGGGATAAAAATGGATGGCTTCAGCACCGTGCCATCTGCGTGCCAGGGGTGAAGCACCCGCTTTCACGCCATTGGGAAAAAAAAAAATTCATCGCGAATCGTATACACTGATGGCGGTTGCTGTACATGTCCGCTACTAGCCCCTGCGTGCGTTGATGGCGGACGCCCAGAAGAATGCGTCGGCAAGCGACAGCGGTATACAAATTCGGGCTATTCCCCCCTAGTATTCCTCTCCGTGTCCTCGTCGAACGAAGAGAGAAGACCCTGTTCCTCGGATGCAAAGTCGTCTAGAGGGATCTCTTCCGTCCTCGCCTTGGCGCGCGCCTTCAACCCCCCGATCCACCTCCTAATGCCAATCCATAGCCCGATAGCAGTGCCAACCACAGCAGCGAGGACGAGTCCCAAAAACACCCAGACCCGCCAGCCCCTCAAGCAGCACGGATACCAGGCCATGTACACGCCGACGGCCCACTCGATCCACGCCAGCTTCCGCGGGTGGTCACGCATGAGGCCCTTGCGCACCAGGTGCTTGTACCGCGGGCCGTTGGGACCCGTCTCGAAGCGCTTGAGCCCAAAGTAGGGCACGGTGGCCTGGCGCGGGTCGGAATCTGGGTACTGCGTATCCCCCCAATTGCCGAGGTAGTAGAAGAAGGACGTGAGGTTCGACGGCGGCGGCGGCGGGGACGAGTGCAACCCGCTTGGGGGCGTCAACTGCGTTAGCGTGAAGGTGGGCGGGTCGAAGTGGTAGAAGTAGGCCGAAAGCACCGGGTCCCATGTCGGTCCGTCGTCGCAGTAGTCTATGATTGCGTAATCATGGACTTGGTCCCTGTCGATAGGAATTTTTTTTTTAAGCACGGGAAAGTTGAGCGTTAGCATCATGTCAGGGATGGTGGGCAGGACTCACCCTCGCGTGGGATACATGGCATGGCTGCCGAGGGCACTATAAGCGATGGGCTACATACACATCGGACGGATGTTAGAGAGACAGAATAAAGAGGGAAATGTGCCCAGCAGTGGGCAAAGTCCTGTGCGTACCCGACCCCCCGACTTGGAGATACTCTGGTCATCCCAGTCAAAGGCAGCCCCGTCTCTATGCTGGCTATAGAAGATGCCGACGGGTTCGCCATCGCGGAACCGGATCATGTTATGCTCCCTCGACTCAAAACGTCAGGAACTGTCCCCCCCCCCCCCCCCCCCGCCAAGCGAGCGACGGCAGTATGTAGTTGCCCGACTCACCAGTCACCAATATGGTTGCCAAAGTGCTTGGACCGGTCGAAGTTGCGACCTCCATCGATGATGCCGTTTAGCGGCTCGAGGACCTGGGTGATGTTGGGGCCCTCGTTGTACGAGTAGAAGTAAAAGTAAAAGGCGTCCAAAACCGAATCGCCCTTCTCCACTACAATCACCACACACGGGGTGGCGTTCCGTGTGCGGCCGTCGGAGTCTGGGCGCTCGCCGAGAAGCCACGGCGGGTACGTGGTCGGGTCATCGATGGAGGTGAGGGCGACCTGCTCGCCGAACCGGTTGAGGATTTCCAAGTTGTCCAGGTCGAGCGGGGGCAGGGGGTCCGGGATGGCTTCGTGATTGAGCTTGGGTGTGGTGCGCTGGATGTGGGTGAGTATGTCGCTGGGCATGTACGGCTCCTCCGGGTGCAGTGATAGGAGGGGTGCTGAGATTACGCTTCCCGTGTCAGTCGGGGCCTCCAAGCTGGAGAGGATTCGTCGCGGCAAAAGATTAAACACACATACCGTGACGGGCTACGTAGTCTGGGCATGTGAGGTTCAGCTGCGCGGCGCAGACATCCACGAAGACGGCGATGCAGAGTAAACGCCCTTTTTCCAGGGCCCAACCGAGCGAACGTTTGGCCATTGAGGACACATCGGGCCTATTGCCCTAGACTGTCTGCTCGGGGAAGGAACGCCTGGGTATATCTGAGTCGCAGATGACGATCACTGCTTTCCTCAACTATTAGAAAAACGTCGGAATCGCCGGGAGTTGATTCAACACAGCTTATTAATCAACCTTTTTTGGCCGTCGGCCGGTATCATACAGGAATTTATAGCAGGCGTTGCTGACTAAGTATAGGGACGTGTGGGTGTACGGACCCGTGCGCCGATTGGGCTCCCGCCCGGCCGCGCAGATGACCAAGCGTTATAACTCTACACGAAACACTAATCGTCAGGAGATGGAGGCTGCGTCGATGTAACCATGTGTTGGTTGTCGCCCCTGCTTCCTGTCTTGCGGGAGAAATGTCTCGTAGGGTCAATCGAGAAACACCAAGTATGCAAGGCCTCACTCATTACCTATAATATAAGCCAGTCACCTGTGGTCCACTCTGAGCTAGCTTGACATCAAACTCACGATGGTCGGAGCTGGAGAGCAGGGCAGAGAGCGCAATAAGCGCCCAGTTGACACCAGGGATCTGGGACACGATGGCCGACAAAAGAAGCGGCTCCGAGGGGGCGAGACCCAACGACCCCCTCAGCCTAACCTATCGTCAACGCACCGTACGCTCCTGGCTTCTTTGCGAGAGGAGATGCACAAATGCGGCGGCCTTTGAGAGCCCGAGTAGCCCCGACTACTAGTTTGAATACGCCCCGTCCGGAACCAGAAGCAGGGACATCCGCACCCCATGTTCCGCCCATCATCATCGACCTGACTGGTGATGACGACGAGGATATTGTTCCCGCGCCCGAACCTGTAGCGCACGACAGTCGTGAGGACCTTATTGTGTGCGAAAAGTCAATCGTTTCTCAACCGTCTGCTGTATCAAGAGCGCACATGGTTCACGAGGAGCTCACAGTGTGTGAAAAGCCAGCCATGAGCGATTGCGCTAGACAAGAACATTCCAAGCCGACATCCGACCAAGGCACAACACCGCTAGCGTTAATGCAAGTGTCCCCTGAGTCTAGAAAGATTCCGTATGACACATGCTTCGGCTTGGTGGGTACTTGATAGATCCCATGAGTAACCAGATTGCTCCGCTAACGGAACAAAGCTTGAGATATCGGCAACTATTAAATCTTCCGCTGCTAAAGGCGCACGGTGGTTCCCTGTTAAGATCGAACCTGTTGACGGGATACTCAAAATATCCACGCTCGACTTCCAACCCATTGGCTCAGGCGCTGCAGCTTGTTCCCCCGTTCTCGAAAGCGTGGCCACGCGCGCAAGGGTGGTCTACACTGCTATCATCATAGTCCCCGAGAATTATCGGCAATTACAGTACATCAAGGCCGATTTGAGAGTTGTCGTCTATGGCTTCATGTCAGAGAAGCTCAATGTCGCCAGAATGCTGGCCAACGGTGGCCTCTATCTTCAGCATCCGACACTGACTGAATGTGATAAGAGTGTACCTTACTTCAACCCGCAATACCTACTTCGTCCAGGCGGTTCTATGCCTCCGTTGGAGGAATTGCCGATTTCGGCTGGGTTCAGTCGTTCGGGAGCCGAGGTTCTGACGGAAGTCGAAAAGAACCGGTTGTTAGAAATCTTCGAGTCTGCGCACGATCCTGACGCAACATTTGGTGTTCGTCCTAGCTTGCGGCTGCAGACAATCCTCAAGGAGTAAGACGTATCCCATGGGCTTCCTGACGGATAACTAACTTTGCTGCAGCCATCAGATCAGTGCTCTGGCCATGATGATCGAAAGGGAATGCGGAACATACGACGAACCAGCGTTCCCAGCTCTGTGGACTCTAAAGGCTGACCCACGTGGATCAAAGAGGTTTGTCTGGTTTGCCTACGTTTTATCATTTGATGCTGACAAGGAGTAGGTATTATCATGTAGTCACAGGCGAGACGGCAGATGAACACCCGCAACTTTTGCGTGGTGGTATCTTAGCGGATGTACGTGCTTTGCTTCGCCGCGCGAAATATCCCGTCTAATGCGAACTCTAGGAAATGGGCCTCGGCAAAACCCTGTCAGCGATATCCTTGATCTTATGGCATCTCGATTTCCTTCAGACGTCGAAGTCGAAGGCAATTCCACTGCCTACTTTAATAGTCACGCCCAAGTCCACCATACCGGAGTGGAGCCATCAATTTCAGAGGTATAATGACTCTGCGTGTATTTTCCTGTGAGCAGGCTATCTAAAAATTACGCGTATAGACACGTTAAGCCTGGGTGTATCACTGTGCGGACCTACCACGGTAACAACCGGCAACAAGTTGCGGAGGACTGGCACAATGCGGATGTGATACTGACCACCTATGACACACTGAGATCCGAATACTCCAGCCGAGGGCCTCTATATGCGACAGAATGGGCAAGGGTGATGCTTGATGAAGGTAGGTTGGGTTTCCCCCGTACCCTTAGTGTTTTTAGCTATATCTCTTCTGAGCTTCTCGGATACCTAACCGCAAACCTGGCCTCTTCAGCCCACAACATTCGCAATCAAGCTTCAAAAGGGTTCTCAGCCGTCTGCGCATTACGTTCTTCATGCCGGTGGTGTCTGACCGGTACACCAATCCAGAATTGTATTGATGACTTTGCCGCGTTGATAAGATTCATCCGTGTTCACTCTGTAGAGAGACCCGAGCAGTTCAAAGTGTGGATAGGCAACCCAGTCAGGGAGAAAAAGCCCTACGCCTTTCCTCGTCTACGTGCCCTGGTGAAGGCGACGTGCTTACGCAGAACCAAGGACAGCATAGTGAACAGCTTGAAATTGCCCAAGAAGGAAGAGATCAACAAAGTCTTCGAGCTTGACACGGGTGAGAGGGAGTTGTACGACTTCTTCAGACGCCGAGCGGCTGTCATAGCTCTTTCTATAGAACGGGCTAAGAAGAGCAAGGCCAGACAATCTAGGGTGACGAGCGGTTGGGGCTCCAGTACTGGAAGCAGTATCCTGCCACTGATTGGCCACCTTCGGCGCATTTGCGACCATGGCCAGAGCCTGCTTCCGGCTTCGGCCGTGCGCGCATGGCAAGACAGGGATATCGAGGCTGCCCAATGGGGAGATATGGCCATGTGGTCTCAAAAGTGTGATTCGTGCGGTACGGAATTAGAAGAAGACGGCAGCGATGTCCAGGCTTCTATTGAGCTTAGCTGCGGCCATGCTATTTGCGCAAAGTGCCGCGGAATGGACGGTGCAGATGACATCGAGTCATCGGGAGTTTCGTGTCCAAAATGCTCGGGCAGGTCACCCCTTCCCACGCCAAGCCAAAGCGTCGCTAGCGGCGAATATCAGCCGTCCGTCAAGATTGTTGCGTTAATGGACAACCTTCGTAAGGAACTCGCAACGACACCGAGCGATGGCGGAGGTGTTTCTAGAAGGTACTTGGAATTCAAACATCACCCCATGCCTTCCTCATACTGATGCTGATACGTCTCGAAGCGTTGTCTTTAGTTGCTGGACTAAGATGCTCGACTTCATACAACGGGCGCTCGAACAGCACAACGTTAGCTTCAGGCGCATCGATGGACAGACATCTCTAACCAGCCGCGCAGACGCGCTAAAAGCATTTCGCGAAGACCTTGATTGTAGAGTGATGCTTGCCACCATCGGCAGCGTCGGCGAGGGGTGAGTCTTCCCTCCCCTAGCCGTTTACTTTCCAGGATGCTTACCGCATAGATCATTATAGTGTCAATCTCACAGCTGCGAACCATGTCCACATCGTTGAGCCCCACTGGAATCCAATGGCAGAGGCCCAGGCGGTTGACCGGGTCCATAGGATCGGACAAACGCGCAATGTGACGATAACTCGCTATCTTATCAAGGATTCGATTGAATTCGTAAGGAAACGCTCGTCTTAGGGACGCTCTTGCGGCTCTCGTAGTACTATTCAGTCAAGCTAATGTTGACCCAGTATGTCCGTGACGTTCAACAGGACAAGATACGCCTCATCCACCAGTCGCTTTCTGCAACCGAACTTAAACAGAGCGACGTTGACGGACAACGCTTTAAGGTATATACAGGTCCGGACCGGAACCTAATTTACAAGAATCGTGCTCTGACGATGCCTCATAGAAATTGCTTGCGTCACTCAGATAAGATCTTCTATTACCCTTAGCTACCTTTAGCTACATGGCCGTAATCGAGAGCCAATGGCCTGGATCTCTCTTTCATAGGCAATTCTGTTCTCCTCTTCACGGACTAGTTCGTCTGCTTCGTAGGCTAGCCTCTCCTGCATGCTAGAATCTTGGCGTAGTAATTCGTCATAATCGCGCAGAGATGTTTTTCCTGACAATCGCCGCTGGTAGCGTGTCCATTTCACGAGCTCAGACCAATCTACGTTAAGCCATGTCTTGATCTTTAGAGCGCCCTCCTCTTCCCACACCGGCTTACGGAACGAGGTAAAGGCGTTCGCTCCCTTGAGAAGCAGATACTTGATAAATAGAGCGGCCTCCAGGGACGACTTTTTGCAGGCCCAGTGCAGTGCAGTGTACCCACTCCCCCTGTTGCTTCTGTTGCTTCGGGGGTAATCGATCAAGGCTCGACACTGAAGCAGGGCCCGGGCTTGCTCGATAGAAAGGGTAGTCTGTGCAACCATCGTCAGGGCACGGCCGAGAGAAGGCGGACTCAACAAGGATCTCTTGTCTAGCACCCGCCAAGTATCAAACATGCGTATTTCTTGATCGGGATATTTATGGAGGGTCGTGAGCACTATCTTCTCGAACAGCTCCTGGTTGATATTGTGGTTGTAAGATGTGGTGGATGTGATAATATCGTGCCAAATGTCGAACGCCTCTGGTGATTCCGACTTGATGACGGCGATGATAATATCTCGATATTTCCGTCCGTTTATACCGCCCCAGGAGGTGGCTTTGTCCAGGATCCACCGTATAACATCTGATTTGCCACTCTGAATAGCATCATGAACCAAGGCCCCGAATCTTACTGTGTCGTTCCAGGGTTTCTTTTCCTCCTCGTCCCAATCCAAAAGCAGTTCAACCATCAAGAGCGAGCCTTGACCAGCCGCCATAACTACTAGGTCAGCCTCAGTAAACTGATTGACCTTCTGACGGCATGATGGCCAGATTGCGAAGAGCTCGTCGAAGCCTTCTGACGCGACTAGGTCGTATAGGAGGGGATATAAAGCCTCGTCTTCCATTACGGACGGTTGCGTATATATACCTTCACGCATCACCTTGTGGAACTTCTCCACATGATCATTCATCTGTCCGCGTGTTGTAAACCCGATCTCGGACCAGTCGCAAGACCGGACTGTACACTTCCATGGCCGGCTATGGCTTACTATGTGATCCTTGCATTGATCGTCCGTCTCGAATCCGCTTCTCTGCACTAGGCACGAGAAGAAGTGGCATTTGTATATATACTTTCCGTAGTGTCTTCGCAAGTCGTCACATACGCAATCGTCCTTATGTTTAAAGGGTTTGTCCTTCTCTCCGTGGCAGAGTAGATCGTCGTATAAGCCTTGGACTCTCGTAGCCGAGGCGGAGACAGTCAATGGGTCGAGGGATGCCCATCTCTGGGCTACGGAGAGAGTTAGATGCCGCACTAGGCCAAGAGAAGAAGGGGGGAGGTGGAGAGGGTTGTTCTTACTGTTGTGCACCGTCCAAAGGTCTTTTGGGTGGTCACTATAGAATGCGGTCGTCTGCAGAATGAACTCGGGTGCTTCTGGCCATGGCTGGCGGCGCAGTCGAGCAGAATCGTTGGTAGGTTGAGTGGACTCGGGGTTTAGTATCAAGTCATCGACCGATTCCGTACTCTCGGCATCAACTCCAAATTCGACATTCTCCCTCTCGGTAAAGAGTGTTCGCAGCAGATCATTGAGGTCATTGAGATGAGTTTTGTCTCGTGTCAAGCGAACATACTGCCTAGCAAGAATAGACCACGACCAGGAAGCAAATGCCTGGAATCGATATTTCCCTTGCAGTATATT
Source organism: Scedosporium apiospermum (assembly GCF_000732125.1). Lineage (NCBI taxonomy): Eukaryota > Fungi > Ascomycota > Sordariomycetes > Microascales > Microascaceae > Scedosporium > Scedosporium apiospermum. Next base: position 247,676 of record NW_015971803.1, read on the forward strand.
TTCCCGTAATTGTTCTTCATCTACGTCGGGTCCGACGGCGTCGTAGCAAAGGTACGTGATGCATGTGTCTAGGAGATCGCGTATGGATTGACGCATACTTATGAAGTCCCGGTGACTGTCAAAGATGTATTCTTTGACGGTGAAATGTACTAATCTCGGTGTTTCGTCCACGATTTCGACAATGGAGCCGCACATCTTGACGATATTGAGGGAAGCATTGACCGTCGGTGCGTCGTCGTAAGTCTTGCCCGAAACAAGCACAGCTTGATCAAGTTCGTGTATGTTGAGCGGCGTAGGAGAGCAACCGATCCATCCGAGGACCCTCTTTACTCTTTCCTTCATTGGGGCAGCTAGTTGGTTAATGCGAGCGAGGACACGCTCGTACCTATACGCGGAGTTAGCAGAGGTACTTGACGGGTCAGACTCAGACGTACACGGAATCAAGATCTGCTGGTAAAGCCTTCAGTTCCCTTCGGATATCCTCAATACTAATCAAATCGACCACGTTGTCGATAACGATACGGGCGTACAAGAACATGCCTGGGTTAAACCAAGATATGAGATCAGAGAAGCCGATCGGAAGATAGAAGCTGATCGATTTACCCACCTTTTGCTTTAATGGAAAGAGGAGCAAGAAGACTCTGAATCTCTTTCTGCCCCCGGGTCGAAAAGTCTGAGTTACTCATCCACTCCCTGTACCTTGCATTAACATATATCCGCACGCCAGCGGCATTCTTGGTATGGACGCGAATCGTTGTCGCCTTGGGCTGCAGTATTCTAACGACATCATGCTCTGGCCGGCTGCTGATGCAGACCTTGATTTTTGCATCGGTACAGGCGTCCAGTATGTCCACTATCGATGTCAGGAGCTGTTTTCGCTCGAACTCTTCGATTTCATCGAGACCATCTATGATGATGTACGCTCCGCCTGCACACGTAATCGCCGTAGTAAGTAGTTCCTTGGTCGTAGTTAAACTATGCTTTAGGTCGCTTTTGCTGGCGTCGGTCAAGACCGTTTGCACATCCTGGTTTCCAGAGCCTAGTTGAAACAGCAGCGAATGCATCACGGATATGGCGGTAGAATCGGTATGGGTGTGGCTGATGAACGCGTATGCGGTGTCTCCATGAGTCATAGCTTTGATAGCTACCCGGGAGGCGAGAAACGTTTTCCCTAGGCAGTTTCGTCAGCCAACTCCGTCGAGTTAGATGAGAGCCTCCAACTTACCAGCCCCGGGGATCCCTTGAAGCCAAAGCAATCTCGGTGTCTGATCAGACTGGTCTAGCCAATTTCGAAAGTCGTCATCATCCTCGAGCCAGTTTGGCGTTCCTGGACAGATACGTCCCTCGAGCCAGGCCAGCCTCTCACTGTATTCGGGTGGGCTAATAGCAATCCGCAATGCTTCGAACTTTTGCCTGGCCCTGTGGTCCTCGGCGTCTTGAAATTCCTTAAATAATCTATCTCTAGCTTCTTCTTCCCTTCTGATATGTTCGAAAGTGATGTTCTGGCCAAGGAGCTGTGAATGTCGTTGGATATTCTTCTCCACAACCCGTAATTTCTCTAAGCGTTTAGGCCAAAGTGTCTCAAATACGATTTTCAAACCTTTAAGTTGTTAATATAAACTTGAAGGCCAAGTGTGGAGGGTTTTCGAGGGAGGACTTACGCGGGATGCTGAAGAACTCTAAAGTCGCGGAATAGAAATCGAGAATGTCTCTGAAGAGGAGAGCCACGACATTTTTGATATGGCTCACATCAGAGAAGCCCTGGGAAACCGAAAATTGGGGGAGCACTTCCCCAATTCTCTCCGTCACTTGGACAATAGCATCAAACCCTTCCCGCCATTGGCTGGTCCACATCAGAAGCAGCTTGATGGGCCCCCATACTAAAGCCCCCACCTCTGGCTTCACCTGCACGAAGACCTCGATGACACCAGCTAAACTCTGGAGTCGGGTGACAAAAGGCCCAATGCGATCCAAGAAACGCATCCTGATCAGCGATTTGGATTGCTCGGCTTGCAATTTGTCCAGAGCATCCCACAGTTGCTTCACGTTTGTTACGGCGTGGAGGTCTTGTGCCTTGACTTTCTTGGGGAGGCTCCTCTCGAAATCGCGCTTAGCGCTTTCGAAGATTTGCTGCATAGGGTCCGGAGAAGCCATTGTAAGAGTCCCGGAAACGTGATTTATCATGCATAGGCAGTACCGAGAAGAGCATATATCTTAACACTGGCGGCGCCGACTTTTCTTCGTGACGAAACGACTCAGACGATCCAACCCCCTTCTGTTTCATCCCTTCAATTGTGGCGTAGTCCAGCCATATGGATATTAACCCCTGCAGCGCCTCGAATTGTGGCTGTGCTTGAGGCGACCAATGGGCTCAAGTCCACTGCCAACAGAGTAGACTCGGATTAATATTGAAAATAGCCAATAGTAGTAATAATTCCATTTGGCCTAGGGTAGCATATTTCTGGGGATTGGTGATATTAAATAATTATGGGAGCCATTATTGTATTAACTAGATGGGAAGGAATTGGCCCTGCACTGCCTTCCGTTTTTATGTTGGAAAGAGTGGCCCAATTCCATGGAAATTATCCTAGTAATTTCTTCCTAGCCAAAACAGTTTCTACGTCACAAACCCTAGCCGAAACCAGTTCCCATTTCCAAAACGTTTTCCTTTCTATGGTGTGACCTTGGTGCGACTTCGGAAGACCCTCTGCCGTCTAAAAAGGCCTGTTTTACAGTGGCATTTTGGGAATTCCGTGACATCCGACGGTATTGGATTGTCCGATCAGGTCCGAGCTAAGTTTTGTTTCCATATCCCTGCAAATATTCCAACAGGTGACGGGTTTGCTGGTGAACGTCGTGATTAGCTGGGTCATGGGCGAGCCCATGGATTCCGACGGCAAAGCATAGCGGCAGCCCAGGGAATTATATATAGGATCGACGGTGTGTCAGATATGATGGAAAGAGATGACTTCAGATGATTGTATTAAACTGATTGGTCTTGTTCTTGTATGCTTAACTGAATTGAGTTGAGCTTGACTAAACTAATCTGGAACAAAAGAGATCTCAGAAGCATCTATCTAATTACAAAGAAAAAAGTATAAATAGAGACTATAGTCTATTTAAGTATTAATTCTTTTAGTCCTGTTGGCCTCTAATAGAGCATTGAGATTGCCACAAGCTCGCCGCTGAAAGGACCACAAGACAGTGATAAGCAGTAAAAAAGGATGGACTCTGGAATGTGATCACTAATAAGTGTGATGTTATATCCTGGCTCTGCATGCAGCAGATGCCCTTCCCCACAGTTATTGGGGTGAACAGGCAGGTACAGCCTAGTTAGCTGGAATTATTGCCTGGGCCATGTAGGAGACATGCAAATTTGGCCCTTATGCTGTTTTCGTAAGGCTATCTGACCCTCCCCTCCTTGATACCTGTGGTTGCCTTGCATTTGTCGGTATTGACTACCCCGAGGGCGGCATCTTTCCTCGCAACAGCCCTAAGAGCTTCGCCGCTTCCCTAAGGGCCATTCCCACATCGGTGTAAGCAGAAGCTTATCATTAAGATACTTAAAATCCTTAGGGTGCACAACATATTGATAGATTAGCTTCGCTAACTTTATCGTGTTTAACCTAGGAAATTCCAAGGGCTGGGCTATTTCTAGGAATGTGAATATCTGATACTGGCTTACTGAAGTTATACTGAATGCTGTGTATTGGGTTGGAAATGAATCCGAGAACAAACTTTTGTGGATTGTTATGTAGTTAGAAAATTGGAAAATGGGGTGAAAAGGAGGCCAGCTGAAGGTGAGCTAGTCAATAAAATGCGGTCTGGGCTGCATGGGCTTGCAACATTATGGAACCTGTATTTCCACTATGCGATGCCACTAGATCAGGAATAAATAGACCAAACTCTCCTCTTCCCTATATTTTCTTATCCTGGTAGTGGAGGATTTCAATGTGGAGAAGCGAAATGAACGACTGATCGAGGTTGTTCCCCCTTTCTCTCCATCTCTATGCTATATCTCCTGCTAGTTCAAAGATACTGTCGGTTCTTATTGCTGGGAAAGTGTAGCTTATCTGACTATAGGACCTGGCTTGCTAAAAGGGATTTCCCTGGGATAAAATAAAGAAACCACCCCATTGCAAATACCCTATAATCTATCTTATATTACAAGAGAGTAGGCCACTTTTGCTACAAATAATCAAAGACAAATCTGCCCCCATATCTATCCCCCAAAGAGCGTAATATTATTCGCCATGCTTCCTGGAAGATTGCGTACAAAGACTGTATGCCTCACCTGTGAGACTCATTCCTCTCCCCCTTACCCCTCTCCGCTGTTTACCACCTCTCACCATATACATCAAACTTTTATCGAAGCACATAATACACAGACAGTGTTTACTAAAACAGATTGAACTCCAAAAACTATATAGGTAGGAGGCGAAAGGTCAAGTGTGGGGAGGAGAAACCCTGCTGTGGAAGTTGCATAAAGTCCGGCCACGTCTGCTATTGGCCCTCGGCGCAGGATCTCTGCGACAAAAGATATCGACAGCGAGTCTCCGAAGACCTATCTCCCCGGATGCCTTCTGACTCTGGTCTAGAGGTCTCCGACGGCGTCATATCTCCGGAAATCTGCAGCCCGCTCCGCCTCCTCTCGAACCCCCAAACCTCGGCCGTGAACTCGGAGCTTGAGGTCGAGCTGGTCCAACATTATCTCGACAAGCTCATCTCGGTTCTTCTGCTCCCCAACGTGCAAAAGGGCTTCTATGCCGACTATCGGTCGCGTGTCGTCAGCATGATGGTGAACTGCGAGAGCGTTAAGTGCGCTGTGTTGGCCTGCTGCGCTTCCAACAAGTACATGCTCTCCGATGACGTCCGCTACCAAGATACCTCGTCGCCCTTGTCGATGGAACGACCGTTCGATCGCATGACGGTTGAGAGTGTCTTGTATCAAGCGTTCCTCCTCCAAATGCGCAACCCTTCGCCGCAAGCTTCCGCGTAGACGAGGCCCTTGTTCGCCAGAACGAGACTATCCTGAGGTCTCTGACGTACTGCAACATCTCTTCAGCCGAGAACAGCCCCATTCTCGGCATACCCCTCCCCATATACCGATTGATTGCAACCATGATCGAATTTCATAATGCGCCCGCCAGCTTTGGCCCTGGCGCACTAACTCGGCTCAAGTACGAGATGGAAATTTGGGAGGCCGTCCTCTTGACCCATCGGGCCTTGCTCCATGCCGGAACCTCCCTTGTGGGGAATCCTCACGCAGACGCTATGGCCCTCTTTATCCTTTCGGCTTCCCTCCTACTTGACATAATATCGGAACAGTACGAAGGACAACCCTACGAATCTACCCAAACAAGCCATCATCAGCCCGACTCCGTCTCTTCTATCCGTGCCAAGGCGAGAGAACGACAGGCCGCCACCCCCCGGTGGCAGGTCGATATGGCACTCTCTATGCTCAAGATGTCGCGTGTTTACGAAAGCTGGACTCGCTGCTATCTCGGCTCCTGGTCTATGCTGATTCTGGGCTATTCTGTCGAAAGTTCCGGTGACAGGCTTGTGGTGAAGCAGGTTTTACGCGACGTGAGACGGTGAATGGGCTACGGCGAAATTCAAAGGATCCTTAACAAGCCGGAGACGGTTTGGGTAATGACGGAGACACAATATTTACCATTTTTGGCCGGAGCCAACTTATAATTCCTATTGCTCAAAAATCCATCTCTACAGGCTTCACCTGGGAAACGCCAACTTACTCTCTCGATCCTTGGCATCTAGCTCTGTCCCGCTGCCGAAACCCTTCTTCTGTAACGCCTTTTCGCTGGGCTTGCTTGGGTACGAAGGGGGCACGTCCAGACAGGGATTCTGCGTGAAGAAATGTCTAGGTCGCAGGAGCAGCGACATGGGCTCCGCCGGCATACGGGGAAGTCGTCTTCTGGGGCTGGGAGGTGTGTGATTCCATACGTGTGCCAGACGACGATATCCGTGTTAGCGATACTCACGTCGGGGTCAGCGGCAATCCAGGCGGGAAGGCCTTCAGAGGGTACCCCGGACGATTGGGGGACGTGGCGATCGGCAGGGTGGGTCCGATCATCATGATCTGTTGCGTGGAACATAGAGTTAATTTCGGGGGTGAAACACATAATATATCCAAGGGGGCTAAGATGGAAGTAAAAAAACCAGAAGGAAAAAATATTCAGAAAAGAACTACACTTGTACCCACATTTTGTGACGTGTATTGTGGGGCGAGCAAAGTCGGCTCTTTTCCACGCGAGACGATTAGCCTTTGGCAGGAGAGGAGGCGCCCCGCGGCTGACCAGCTTATAAGAAACCGACTTGTGCGAGTACGAGTTGCGTTTGTTCGTGTTGGCAACGTCCCAGGTCCGGCTCTTCAAGGCGTCAGAGTCCGAGATGGACGTACCGGCAGTAGCAAGCATAGTCTTGTCTGCATAGAATCCGTTTCCGTAGCAGTTCCCCGGAGTGCCGACAGCATCGGCGGCAGGACGGGCGTCGACTTGAAACACCGTGTTCTCGACCCCGTCAATGTTAGGGTCCGGCCGCAGACAGAACAGGTACTGGTGGATGTGGGCGTTGACGCCGGGATACGCCTCGGTCCCCTGGCCGAACGTGTCCTCGCCAGGAAGCATGGCGTACGTGTTGGGGATACCCGTGAGCTTAACCTCGAGCTGGGTCGTGCCGTCCTGGTGGAGGACCCAGTAGACTCAGTACTCGTAGCTGGCGGCGGTGAAGATCTGCGAGATGATCAGCTTGCGCGCGCTGGTGGTAGTGACGAAACCGTCGCGGAAGTCGGTGTGCTTGAAGAAGATCCCGTTATCCTCCTCGTGGATGCAGATTGCGTTAGCGATGACTGCGACCTGGCCAGCTTTACTGGCGAAGTCGGCATCCATGTAATGGATCGTGTGCTTGCAGTCGCACCCGAGGGAGAGGCTGTTGGTCATGTAGCCGCCCCCGTATTCTCCGAGATCGAATGACTATGCCCCGTCCCAGCTATACCAGATATTGCGACGAAGCGCATAAGATCCCACTGTAGTTTAAGCAGGCCATACGAGGGCGCATTGTCTGGGTTAGACGCCGTGATGTTAAAAAATACGCCATCGGTTAGCAGTCGTCCGGTCCAAAAGTCGCGAAGATGAATAGAACTGACCTCTAGAGGAGTGGTTAAGCATCCTCTAGGATCAGTATCCAACAGCCTGCGGTCGGAGGGCACAAGACCCGATACCCCTAGCCAGCGAAGCCGGACTCTGACGCCGTTGCTAAGTTCGGCTACCGGCTCGAAGGCTATATAGCCATTATGCCACCATCGGTGTAACCCAGGTTGAAGACAAATCATGTTACGGGGGCTATCGAGGATGTTATCTTCCCCTAGGATAAGATCGCGGAGACTTTCGGTAAAATCGGCATCCCAAAGAATGCCTGAGAGCAGGAATAATGCTTCTCTCACTTTGTGTTTCTCCTTTTGAAGAGTAGGGAAGATGCGGCATACGCTAGGATTCGGAGCGCCTGTAAGAATACAGCCAACATCCCGTATAAGGCACTAGAAAATGTCACTATATGCCTCTCTAAAGGGTCTCAGTGGTTCAAAGCTAGCATGTCGTTACCGTTTGTCTGACCACCTCACTGCATTCAGTTAGTGCCAGTGGTATCCCGAGCCTGCCAAGACGTCGACCTTTTGCTATGACTATCAATAGCACCTGTTAGTTGTGTGGGGTGTTTTTTTTTTTTATTGCGTGGGGTTGGGAAGGGAGAAGGGGAAAAGGGGGGGTGGGGGGAAGCAGGGCTCTAGGTAGGTGGTAGGTGTGCACATACATATATCAGCAAGTTCTCTCACATTCTGAACGGCACTTAGAAACGATACTAGCGCCTGCCTTGTAGGTTCACCCTGGAGCTTATCGAGCATAGATATGGGGACGAGTAGATGTAAGGTCCACCACATAACATTAAAGGAGGATGAAAGAGTTGTAAAGCCCCACCTCTCCTCCATCCGACATCCTCTGTGAATCCTGGCTTCAATATCTTGAATAAGTAGTCTTGGGTGCCTTCCATGTGAGGCATCATAGTGCGAGGGCCTGCCTGCAACTGAGATAGCGCTGCAGAAGGAGGTAATTGGCCGGGGGAGAGGCTGTTGCGGAGCTTCATCTTGTGGGCTCTGAGACATTCCTGAAAAAGAAGACATGGTTTCGTGTTCAAAGTATGACGGAAAAAAATGAGACTTCCAAGGTCAAGAGACTCCGTCACGGGAATTAGAAGTATAGTATTAAGAAAAAAAATATGACTTCCATCTATAATCACCGTAGAGTAAAGCTCGGCTTTTATACATTCAATCGTCGCGCGATTCCGGGGATATCAAGACTTAGAGGGAAGAGCAGACATTTGGTTGCTCCCGGACGCCACCAAGGCAGGATGGAGAACTCCTCCACATGCCAAGCGTCCGATAATTTGCTGTTTCACATCCATCACAACAGAGATGTGCCATAGCTCATATTTTATGAGAGAATATCACCTCTAATGCCGTTCTCTAGTCACCATCCTCGAACTTAAGAAGATGGGAACGGGCGTTTCATAGCCCCGGAGTCCCAGACCAGATGTGCTGGCGTACGGAATCTGACCGCATGATCGGGCAACCTCCCGATTGGCTCATCTGGGAGAACTAAATGACGATGGCTGAAGTTCAAGGAACTAGATCAACGAAGTTCGGCCCGTGCGCTGGCAGTATGTGACCAATGTCCTAGTTCAGATATAGATAAAGGCAGGTTATTTGCTCGTCCAGGACGTCGTCACGAGTGAAAGTTGATAGCGCCAGTCTCTCTTCAGTGGTGCTGCGACACAGCGAGAACCGCCTTAGGCTGTGGCAACCTTCTACATTGCACGATGCCCTGAGACAGCTAAATGCTTAGCGCCGTGACGAGTGGAGAAAGCACACACTATTTCGGCTCACCGCGGCTTAAAAAGCGGTTTTCACAGACCAATTAAGAAGATTAAATTGAATCGGATTGATTATCATTAGTCACCTTTTGTAAAGTTATAAGTTTTCTTTGACCCAAACGCTGCCAGAATAGGCACCGTAATCCCCTCCGATTAGTAACCTCATACTTTGATTGGCCAACCCATTAATAATAATCCCATTAATAATTGAATAGTGTGGGCAACCAGCCCTGATTGGCTGGCTGCCGGTGCTGATTCTTCCGAACCTTTTCCACGGCACTAGTTTAGTTTTGGGAACAGTTTTTCCTTCCTAGGAAAAGCTCTTCCCAATCCAACTACGTTTGTTCCAACAAATAGTTCCCCCATGCCCAATTCCTCCCTATCAGGCTCTACGATTAAAGCGTCACAAACCTTAACGTCACAGTCTCGACACACTTCCGCAATGGACGGTCTTGGCCCTCAAAAACCGGGGTTAGTGTCGCTCAAGTCGAAGGGAAAGCAAAAATGGGCTAGGGAGATAATGTTCACGAAATCTTGCACCAGTGGGTTGCAAATTCCGTTTTGCCCTGGAAGCAGGAGGAGAAGGAGGCTTAAGCGCGAGAGAGATTCTAGTGCATGGGCGCCTAAGGTATCACGCATCTAACCTACCAACTCCTCTACGCCCGCCAATGCGTAGATCACAAGTCACACGCCAATCATTCATCAAGCCAACACCTCACTCAAGTTTGTGGCACACAGCTTCGACTTTCTTACTGACGGGGTCTCCGACGAAAGAACCAAAGTAGGGAGAATAGCACTGGGACCTAGGACCAGGAGCGCCATTGCCTCCCCACCACCCTCAGAAGCAGCCTTGTAGACCTCGGCGGAGCGATCTGGGGAAAACAACGAGTTAGCCCTATTGCATTCACGTAACGCTGCACGCAGTACTTCGTAGATGAATGGTGGCTTACCTTTTGCGGTAAAGGCGCGGTGAGTACCGATCCACCAATCGGAATTGCTTCCCTCCTCACACCACGCCAAGTCAGCCACCTTGATCGAGACAAGAGATTTCCGTACTGCATGATGACAACCTGCATGTCGGCTTGAGAGTCCTTGATCCCAGTGTGATCGGTTGCATCTTGATTTTGATGAAAATGAGATAAAGCGGGAAATAGATGAGTGAGAATAGAGAATTGCTTTAGTAGTCTCGTCACGATCCGGCAAACCGGATATCCGTATTTCCGGGGTGTTTCAATTTCAATCCGCGTATGCAGCTTACAATTTGTACCCGATATCCCACAGCGCGTACCCCGCGTTCCCCGCTCATCTGTACAAACCAAGCGTAACCGCTTTGACTAGTAGGCTGTAACAGTAGACTACCTTTGGGAAGTAGATAGTTCCTATTGAAACCCTTGGTGACCAGCTAGATGTTGTATCTGGTCTACTGAAAATAATAATAATAATAATAATATCCTGTATTTACAAGCTTGTAATGTAGCAATGTTATTCTTGTTTGGTCTGTGTGACTCTGACTGGACATGTAACTATACTTCCCCTGTGTTGCGGGAATTGGATTGCCTTGGCCTGATTCTAGGCTTCGCCGTTCCTAAAAGTGGGTCTGTTTTGCGTCGCTCAGCTTTCGGCAGCCCTTGCTCAGCCTTGATGATACCAGAACTCAGCTTCGAATCTGAAAATGGATTTAATGTGCGCCCTTTTCGTCTGTGTTTCTGTTGGCATTCCGTAGTAGCATGCAGGAACTTTCTCAAATATGGCCAATTAGAGATCGGGGGCGCTTGACACCAACAGATGGAGCAGGCTGCAGCTGGCTCGTACGGCTCAGTATAAGAGCCCTGAACCCCTCTCGACTCACATTATCATTATCCCATATGCTTTTAAGCTTCTATTGAACCTTTATCAAATCTCTAAGCCTATGGGAATTTGTGAGCGTAGTGCTTTCCACACTCGATATTACCTATCATACGGACATTTGAAGAGAATCAAGACGAAAGAGCAGAGACAGAAGAAACATGGAATATCTCGACCTCGGAAACGGAACGCAGCCTGGCCCTTGTGTTGGGGAGACCACCCTACCATCTTTTCAATCGCCAGCTGAGGGCACGCTTCTCGAATGTAGGTTTCGTCCAGTAAGCGTACGTTGGCGTCTATGAAGCCAGGTTCGCCAAATCCCACTTTTCTCTTCGATAGATTTCTATAGAAGTGGCGAGTCGATAGTGAACTATGACTCTCAAGTTTCCGGCTCTGTCTCCACTTTCAATACCCAAGATGACAGGCCTGGAACTAGTACAACCGATGTCGCCTCGGTCCTGCCGAGGACTGCTCGTGCTAGAGAGCAGTCTGAGTCCTACTCGGAAGATGTATGGGAGATGTACAAGCCACGGATTCAGCAGCTTTATATCGAGGACAATAAGAAGTTGCATGAGGTTATGCAGCAAATGAAAGAGGAAAGAGACTTCAAGCCATCGTAAGTTTACACTTGGTGAAGCCCTGCGTGTGGGAAGGAAGAGTGCTAACCAGATTATAGTGTGAAAATGTATAAGACCCGCCTATCGCGTTGGGGTTTATTCAAAAATAACCGGGAGAAAGATGTAGCTGCGTTGGTCCGCATCAAGCAAGTACGCGATGCAGTTGGGAAACCGTCCATCATCTTTTGATCTGGCAAACCAGTCGACATATGCCAGATCAACAACTATCTGAGAAGGAAGAATATGGAATTTCAGGATCTTATCCAAGCTAAAGACGATGGCCCAGTGACCCGTCTCGCCAACCACATGCGCATTCGAACGCCATCCCCAGTTCTCTTACCAAATCTGATATTCCCCCCAGGCTGTCTCCGGCACAAAGAAATAGCACTTCTTCATATCAAAACATGGTATACGGTTTGGGTTGAAGAGATGTCCATGTCAAAAGCCCCAGCTGAATTCGAACACCCAGGAATTTTCCGCTTAGTTACGGTTGGAGGACTAAATATCCTCGATTGCGTCTCCCTCTTGCTTCAACACGGATGCAGCCTATTCGATCTCGATAGATTTGGGGAAGGCGGTTCATACGTCCGAGGAGCTTTTATGGTCGTTGAAAAACTTTTCAAAGACATGGCCCGTCAAAATTTTTCTTATAAGAAACAGCCTCCCGTGTGGATCTTTGGTTTGTGGAGAATCTTTACGGGAACGCTTCCCTACGACATTTCGAGAATGTTTTTGACACATGCCATGGCGTTGGGAAATCAGTTTCTTCCAGAGATGCACCCAGCACTGGAGATAATGAGATGTCTCTCTGGGAGGAACGGCATAAACACACGTCAGCTATTTACCGACTTCATATCATCAATCTGGATTGATTCCGTCAAGGAGATCGCGAGTTTACTAGAGTCTCGCGGCATGACTGCCGCCTCTTCCCTGCCTCCGTCGATCTGGATGGGAGCAGCCAACAGCCCTTTTCATCAATCTCAGGAGTCGGTCTTAGAGTTCAGACGATTGGAAAACATCGAAACATGGCAGCAGCGCAACACAGACTTTGCGTTCACATTATGCCGCCCAAGACAAATCTTTCACTGCGCACCTTCCCACAGCGACATATTGACCCTAATGTGGCTGAGACAGTCAGTTGTGGATACCACGCGGCTCGCTCAGCTGGTAGGGGTCAGTAATGAGGGTCATCAACGAGGCGAGATCTCTTTAGTCAAATCAGCAATTTTGACCCGCCTGGAACTGAGTCTGGGTATGGAATGTGATCAAGGACGTTATGATGACATCCGAATATTGGCCGGTGACGTTTATCAAGTTGCTCATCATCATCGCTGGCATGGAGATAATATGGACTCATTCAAACTAAGACACACATTGGATCAAGATGCATTAGAGAAGTCCAAAATGTTGCTCCAGCAAACAAAAGGTATGGAAACAGAAAGGAGTTCATGGTTTAAATGGCTTCAAATCCTGGAAGCGTCGCTAATTGGCCGGCGCGACCAGCCAGAGCTCCACGAGACGCAGCCAACCGAGTCGGCAGTATCTCACGAATTGTTGGATGGAAGAGGCATGCTCTGTGATTACACGGTTACTAAGTATGGGACTATCGGGGTCGTCAAAGGGAACTGTGAAAAAGACCCCGAGGCTATGGAAGAAGGTTGGATGTGTAGTGGTTTAGTAATACTTCAAAACTAATTGTTACGGTCCTAATACTGGTTCTTAAGGTATTATGTGCCTCCTTGGACATTAGCTCTCTACTCCGAGTGTAGCGGCATTAACGATCTTTAAGAAAGGTATTAGTAGTGGTGTGAATGTTGTATGTGCTCTTGCCCTTTGCAGAATGTGGAGCCTGCTTTCTTTCTGTTGATATTGTAAGTATTCTCTTTCACTCTTTCGCGGAGATCTATCTAGCGCGTACGATGAGAATCACAAGACCGGTGATTGCAATGTCCCTTGGTAGAGAAAGAGACTTTGTCTTAAAACCAGATAAACTAGACATGCTGGAAATTAAAGTGAATGTGGAAAAAGATTCCTTAGAACGCCCCGATCGATGCCCGTACCCAATTTCATCTAATACACCAAGTTTCTCAAATTCCAATAACCCCCAGTGTAGCCAGATTACCCAAAAACCCAAACTCAAAACGAAATGCAAATGACCACTTTTCTCAGCCTTTTGCTCTCAAGACTCGTTGTTACTGCTCGCGTCTTCACTGTTTCCGCTTCCAGAAGTTGCGGGATTCTCCGTCTTCTCATTGCCATTAAAGAGTCCATTTCCCGACGTAGTCGCGTTCTTCTCCTTCTCGTCATCTTTGTTTCCAGAAGTGGCCTTGAAGTAGCCATGGACGTGGTCGGAGAAGATGTCATCATCGAGATCCGAAAGGGGATTGGAATTTCCATTCACCTCCTGGTCCTTCTTCTCCTGCTCCTTAGCTTCCCACTCGCGCCTGATGTCCTCAATCTTATCCTTCATATCCTGCTTAGGATCATAGGCCTTGCCGACACCTCGGAAGCGCTCCCACCAGCTGAGATGCCTGGGGTGAACGGCAACACCGTGGTATTCGGATGCCCGGCCATCTCGGATAAAGGTCCAGCGGCGCTCCTGCTCCTTGAGATCGAGACCGGTCGTGTCGGGAAGGAAGAAGAATGTGAGGACCATTCCGGCGAGACCGAACCAAGGGACGACGTAGAACTTGGTCTGCGTATCGATGTAGTTGTAGAGGACACTGGCGAGGAGGGCGCCAGCCTTGCCGATACAGGCGGACAAACCGTGAGCAGTGGCGCGGATCGGGGTGGGGAAGACCTCACCAGCGACGAGGAAGGTGACGCTGTTGGGGCCGAACTGGTTGAAGAAACTGCTAAGGAAGTACATGGCCTGGAAAGCATGGATGTTCATGGGTTCGGTGTAGTAGTGGTAGTGGAACGCGGGGACGACGAACATGATGAAGCACATGAGGAATCCGACCTGCTGCATCATCTTGCGACCATAGAGCTTGTTGTCAATCAAGAGCGAAGCGCAGTAGTAGCCGGCGAGAGAGACGATGACGTTGATCATGTTCCAGACCCAGCCCGTCATGACGCTGTTGCTGCCCGGGGAGATGACCTTGATGAACTGGCCCTGGAAGAGCTTGTTGCCGTAGAAGAAGACGTCGTTGCAGAACCAGGTACCGGTGGTGGCGAGGAGACGGCCACCGAACTCGCGGCAGGCGATCTTGAGGGACGCGACGTCGTAGCCGGTAACGTTGCTCTTACGCTTGGCAATCTCGAGCTGTCGGCTGGCGTGGGGCATCTTGTAGGTACGGTAGTACACGAGCCAGAGGGTACCGAGGGCGGGCAGCGCAAAGGAGACGCGGAAGGTCCACTGAACGGCAACGGAACTGTAAGGGGGGTTACCGCTACCGTGATGGAAGATGAGGAGCAAGATCATGAGGAGGCCCTGGTTGATGAGTTGACCCCAACCCTGCATGAGGAAAGCCATGGTGACCTTTCGGCCACGGTGAAGTCGGTCCTCGCGGGTAGAAAGCTTGCCAGCGCTGACAGCATTCTCCATAGATGAGGTAGCAGTGATAGGATATTCGCCACCAACGCCGAAACCTGTGCGAAGTGTGAGTGGACAAAATTTTCAAAGATGTGGGGGTGTGCCCAGTGGGAAACGTACCATAGAAGAAGAGAGACCAGGCATAGCAGATAACCCATCCTTGAAGAGTCAAGCCCCAGCTAGCTGTGAGCATGAGTAGACCGACAAACATGATGACAGCATCCTGGATAAGACCCCAACGACGACCGATCCAGTCACCAATGAAGCCTACGGCGACTTGACCAACCATGATGCCAATGACTTCGAGGTAGGTTACAGCGGCAATCCAGTTAGGACTGCACACGGTAGGGTTCTTACCCCAGCACTGGGGCCAAGTGGCGCTGAAGAGGGGTTCCAGGTTCCCGATGCTGAAGAGGACATACCCCTCGAGACCCAGGCCGGCACCAGGAAGCACGGCGTTGCGGATGTACCAGCCGAAAGGGCTTAGGGGATCTTCCTTGATCATCTGCCAGACCGTCTTGACTTCCTTGATAGCCTCCTCATTTTGGACCTTGTTGACGAAGGAGATGCGCTTAGCGAGGGGGAGGTCGGCCCAGTAGGTCCCCTCGGGAGTGTAGGAATCATCTGGGTGGGTGAGGTAGCTGAAGATCTGGTGCTCGCGCTCGGCGGTGTGCTCGGTAGGGTAATGTTCGTGCTCTTCTCCTGTCACCGGACCATGGGGGACAGGGATGACACCGAAGGGCGGGTCATGCCGTTGGTGATGCTGCAAAAGGTGCGCCATCCGCACGGAATGCGGTGTTTCTTCGAGGAAAGGAGGAGAAGAATAAATAAGAGGGGGCCGAAAGGCAAAGGGAGGAAAGAAAAGGTGGAACGACGGCGAGTAGAGATCACGCTGTCGATTCTATTTGCGGCGGTAGGAAACAAGGTGAAGCATAAACAAGCTTTCAATGGGAGAGGTGGTGATAAAGTTTCGGTAAACTAGCTCGGTGGAAGCTAGCGAGCTGTGCGTCACGGGACAAGGAGAACGGCAGAGAGGAGGATGAGAGGAGGATGAGAGGGAGCAGGTAAGAACGCGAGAAGGGTTCCCTAAAGAGGAGTAGGGAAGGTAGATGGACTACCCAAGTTGGAGATAGGGAAGAGGCGATGGGATGGAGAGGGCGGAAGAAAGAGGATGATGGATGATGGGCTTGGCGAGGAATGATATATAAACGGTTTCGATGGAGTAGCTTACGGACTAGGCCTCATCCCTTGCTTCCAACTGATGGGTAGTATTTGCCCACGTGGGATTTACGGCTATCAGATGTGAAGAGCAGGAATCTTTTACGAATTTTTTTTTCCCTCGAAATTTTAGTAGCTCACTCCTAGGGCGGCGCGGAGGAAGTGCTTATGGATGGTGGATGGATAACAAGATCTGACGGCGGGGCGGGCTGTGGTGAGACGGGACCAGGTTTGCGGCACTAGAGGTTTTAAGCATCTTGCCCGAAGAGGACAAGGGCCTTTGTTGGAGCTTCGGCTTTTTTTTTACCAAGTGCTAGCATGCAAATGGGTGGTACTTCAGATCGCCTCTTGTGGGGATTATCTGCCTGGTATCCGCGGTCGCCGAAGCCTCGAAAGATGTTACTGAGAAGCGAATGCACTGATACTTCGCACATTGTCACGGGGATCGCGAAGAAGATGCGCCAGCCTCAGCCAATTCTCGCATCAACTCCAGCACAGAATATTCAAGATCAGATTTGGACAATGCTGGGAAATGAGTCCCGCTAAGCATGACCGATCAGAACTAGCAGAACAAGCAGGATGAGGACAGGCAAAGCAGACAAAGTACGAAGTCGTCAATTCTGAGGACCAGACTCGACGAGATTGATGACGTTTTCGGAAACGGCACGAGAGCTCGAAAAAAAGGAAATGCGCAACAGAGTCAAGAAACGCCACCGGAGGCCTGGAATCAAGCAATTGGCCAACCACATCGTACGCATCAGATGCGCGAGAGCGGGACTTTTTTGCTCTGTGGGGATTTTGCGTTGTGGAAAGAAAGATCGGGCGTGGAAGAACCCCAAGAAATCTGGCCAATCGCGAGTCTGAAACATCACACGTGTAGAAACGATAGGGTCAGATCGAGCTCTGGCAGCGCAGCTTTTCGTCCCAGTTCGTCCCCTAATCGGTGTCCCCTGCTGTGGGTCGCTTCGGTTTCTAAATGAGGAGTTGTGGACCTCCCCCGAGGAAATCCAGGCGGTACAAACAGAAGCCGTACCTATCGCACTATAGGGCTGAGGGTCGATACACAGAGCGCCGGTACTTACGGTGCTGCCGTCGTTGCGTTGCCCTCCTCATAATTGAATTTGCAGTTGATCGTCCATTCCTCAGAGTGCTCGGTCAACGCAAGAAGAGTAGTTTCTCGCAAATCCGAGGCCCGGTCTGAACGAAGGAAAAGCGTCGACCCTTTTATACCCTTTTTCCAAATTCAAAAACAGCAAAGTTTGGCAAAAACAGCTGATTTACGAGGAAGCACGCGACACATAACTTCATTCTCTCTCCCCCCCCCCCCCCTTCCCGTTGCCCCCGCCGCCGCTGCAACAGCTCTCATCCTTGAGCGTGCTGGGTGGTATTGCAGCTTTAGCTGGCTTGGCAGGAACTGCCAAGACGCTTTTTTCTGTGCGAAGAGGCTGGGATGTGAATTTTCTGTCTTTTTGAAGAAGGAGCTCGCGTGACCATTTTCCTCATTTTCTCCCACTCCCGTCGTCCCGGGCTTTTCTCGTTTACTCCGTATCTTGGCGGGAAAATCTCCGCTTCCCAGGGATCGATATGACACACTTTATTTCGAGTGACCATACGACGCATGGGGGTTTGCTTGCATCAATTGATTTGTCCAACTGACGACCAGGAAGAGGAGAGCCCTTGAACAATGCCTGTGGTAATACGAAGCACCACTCCGCACTTACTCTGCCACTACCCGCGTCTTGTATTAGCAACTACTTCGTAGTAAGAACACACACGAGGTGACGAAGAAAATCAATTAATGTATCTTCGTCGCAACTGGTCGGGCACGTGCTCAGGATGTCCACGGAAACCACCCTCACTCGATCTCAACCGTTGAGCTCAAAGCCGGCGCAATAATTAATGGGTTTGGTCGCGTCGAACCACACACTGGGGAATTTCCCCAGCGAAGAGCGTGCGGCAGGCAACATGCGTCTACTAAGGTACAG
Organism: Scedosporium apiospermum; assembly: GCF_000732125.1. Lineage (NCBI taxonomy): Eukaryota > Fungi > Ascomycota > Sordariomycetes > Microascales > Microascaceae > Scedosporium > Scedosporium apiospermum. The sequence continues at coordinate 265,819 of NW_015971803.1, forward strand.
GTTCGGTTTATTAATCCCAAATCGCACGTGCTGGAAAATGTGCAATCCACCATGATCAATCGAGTAGGCTTGGGACAATTCTGCAGCAACGGCCCCAGTCGTTGGCCCTCGATCCCCGTCTGCCATCAAAACAGCAGCGATCGCCTCTTACTAGCTACTTTGCTGCAGTAGGATCGATATTTTATCACCTTCTGAGACAGGCACGAATGCTTGATCGTGCATAAATCAAGCAGCGAAGAAACTACAAATTTAGCACTACTATCTTTTCAAAGGGGAATTTCTGAATCGCGGTAGCAAGCCCATTATTCCGCAAATCTTTGTTAAAGCCCCAGTGAGCGTCATATTCATCATGCTAACCACGCACCCTTGGAGGCCGTCACGCCTCGAAAAAAAGGGGTTGGTTAATAGCGAGTAGACACTCATACTTCGTAAAGCTATCATTCCCTGGCGACTGAGGCCGGTTAACGGGCGTGCCCAACTTCAGCGTAAGCATGCTAAAGTGCTGGGAAACGAGTCGATAAGGGGTTCACCTGGAATAGACTCCATGTTGCCTAGTACGGCAAAGATTGCCTGCACCGCCCTGGGACGCACGTGTAATCGTTATACAGCTCTTCGAAGAATACCGTCATCGTACTTAATATCTTGCTTATAGACGATAGAGGTAGAAGGACGCGGGCGGTAAGACGACTAAGGGATTTAATATGAGACAAAGTACTATCTAGAGTCAACGTTACATAGATTTTATGTCTAGTATTACCATTAGCCACGGCTAGCATCAACATCCTCCTTGAAAGAGTCTTCAAATCTCGTTGCCAAGTCTAACACCTCCGAATCACCACCACGGCGTCCCATAAACATGACCCCGAAGGGCAAGACCCCCTGGCCGCCAAGCTCCTTCGCGGCAAACTCACCAGCAGGACAAGAAATCGCACATAGATCCAGAACATTAGCGCAATGTGTAAATACTCCAAGTGCGCTGTTCTTCACGATTGGGTCCTCCTTTACCTCGTCGACTGTCCAATGCGTTGGAGCGGTGGGAAGAACAACGACATCCACTCCGCTGGCGCCTTGTGAAAAGACCTCGTTATGAACGAGGGCAGTATATCGCCTTTGGGCCTGAAGGTCGCGAAACACATCCACAGCAGTAACCTTGCGATTTATCACAGCGGTAAATAGCTCTGATATCACTGGATGTAGATCGGCCTTGTGCTTCTCAAACCAGGTTGGCCCGTCGATACCACCACTTCCCGGCAGATCCGGGATGGAAGCTACACGCTCAAGGACAAAGGTCCCATCATAAAGCAGTCTCCCCGCTTTGTCGAAAGGTTTCCAGTTAATGTGCTGAAGTCTCCCGCCGATATTTTGAAGTTGGGTAACTGTCTCGGCAAAAAGCCGGCGATATGGTTCAGAACAGATACCTAAGACATCATGGGGCGGGATACCGAAGCGGAAAGTTGTTTCCGTCTGCCCGGTTGAGTGAACGACGTGAGGACATTTCCTCAGTTCCTCAGGCTTCGTGTAAGGGTCTCGCGGATCGAAAGTCTCCAGAATACGCCAGACTGTCCGCGCATCTCGTACCGTTGATGCCAAGACCGATGACCCAGATGACGACCCTCCCGGAACATAACTAGAATTAATGGCTGACGAGGGGGCTCCGTACGGCGAACGTTGCCCAGTCAGCCCGGTTGCTAATTGATCGAGGTTTGATTTTCCTATGAAGAGACCACCCTGTTCGATGAGGGCTATGTGGAGAGGTGCGTTAACGCTGGGAATATGAGAGAGAGGGGGGCAGGCCGTTGTAGTCGGGATACCGGCTACGTCGATGGAATCCTTTATCGAGAATGGGACGCAAAACAGTGGAGGACGTTTAGATCGATCCGGGAAGCGATTTAGCAGGTCACGGGTAGCTTCTAACACAACCGATTTGGGAACTCGGTATATCCAGCTGCCAGGGTTGACATTCTCGTACGCCTCAATTCTCGTGAAAATATCCTCCACAACGGTAAGGGGAGAAAAGCCCGCTTGGTATGCAGTCTGGAGGCTCACAATGTCGAGTTTGCCGTCCCATTCTGGCGATGTCTCCTGTGAAGTCTCGGTATACGAAGGGAGAGGACGAGGAATATGGGATAGTTCGCTGAGAATGGGTTGAAGATGGGCAACAAACCCAAATCCACCATTGGTCGAACAAAGTATATCGAGACTTGCCGCTGTAAATGAGGAATCATAGCCGGCGGTAGCCTCGGTGATAACACCTGCAGGAGAGAGTCCGTTAACACCGTTAAAGAGTTGGGTTTCCTGGATTCGGATCACGTACAACAGTGAAACCCCCGATCACTTGCTTCTCGAAACGTTGTCGACACACTGCCTTTGGTTGTTATACCGGCGACGAGCAGATGCGTAATACCATGAGCCTTGAATTTGTGCATGAGCTCTGTATCCCAGAATGCACCCTTACCAGGCTTGTCAATGACGATCTCCCCGGGAACTGGCTGGAGCTCATCAACAAAGTCGTGGCCGTATTCTCCCTTGATTGGCGTCTTTCTCATTGGGCCCTTTTCTCCAATGCGAGGCTTCCTTTCCATGCCGAAAGCTTCTGCTTGTTGGGTAATCTTACTGGACGGGCAGTCAGACATGTCTTGCCGATGGCCTTCGCGTGTATGGAAGATTGTAAGACCGGAGGCTCGACATGCCCCAAGGAGCTTCCGAGCTGGTTCGATGCATGCCTGAACCATCTTGAGGTCTGCACCACAGGACTCGCCGAAACCGACAGGGTGGAGAAAGTCATGTTGCATGTCGATGAGTAGCAGAGCCGTACACGATGGTCTGAATGTGTAGGCATACGGCTTCGCTTCTATCGAGAGGGTGGTAGTAGTGTAATCCAGAGAGGCCATGGCGTATTCGTTTCTTTTGATCTTGAGTATTCCTTGGGACACAAGAATTGATGGTCCCGCAAGCCGGCATTAATAGGGAATGGGAATGGGAGATTTCGGCAACAAGGCATGGGTAGGCTGCAATGACTCGAAAAGTCTCTGCAAAGCACGCAACCGCCGTAGTTTCGTTCCTGGTGCGGGGCTCGATGCGGGGATGACAAAGGAGAACGCCATCAGTTGGACCGTTTGACCCGTCGGGAGCCGGCCGGTCGTGAATATGCTTCGACTACGCTTCGATCAAATGGGATCGAAATGGCGCTTTTCCTAACCGGGCCTACATCTTTTCCTTTACCAGGACTTTGAATCTTCGAGGTCACTCCTTGCGCTTATTGTCCAATCCCATTCGTATCCAGCACAACTACCTTTGAAGCCACGCAAACTGGAAGTCGCTAATTAGTGATGGCCGCCGCAGAAGAGCTTTGCAACACACATGCCTTAGATGCTTGCTAGGCGTGGGCCCTTCACTACTATTCAAAACGTGTTGCAAAAGATATGGCCCGCCGTACCACTCCACGTTACGTTAGCATACGAAAATGAACCACGAGCTTGTCGGCCCCAAAGTTCACTAAATTACGCGCTCACCCACCCCCAGGGTCGAAATGTGTTTAACTGTTCTGTCTGGCCTCGGCAGTTACTACCGAGTTCTGTTAACAAGATCTCCGTAACATGAGTCACCCTGAATCCGAGGCTAGGCTAACAGCAATCAAATTACGTCTAGGAACACATATCTCAGCATGTGTGACCGCCACCGTAACTGAGAATCCGAGTGGAGAGGAGGGATCTACCCCACGCTTCTTGGATGGCCTCCACCAGGGAAATTAGTGGCCGTATCTTTCAACGAGATCCCTCATAACACCAATTACCCTGACCGAGATGTTAGCTATGGCGGTTTCTGGCTTTCAGAGGGTATGCATACTGCGCCCGAAGTTTTTTGTCCTCGGAGAAAAGGGCGGAGACGTGTGTGTCGAATCGCCTGGTCATATGTCAGTTCCAAGCCAAAACCACGTATCTGCTCAGGTGTCTAGGTAAAACCTCACAATCTATAAAGATCTAGACGGCCCTCAAAGTCCTCTTCGGGTGGCGAAATTGGCATGCAGGACTTATATGCCTCGATGTATTCTGGTCCGAACTTGTTACAGGCCGGTCTCCATTGGCCGAGCTCATCTAAAGGCGGAGGTCAGTTCGCCGAAACAACATGAACGAGTCGAGATCACCTACATTCGTTATGCGCATAGAAGCTACACGCATCGAACACGAGCGGCTGACCATCGGCGATGTTGATTCCGGAATTGCCGTACCAGAGGTCACCATGGACCAATGACGGCTTCAGCATTCGATCACCAGTTTCCAGCGGCCTTAGGAGCCTGGGAATAACTTTACCGAATAGCAGAGGGATGAGGGCCTCGAGCTCTTTGTCTGGACCTTTGGTGGATATCTCGAGGTCAAGAGCATATCTAAGGCTGTTGGCGAAAAACCTCTCCCAACTTTCCTCCCACTTCACCATTTGTGGGAGGTTCCCGGCGTACGTCGTCGTGTCAAACCCGAATTTCCCCGTGGGTGAGCGGCTGTTCCGATGAAGCTTGGCCAGCAAAGCGGCAAATTCGATGGGATCTGGCATGTCTCCTTTCATCTCTTTGAAGTCGCAGAGGAAGAATGAAGTCTCTGGCGCGGACTCGTAGGTACCCCACGCAATGGGTTTAGGAACAAAGGTTGGAACCACCTTGTATATTTCCTTCATCGATTCGAACTCGCCATGGACAATGTCCTTTGCCGAGTCTCGACTTAATATTTTGATGAAGTAAGACTGTTTAGTCCGGTCTTCAAGCTCGACATCAATCCTGCCTGTGGTTGCCCAGAAACTCTTTCCATGGGTCCTTCTTGAGAGAACTTTACAACCCCGTGGCAATGCTAGAGAATTATTAGGATTGGCCATTTCTTCTTTGCTGGGATGCTCACCCTTTCGGACGTTCGGATCTAGCGTGGGATTTTCTGAAGTGAACCCTATGGAGGCAGCGGACATCATGGGAAATTAAATGATTGAAACTGAGGTGGTTAAAGAGACGAAAAGAAATAAACGTTGGCGGAAACGTGACTTCAGCGCGTTGCCGGCATCGATCCTCCCTTTCTCGAAGAAGAGTCGTGGGGAAAGGACGAGGTACCGCGGTCTTAAATTGATAAGCAGTCGAGTCTTTATTTCCTCCCCGAACTTTGGCGGCACCCATGGCCTCCACCTCATGAATTTGATTTGCCAACAGCTCCAACATGACCGGTCAAAGTAACGTCCATAATTTTAGCTCGAAGGTGCTCAACAGGGAAAGAGACCTTGATTCCAGCGGCCTCAAGCTTTTCCTGCCCAGAATTTTCTGTTATGAAGGTTGATGGCTCTTTAATGCCGACATATATCTTCTTGATCGCCCCTCTGAGACCGATGATACGAGCTACACAACCTTTGTTGCCACTCAATCTGTTGCTACAGGGCTCCATTGTTGTGTAGAGAACAGTATTCGGGGGAAGTACCTCCCGGATGCGTTCCTCTGGGAGATCGTACTTGTCCGAGATCTTTATGAAGCAGCACTGCTCTGCGTGTGTTTTCCCACGATCGCCCTTGTAGTCTTGCGGGTACTCGAGTGAGTAGCCAGTTGACAGAACTTCGCCAGTATCCCCGTCAACTAAGACCGCTCCAACGCAAAATTTATCGGGTGAGGGAGGTGACATTTTTGCTATCTCTATTGCGTAGTTCATGAAGGACTCGTGATCTCCCACACATATTTTGGGGTGAATAGTCTGGGAATGCATATTGGGGCGCATTTGTGCGAGCGACGGCACTGAGGAAGAGCGGAGAAATGTCATCTCTTGATGCGTCGAACAAATTCACTACTCCGATTTCTTCTCTCACACAAATTGGGACTTCAGGTGCGACACGTGATGGTACTGGTGGTTCTCCCAGCGGTTAGCTACGCCGGATGATTGGTGGGTGACGAGGGTGAATCCTTCGAAGAATTTCTGGACATGTGTCTGTTGGGAGTGCGAGAATTAACGAAACGTGGGAAAGAGAGTGAACCGATTTCCTGGGGACATGCGGCCGTTGGGGAAGAAAGCAGCATCAGTATGCGCGTCACTTTTTCATCCTTTATGGCTGGCTCGCTGATGCCAGAGATATCGTCGGTACGGTTGTAGAGCGGGATAGAGTGCTGGCTAGGGACGATGGGCTGGTAATCATTCGAAAATGGGATGAGCTTGTGGAAATAGTTACGCTATGAAGCTCACTAAATCGAACCAACTCAAAGAGAACCAGGAATGCCCGGAATCCCGTAGAGGCTAGTCCATGGAATACACGGAGGCTGTCGTCATGTTGGGGCTCCTTTTGGATCATTAAAGACAGCTTTGTAAATCAATATGAAAATTGAGGATGAGTTGAAATTTGGCATATCACACTCTCCGTCTTTCCCCAATTACACTTGTTTCTTAACGTGGCAGGATGTGCAGGCTTCGGCCGCTCGTACTGTACTCCTTTGTTAACGAACCGAAAAGACTAACGAGGGAAAGCAAGCGAACCCTGGTTTGACTAAAGAGCTGCGGGGGCTTGGGCAGAATGCAGCATGGAATGATGGAAGTCACACTTGGCGGAAGTAGTATGAACAAGAGAGAAAGTTAAAAAAATGTCTCCGGGAGCAATGACAACTGGTCAGGGTTTCATAGCATCGGCCGCCAAGGTTGATATCTTTAGCCCAGGCTACGGATGAATGCAAGTGAGTTCACGGATGATAGGCCATTCGCGAGAAGATGGGGGGTGAGATGGCAGGACGGATTGGGGCTGGTCGGAAGGATTGGCGCTCGCGAGATGAAAGTTGTAGCAGGCTACGGCTGAAATGTGTCTCTTGGCTGCGCCACCTTCAAGTATTTCAGGAAGAAGGTAACATCCAAATCGGGATCTTGCCGTAAATTTCCACTGATTCAAACCTTTCGACCCTAGCGACAAAGAATCCGTGGTTTACGGCGAATCGTATCGTCTTGAACTCGGCGGCCGCGAATAAGTCTCTTGGAAGGCTTAATTACTGCTGCATCTTTCGAGTTTCGACCCTTCATGAGATTGCTGTCCATGATTGTAAAGCGGCCCCACAGTTTAAAATCTTCTCATCTCCCTACTAGCACGTTGGAGCTTTTGACTTCTTTCTGCTTTTTTGACAAGCCGCTCATCGGCGATGTCTCACCAAACTCTCGGCAACGAACATGGAAGACATCCTCAAGTGGAACTGGGAGAGTCTGGCTTTCTCACCCCCCCTCACCGACGCGACTCTGAGCCGATTCCAATGCGACAGTTTGATTACGGCCGGACCTCCTATGACAGTGCCGCATTTAACGAGGATAGACCGACACTCAAGGATCGCCCCCGCGACACCCGCTCAAAACTTTCGGCATCCATGATCTGGCGGATGTGGTGGTTGGAGATTCTCTGCATAATCTTCTGCGCCGCCATTATTTTTGGCATCGTCGTCCTGCTACAAAATTTCAAGGGCAAGCCTGTGTCGAGCTGGCCTCTGCCTGTCTCTATCAACACCGCTCTTGCTATCATTTCAGCCGTTTTCAAAGCGTCTCTCTTACCCCCTTTGACTGAAGGTTTAAGCCAATTAAAATGGATCTGGTTTATGCGAAAAGATACGGTTCTCTCGAATTTCGAAGCATTTGATCAAGCGAGCAGGGACATGACCGGCTGCTTACTGTTTCTGAAGAGGTGGCCTTTCTTCAAGGAGAAATTGTAAGTCCAAAATAGACGAGTTCGCGTCTGAGTCGACGCTCGCCTGGCGAGATGTTTGGAATGCTGATATTTGATGTATTAGTACGATGAAGTTTCTTGCTCTGATAGGGGCTGTAACCATCCTTGCTAGCGTCGCGACTGAGGTCTTTACCCAGTCGACAGTTCAGTACGAGAGCTGCCAATGGTTTATAGTAGACGCACCCGCGTCGATCCCCAAAGCCCACACTTTTGATCCGGTCATTGATACTTTGAGGTCGGGGACTAAGACAACCGACATGGACACCAAGCTTGCGATATATAAAGGGTTGATCAATCCGCCACAAAATAGCTCTGCGAGCATGGCTGGCCATATTAATTGCCTCACGGGGAACTGTACCTTTGTACAGGACAACGATCGCGGTAGTTTTGCCACTCTGGGGATATGCCACTCCTGCCGGGACATCACCGATCAATGCAAGATGGACGTGGAACCCGGAAAAACCGGGACACTGTTTTATTCCCTGGAGAGCGGGGCTGTCACCAAGGTGTTTCAGTCCGCGAGGAGTATGGTCCAGCTGCTTCACATGGTGGCTGTCGACACACCTTTGCCGACATATATCGACGATTACCCTATGTTCACAGTCGAGACGATCGTCATAAACCCGAGGAACTGTACTGAAGCTGAGAAAAGCAGTCCGCGTTGCCAGGTTGGTCGAGGAACGTTGTGGGAACCAGCGGCATCCTCATGCTCGCTTTATCCCTGTGTGAAGAACTACAACGCTAATGTGGTCAACGGAACCTATACGGAGAGGCAAGTCTTGGCACGAAACCTGAAGAATACCTTAGCTCCAGCCAACAGTTCTGTCCCAAACTACTGGATAACCACAGATGAGGCTTTCCGCAATGGTGCCTGGACAGCCTGCGGTGAAACCAGCGAGAGAACCGACGTCAACACGCAGGAGGTTTTCGCATCAAACAAAACTAGTTGCCTGATGAGTGATTACGGCAGCTGCCAGGACGCCGAAACGCTTTGGTATCCCCCCGATTGTGTATGGACGTTTCCCAGGTGGCAAATTGCGCCCGCTGTCGCGGATAACCTCAAGGAGAAAATTGGGAATCACACGCTGCTAGACTATAAACGAAATGTGGCTTACGAAGGGGAGCCCTATATGCAAAGACTGTATCGCAGCGGCGGTACTCATATGGAGAACGTGATGGAGTTCATGGGGGGTATCTCCGACTCCTTGACAGAGCGCATCAGGACAAAAGGCCCAGATTCTCCAGAGCTGCAGACTGTTCCAGGGAAAACATTCCGAACGGATACTTGCATCAGTGTGCGCTTCGAGTGGCTGGCCTACTTGGGAGGTCTACTTTTCCTTGAAATCGTCTTCCTCGTGTTTGTGATTTACGTTGGGAAGCGTGAAGGATTCTCAATGGATTGGAAATCGTCATCTTTAGCTGCTTTTTTTTACCCGATTGACAGAGACAGTCCAGAGGAGGAATTATTGCGAAAGGAGAGTCTGGAAAAGACGGCGAAGGAGATCAGTGTCTGTCTCTCGGAGAGGGATGGCGCCTGGAAGTTCCACAAGATGGAGTAGAAACCGGGACTTCCTTCAATTGTAATTTGAATGTATTCGAATACTTTGAGGCATCCTGCAGCTTCCGAAACTAATAATCCTCTTTAAAGCCCAGCACAACAAGGAGCTGAGTGGTTTTGGCCAACTTGTTGTATTGGGATAATTGCTAAAGAATCCTCATGTACGTTACCTATTAGACAAACTGAAGACCTAAAGGGGGTATAACCTTATAAGTGGTCCCGTTCTGGGGCGAAGGAGAACAGTAGGCCGGGTGTAGGTCAAGTGAAGGTGTAGTATTGCAGTTCCAGGAAGAGCTAATTTCTCTTCCCGTCCTCTGCAGACGATGCCTACATTACATATCCATTTTCCTCACCTTCAGTCGCTTCCCATAACCTTCCCCCCCCCCGGGCATCGGGAGGAATCACCCCTGTCTTCTATGTCAAGCTGCACTTTGCCTTTCCGCCAGTTTTCCTAGCCGTCGTCGGCCACCCTCCTGATCACTTCCGGACTTTACGCAAAATAGCTCTTCAATTGACCCTTCGTCTAGATGAAGGACACGCCCTTGACTCCTGGAGGCCTATACCCGAATGCCTCCATACATTCACTATAAATACTTATACTAGGGCTCCTTTCTGAAGGCTTTTAGCTACTATATTACCCAATCTGTAATTACCTTCTTAACCTTTTAAAGTTACTATACACAGCTCCTGAGCGCTTAGGCTCGTCTTTCGAACTCTTCTCCTATAATCTACTTGGCGAACACAAGGGAACTACTTGATAAATAGGTAACGACAGGCTCCCTGCGCCGCCCCATTGGCAGAGAGACAGAAACTCAGTCCTGTAATTCAACCACCACCACCGTCACCTCCTGCTCCGTCTCCACCACACCCACCATCACTGCCACAACCGCCACAACCGCCACTACCACCACCGTCACCACCAGGACCACCGCTCCCACCCCCATCACCCGCATAGCCTCCTCCTCCCGACCAACCGCCAGAAGTGCCTCCATACTGCCCACCGCCATAGTAACCTCCCGGTAGCCGAGATGATGAAGGCCTTGCCCTCGCTACGACGCGTGAAACGTACGGCTCGTCCCAATCTCCTCCGCATGAATTCCACCTGTTTCTAGGTCCCCGTCGGCCTGGTGCTTGAGAAACTCTAGGTGATGCTTCTTTAAGCCTGTTGTTCCCAGTTGAAGAGGACGGTGATGACATTGGGACGTTTTGGGTCGGCTTCCTGGGCGGAGGGGTAAATTGATCCGGAAGCAATTCAAAAGGCTTGAGACCGGATGTCAGGTAAGTTTTGAAGGTAGGGGAGTCGGCCCCAGTCGCTTCCTGGCCAAGTACCTGCTGCTCGTGCTGAAAGAGCCGAACTAGAATGTCTTTTCGGATTCCCCTTTGCTTGCCTGCGCCGGCTCCATTTCTGGACCGGCGCCCATGGCGTGAGACCCTCCATTGGCGCAATGATGACCAATATGACCACGTTTCCAGAATGCTGAACGTCGCGCCCTTATCCAGGAGATTGGAGACGCAGGATGTGTACCCGTTCTGGGCCGCATACTCGAGCAGGGTGTGACCCTGACTGTCTTTGGCTTTAACGTTCGGTATTCTCTCGATGATGTCGGCCCATGGGAACCATTCTCGCTCCCACGATGATGGATGCTTTAAAATGGCATGTAGAAGGGAGTCCTCATTGTCAGGTTGGGCCCAGAGATCCTGGCCTTGAGACGCGAAACTCTCGATTACTCTCTCCAGGGCAGGCCATTGATTGAATCGGCTGACCAGCCTTAGTGCCGTTGAGGGCTGCACGCCTGGGCCGGTAAGTAGTGCAGCAATAGTATAGTCTCTCCTAGCGAGTGGAACAAGCGAGTCTAACTGCGTGTCCGTGATCTCTGTTAGCGCAGTACTATTCACGAGTGTGAGGACGAGATTGGTGCTGTTGGCTTTGCAGGCGACGCGGAGCGGGGTGGATTCTTCGTTGTCCGCTATGTTTGGATTCGCGCCTAAAATGAGGAGAGATTCGACGGTTGATACGATCGATGGGAGGTCAGACGCATTTTTGGACGCCGCGTTGAGGCAGGCGACTAACAGTGGCGTGCGTCCAAAACGGTCCAAAGCATCAACGTTAGATCCTAGAGAAACAAGTACCTGGATGACCTTTCTAGCATTTCTAGCACCGCACTGAGCGACGAAATGAAGTGGAGTTTGTCCGTCGCGTAGCGAGTATGGTGCCAAGAATTGATTCTGCCCCGGTTGTGGCGTTCTGGGGCATAGCAGACGCAGTATCTCGATGTCCAAGTCATCGAATTGCCTCGGAGTCCGATTGGCGACGGCTAGGTTGAGCAGCACGTCGGCCGGCAGTTGGTCTGATCCGACGTGAGTTCGTGCTCTACTTCTACCGTATGAGGCGTATGGTTCCATACCTGAAAGGCCCTCCCTCCTTCTTTTGGCTGGAACAGGGCTGCTACGGCGTGCCTGCCCCTCTTCATGCAATCGATGATTGCCCGATTCGTTGATGCTGTCGTGTCCGCGCACGTTCGCCCCGGCTTCGAGAAGTAGTCGCACCGCCTGAGTCGACCGGGCCGCAATGGCGCAATTTAAGGGTAAGACGTATTGAGGTCGGTAGCCGTCCGGGGGGAACTTGCCCACCCAAGAATCCGGACATCGTTCTGAGAGATCCAGCCGACAAGCATTCGTATCGACATACCCCGTCCCTAAGATCCTCGCTACAAGCCCCATCTCTTGGCTGAATATCGCATGACAGAGCCACCCCGGCAAGGCCGCCTCGGCATCAGGTCCCTTCAAAAGAGCCTCAAGGAGGATGTCGACTACCTCAAATTGTTTATAGGCGACAGCAACGTGAAATGCCGTTGGGCCGTACGGTCCGTCGTCTATTTCAGCGTTAGCACCGACACCACGAGCGAGGAAGTGACGGGCACTGCGTGGGAATCCCCATCGCGCCGCGTGTCGCAGCCCCTCACGGCCGAGGCTTTCCGACCTGAGGCATTTGAACAAGCTGTGCTGGAATTCCCAGTATTGGCAGCGATTATCTGTCTGCCATCTCAGGCTGTACTTTCGGGGTATGACTCGCTCCTTCTGTGGATTCTCCGGTTGGGCCAGACCGACTCTACCCCGCTGGAGAATCGTATTCTTACGTCGATCGAGGTAAATTTCCTTCCAGACATCTACATCCACCCACCATGGCGTCGACAGTCTGGTAGGGTGGCTTCGATGTTGATGATTGTGGCGAGAACGAGGCATCACCGGGAGTATTGCTGAGGGGTGATAGAGGCATCACGACCTTCCCCGCAGTTATTGCCGTGAGTTCATATTCTCAGCCACACCAGACGACTTGACTGAGCAAGGGGTCTCTCGGCCAATTACATCTCAGTCATGACATCGCCCCCTCAGTTCAAAGCTGCTGTTCAAACCACTGGGCCTACCTGTTAGATAATTTTCAACTGAAGGGCTCGTCCAATTTAGCCTCATTTCCCGATTTCATGTCTACTGCATCAAGCTGCACTGGTCCGACTCGATGGACCCGCGGCGGGCGCATCGCAATAAGCTTCAAGAATGGTTCACCATCACCAAGGAACCATTAGAACGCGATAGTGGTGTTGCATTTCGGGAAAGCGTTTCTTATACGTCGTCTGATAAACAAGGCAACGTAAAGCACTTTGTATTCCAAGGGATGGACGAATCCACCCGGACATAATTCACACCGACTGCCGTAGAATTGTACGGCGGATGAAGCAGTTTCGTTGGTTGATTTCTAGGAGACTGAAATGATATTGTGTTGGAAAAGCCGCTGCGGGGCGGGGTATGACCTGGACGTGTATCATGGGGGACTGGACAGGTTTCGGGTTATGGCTCGAAAGTTTGGAGAGCACTGGGGTGAAAGGTGCTTGCGAGCGCAGCCCGTTTGCACGCTCTACAGGCAGGTGGGGATTGATCGCGCATGGAAGAGAGAGCCGAAATGCTCGCCCAGCACAACATTCCTTCCATTCTCAGCTCCGTGTGTCATCAATTCAACTCTTCTTTATTGAAAGGCGAGAAATGTAAGTCAAATCGCTAAACACCACGACAAAAAAATCAATGAGCGTAAACTATCCAAACTTCCAGCCGAGACTTAGAATACCCGCAACACCAAGAATTCTCATGGGCCGAAACCTGTGATACAGTAACTCCAGTTCCATTATTCGGCTCTCCCAACCACATTTTGGCTGTTCGACTTGGAAAGATGTGAGCCGGAATCGTATGGCTCTGACCGTAACGGTCCAGCGTGAGCCAAGGCATCGCCGGTCTGCACCGGCGCGTACTTTTTCCTCTTCATGAAGAATCTGTCCGAGGGTTAGCAATCTTCGTCGGGCAAGGTATTCGGGTCAAAACGGGAACGTCGGGAGCATACACAAGGCCAACAACGATGGCGATTAGGGCCGGCACACCCAGTCCAATGCTGACACCGAGGATGACGCGGTTTGGTACTCCGCCTGTCTTATCATTAACAAAATCTGATAAGCTACTGTCATCTTCATCATCATTGTCCTTTGGATTTGCAGTTTCTGTTGGCGGAGGAGGCACGTAGGATACAGGACTCCCAGAAGTTGCGGGTAACTTCTGAACGCCGCTGCCAAAGGGAACGACGCTTGATATGGTACTGAGAACCGATTGGGGGAAGGTCGGATCAGCGTCGGATGGTACGACGGTAACGTGCGTCTTGGTGGTCGTAAACTTAGACGTTGTCTGAAGGGAGGCGGGGCAAGCCACAAGTTCCTGCGATAAGCAGGCAACACCTGTGTATACGACCGTTGTCGTGAGGGTGGTGGTTTTGAGTTCTTCATCACTCTCCGCCCTAGCCTCGACCGCCTTCGTGGCTGTAACCGTTGGCACCGACGTGGTCACAGGGCTGCTCTTCTGGATGGCACACCCATTCGACAAAGTAGTGTAGAAGATGGGGATTTTGGTCTCCGGTACGGGACCCCAGGTATATTCCCGCCAGGCCACCGAGGCGCCAGCGCGAGCGCCGAGGGCAAGCTGGTACGTTTCCTCCACCCGAAGGCGGCAGTCCTCCTCGGCATCACCAATGGACGCTGTGACATTGGTGACGAACTCGGCGACGTTGGCATGGACGCCTACTTCCACACCAGCACTAGCCCCGAACCCGGGCGGACCGGGAGTCGCGACTTCAAATCCTGTCCGAACTCCGACGCGGAGGATGGCATTGAATACGACGCCGGCGCTCTCAACAGTGACGGGAAGGAATTCAAATTGTCCACCGTTCCTAGAGCGACCAAAAATTAGCAGCCTACGCCCGTGGCTGGGAAGAGGAGCTGCAGCTTACAAGGTGATCTTCGAAACGTCGTCAGAGAACAGAGAAATGTCTATCGTCACACCTTCATCGAGTTTAATGTGGAAACCCGTGCTTATGTCAATCTCACCGTTGACGCTGAGGATGAGGTCGATGGACAAGACGACACCAATCATCAAATCCTTGCTAACCGAAAGTCCAATCGGTGTATTGGAAGTATACAAATTGAGGTTGTAGGTAGCGCTGGAGGAAAGGACGGTGTCAATAAGCATATACAGCTCCATATCCTCGAACTTAAACTGCAACTGAAATTCTGGAATCTCGGGCACATCAACATTGAAATCGAACTTCGCGGGCGGGAGGTCAAAGTCGTCGAGGTCGAACCCGTCTTTCATCTTTGTCGCTACGTCGGGGACGTAGTCCATTATGTAGTCGACGACCTGGCCTCCAAGCTGGCCGACCTCGTTGATAACGTCGCTGCTGAAGTTTTTGAGCGCCTGGCCCGCATCAAAATTCCCGTCGATGGTGAACTTGGAGCTAGCCTTCCCCTTGATGTAGCATGTCGTGCAGACGATCTCGATGGAGTTTTCAATGGTAGCTTTCTGTCCCACTTCCGTCTCGCTAAGAGAAGAAGCAGCGTTAGCTTTACCCCTGGTCCAAATGCCGTCTGGTGACAATCACAGACGTGGAAAAACATACTGAGGGTATGCAAACAGGACAGCGTCCACCCAACTCTTGTCGAGCACGGTGCTGTTACTTTCCTGTTCGATTTGCCTTCCAGTGAGCCTTGCAGTGGAAACCGCGCGCCGGATGGCGTGGTAAACAGCTGCATTGGACTTTATCGCGTCTCGAGGTCTAACCGGGGCAATGCCGAGGTCTCGGGCGGGGGGTGCAATAATGGCTCCGAGAGCCAACGCCCAAAATATGGCACCTAGGAGAAAAGGAAGCTGCTTCATGTTCAGTGAATTTTGAAAGGGGATAATAGTGTTAAAGCAGCGAATAGGTGCCTTAATCAAGAGGGATTGAAGCCGCAGGTTTCTCAATTGCAAACAGGTGGTCTGTGATGGAGCCTGCGCAGTATTTGTATGGGAAATCCCCGATTCCCCCAACATCACCTTCGCGATCCTACCATTCATCCCGATGCAACATGATCCCCGCTCCATGTTTGCGATATTGATCCTACCTGCAGCCTACATGCATGTTGGGCCTATTTTTGGCCCATCACTGACCATCAGGGGCTCCTCAAGTGTGGCGGAGCAGGAGACCCCCCACAGCCTTGCATCCCTGAATTGTTGGTTCATTTCGGATGTTTCAGCGGGGACCGTTCTGTCGGTACGGATCCCATCGACGATTTTTCTGGAGCTGGTGGGTAGGTAGTTGGTAGGAAAGCGGACGACTACTAATATATTCGACATTGATGCCCTTATCTTACTTCGGCTGTCCTTTTCTCTGGTTGTCTTTGATCTTCGCTTGTGCAAGAATTGGTCAAACGCTAAGACGCAGGATTTGCGGATGGTCAACCACAGGATCTGCCAAACATCCTTGACCGGGATAGAGTGCAGGCTGCGTAGCGAAGGGCCGAGCCGGCCCATGGCACTTCGATGAACCACTGTACGCCCCAGCCTCAATGTCCCGTACGTTCAGGCCACAGCAGAGATGCATCGCACCGATAACAAGTTGAATCATTGTTGCATATTATCAGCCCCAAGCCCAAGGGATAATCACCCTGTTGCCGGGTCTCTGAACGTGGGGAACGTGGGAAATCCTCGTCATAATTAGGCGCATTCAACCCCTGTCCCGATACAGCAACGGTCGCACGAGAACTCACCATTCTGGACCTTACGACCATCCAACGGGAGAGCCCTGCCAGCATCGATGCCGAATGCCGAATGGACTTTATAGAGAAGTGTGACTAAAGTCTGGGGAGTCAACCGCGCCCTCAGCGAGATGTTATGCCTCCCCACCCCACTCACCCATGTTAACATCTTCTATCCCCTTCTCAGCCTCTGTGCCATATCAGGAGCATCAGATAGACCTACTTAATCGTGGCTTTAGCCATCACACGCGTAGTTTACGCAGTCTTCACAAACCACTAAAATCTTATGGACCACTCCCAATATCTGTACCGGGCGGCTAGAAAGAAAATGCTGACCCGGATGCAAAGACAATGTGGACGACAAATGGAGGGCGGGGGCGATAGAGTTGATTTCTTTGCGGTCGGGTCAGCAGACTATTACTCGGCCCTCTGATTGGTGTCTTTTGGTCTAGATCTTGGACTCTCCCAGAGGCCGCGGCTTTTCATGCCTTTTCTCGTCTTTCTTTTCCCTCTGTCGTAGCAATGAAGGGGGCGGGGAGAGTGGGGTTGGTGTAACACAACAGAACTGCGGGAACGAGAAGAGAGCTTCACGAATCAGCACTGATGGGCGTAGCTTAGCCAGGAGGGATTGGTTCTTGCGGCCCGACGGGCAGCATTGCCTCGGGGCGCAGAGTGAACTCGGGACACGGGACGTGGGTGGCAGATAAAACCCGCTCGCATTGTGCGACGTGGCGGAGTCGAGGTGTTATATGCATAGGAATCAGAGTGGCGGAGCCAGGGTTAAAAATACTTCCCCCAATGCCCGCCGACATCATCCATTTTTTAGCGTTGTGTACGGAGGATTTCGTGAAATTTCTTGCGCAGCCGACTCATGAGCAAAGATGGCGTTCGCTAGCCAAGAGACCCTACACCGGTGCGACCAGTGCCGGAATGTCGTCATACAAACGAAAGATCACCTCGCCCGAAGCGAAAAAGAGATCGCAAACTACTTTTCCGAGTTAACGGGAAAACCCCACGTCTTCAGTCGAGGTTGGAGGATGGCAAATACGGCAGCAGTGTACGAGGATGTGTAAAGATGCAAGGCAAGAGTCGGTTGAGAAGGGCTGTGTACTGGCCCAAACTGTCCTTGAATACGCCGAAGAGGCCGTGGAACTGCGAGGCCGATCATTTCTTCTCGGGATTTCAATGACTGCTTACCCCGCCTATACTCAAGACTTGCCTTCGGGGCCTATTACACACCTGAAGATCGAGAACAGCGTAACAACAGTTCCGACGGAGCACCTCAGGAAGTAGAACCGCCATCTGTATGATTCGTAAAATTTAGAGGCACAGGCTATTGGCCAATGGTCACCAGAGGTGTGAGCTTCCTTTCGGGCGGTCCGACGAGGGATGGTCTTTAGTGCAAGCACTAATAGCAGCTTCAAACATCAGATCAAAAGGAGTTACACGCGGTCACCAACCTTGAACGTTAGCCTCGAGCCAGGTTCGGAGGAAACGTATACCCTGGCCCGAGCATGGTCATCCTGTTGCCTCGAGGAGCACGAATCATGCACCGAGCCAGATCCTGCCTATATGCCAAGGGGATGATACATGTCAACTACATCGACAGCACATACCAACTAAAACTCGTGCATCCTGCTACTGACAGACAAGCCTTGATTTATGCTGCTTTGGTCGACGTACGGGGTACGGAAAATGCTCTTCGACTCCTCTCGAGTAACATTGAGCAACTTGGTGGGGGAATGGACCTTGCCGATCTTCCTCCCATGGTCCAAGACGCAGTCATCGTGGCCCAGAAACTGGGCCTCTCTTACATCTGGGCTGGACTACTATGCATCATACAAGATGACGAGGTGGATTGGCGTACCAACATAGCCGAGCTCGAAAGAATCTACGACAATGCCACAGTCACAATCTTGACCAGCCGCCCGACAAGCACCGAATACGGGTTCTTATACCGCCATGAACTGGAGTTAAAGGAACCCGTGCCACCAGTCTTCAAGATCCAGTGCTCGCTGAGCGAAGGAGTTACTGGCGATATGATTCTTGCGCCCCAGGTGCATTTGGTTCTGAAGGCCGTAAGAGTGCGTCGCAGTTTGCTGAGGAACAGTTCGCACGACGCAGACTCACCTACGGCGCGCTCATGACGACATGGAAGTGCGATAATGATTCAAAATCTCATCCTCCGAGTTTACCGACGGTTTCGGAACTGACGGGAAGCGTTCGATACGGCAAGTCCTGGGATATTGGGACTCGCTCATCGGTGAATTTTCACGGTATAGCATCGCGGTCCCCAATCAGCGGGCTGCCTTGCTCATAGCCATCGCTAGGTATTACTATAGGCTCAACGATAAGAGCGGGCCTCCGGCTGACGAATGTTTGGCCGGCTTATGGAATCGGAACTTCCGGGTGGGCTGCTCTGGAGCAGGACAGACGAGGCTCTTGAGCCCATCGAGTATCCCAATCCACCACTCGCACCCTCATGGTCTTGGTTGGCACCGAATTCAAAGATCACATCCTGGAGAGTGCCCCCGCATCTCATTGACGAGTCCTTCGCCGTCACTGACTGCCGCATCCAGCTAGTTCACGACGACTTGCCATGGGGTCCTGCCAAGTCCGGCGAGCTGCGGGTGAGAGGGTTCATGTCAAATGCGGCTTGGCACCATGAGCATCACGGACCATCTCCATTTTCCAACGTGGTGGTATTTGGTGACGGGGAGAATATTCCTGACTCAGAAAAGAAATTGCACATACAGTTTTATAACGACTGCACGCCAGAGGAATTCGTTATTCAGTACCCAGAAGGCCCGTACCTAGACCCCGCAGTTAGAGTTCCAATCGTATTACTCCTCGTGGCTAACTGCGACGGTGGGTTTAAGGGTTACCTTAAAGGCCTAGCCCTCAGGTCAGTGGAAGATGGCCGCTGGGAGAGAGTTGGGTACTTCTATATCGAAGACACGCCTGAGAATTGCAGGGTCGCTGTGAGCAGGTTCATCCACGGTGGTGTCCAGGAAGTTACTATTATCTAGACCTGACATGAACTCGGAAGAGTCGAGAAGGCGTCCGGAGAGGGCCAGGAGAGCGATTAGCCGATGCGATGCGTACGCAAGCGACTGCAGGCTAATTTTATTCTTCTCAGACCCCTGAGCGCGCACCTGCACTGCGAGAGTTGCGAGGGTTTGTTCCTTGAATCGCATATATGGAGTGACCCATTTCCCACTCCCATGAACATGAACGTGCAATTATAGTGACGAGATGCGATGGCACAAGTTCATACAACCCCCGCTATTATTGTTGCCCAGAGTCTTTACGACATTGGCGTTCGCATTAAGTCACGCCAATTCAACCATATCATGTGTACTCTGGGTAACAACAATACCCAAAGGAACTCTCTCGGTATCTCGAATCGCTGATGTAGGACGGGCCTGGAATCCGATTTGATCCGAGTATATATTTTCGAAGCAGAATTCCTAGTTCCTACAGAAAGCCATCGTAGATGCTTCGAACAAACTCCAACCCCAAGCCAAGATACTTCTCCACACATAAGACGAGCACTAACCGGACGGCCCGGGCTTGATCAAGGGGATCTGATGATGCCAACCACGGCAATGATTATTATGTAGAACTTAAGTCCCTCTGGACGACGAATGTCTCTTGCTCTTAGTAGCAAGATCTCCGTAGCGTGCCGTAAGACGTTGATAGAAGATGGCCACTCAAATGTCGGTCGGACGTTGCCGTTTTGTTCGACAACGCACTCACCATGTCGTTCTGGGGAGAAGCATGAGACAGTGCTGAAGTAACCTGCTCTGGCAGCGGGTCAAGATACCTTCCTATTGGCCAGCTTCAAGGGGCCTGCATGTGTCTCCACGCCACCTGCATAATTAGCCTCAGGCCCCAACTTGGCAACATGGACAGGATGGAGCAAGCTGAATGCAAATTCACAGTGCTTTTCTTCTTGAACACAGACTCCACCAGGAGGGAGGGTGCGGGCGCGAGCACCTTACCGCGAGAAGAGAAACACAAACGATCATGGTTCGTGGTGCCCGAAGCGCCGTAACATCAAGTCCCTTTAACTAATAAGCCACCGGCTATTACAGTTCTTCCGAAAGCATAAGCGACCTGACAACGACCCGCCAGATTCCTCTCCTGGCAGCCAACCAAAGCTGGGCAGAAGGCGGCGCTTTGTTTCGCACTTGAAATCCCTTTCGCAGTCAGTAGCTGGCTCTCGCGCTGTTGAAGATGCAAGAGGGCCGCGAGGATTAGTCCTACTCCACGAACCTCCCGACCCGCAAATAGACTTGATTTTCGTTCATGGCCTGGGCGGAGGATCAAGGAAGACATGGAGCAAAACACCGTCGCCATCACACTATTGGCCCAAAGAATGGCTGCCAAAGGATCCCGCATTTCAAAGAGTCCGAATACACAGTTTTGGTTACGACTCGGACTACGCCAGAGGCCCCGAGAATTACCTAAACATCCATCAATTTGGCAAGGCATTTCTGGCCGAACTGGGAGTAACCCCTGCCATTTGTAACTCCTCGACGCGTATAGTTGCGATAGGCCACAGCATGGGAGGCCTTGTGATAAAGAAAGCCATTATACTCGCCAAGCAGGACGACCAGTACAAGAATATTGCTAGCCGATTCGCAGCCATCTACTTCCTTGCCACTCCTCACCGCGGCTCAGACCTCGCCAGAATTCTCCGAAATCTACTCCGGGTCACGTACCGTAGGGCTTACGTTTCCGATCTCCGTCCAAATTCTGGAGCCATCCAGGTCATAAATGATGCATTTCGACACATTGTGAACATAGATATCTTTTCTTTCTATGAGACACTGAAGATACGAATGTTGGGTTCGTTAGTCGTCGACCGCGACTCGGCCACACTCGGATACCGCCACGAAACCCAGGTCCCAGTTGCTGCGGACCATCGCTCCATTTGCAAGTTTGATTCCCCGTCTGACATGAATTATCAACTATTGCGAAATTTGCTGGCAGAGACAGTCGAAAAGTTCTCCCAAATAATCGCGGAAGAAGAGTCTCGAACACGACAAGACATGATCAATGTTCTGGGACGGTACCTCGGTGTTCCAGATTTTGACGGCGACTACATCGCCGTCCAACGGGCCCGCGTGGCGCAGTCGGGTGAATGGCTCCTTAGGAAAGAATCGTTCATGAACTGGAAGAATGGAACGACGCCGAACCGGATTTTCTGGGTCAAGGGAAGACCTGGCAGCGGAAAATCTGTCCTTGCCGGGCTCGTCATTGACATGCTGAAAGCGGAGGGTCTATCTTGCAGTTACTTCTTTTTCAAATCCGAGAATAGGTCGAAATGCCGGCTGAGTACGTGCCTTCGCTCTCTCGCATTCCAAATGGCCTCCTTGGATGATGGAGTGAGGGACAACCTACTGGAACTCAAGAACGACGGTGTTGATATCGATCACGAGGACACAAGCGCTCTCTGGAGAGTATTTTTTCTGTCTGAGATCTTTGAAAGAAAACTTGCTCAGCATTACTGGGTGATCGATGCCTTCGATGGGTGTACAGATCCCACTCATTTTCTCGGCCTACTGTCAAAACTCGACCCACCGCTACATTTAAGAATCTTTATAACAAGTCGGGATAACCCTGAGCTGGAGTCTAGGTTTTCTGTGCCAACAGAAGAATGCCTCTCAGCCATCAGTATTGAAGCCCACGAGACCCTTTCAGACTTAAAACTATTAGTAGAACCAGTCGTCTCATCCTTGGATGTCCTGGACCTGGATGAAAAGGCTTCACTGGCCCAAAGGATATTGAACAAAGCGAATGGGTCTTTCATCTGGACAACCCTTGTGCTTGATGAGGTACGCAATGTCCACAGAAAGACCGAGATAGCGCGGGTACTCGACGAAGTCCCCCCTAGTATGAAGGCGTCTTACAGACGGACTTTACATTTGATGTCTCTTGAAAGGTACAGCAAGGATCTTGTCAGAGAAATCCTGACCTGGACATCATGCGCCCCCAGGCCAATGTCTGTCGGAGAGTTGCTAGGAGCTTTGAAGTTACATTTCGGAGAAGACATTGTGAATATCGAACGGGCTATTGGAGTACGATGTGGTCAACTCATCTTCATTGACCAGTGTGCCAGGGTACAGCTCGTGCATGAGACTGCAAGAGAGTTCTTGATAGACCCTGGACTTGACTCCGAGTTTGCTCTCAACGTGGAGAAGTCACACTCGCGGATGGCGGAAATCTGTCTACGATGCCTCATTTCCGAAGAATTTTCACCCCTTCGAACGCAACCACGTCAGTCTGCCCCCAGGCGGTCTCGCCATAGGCCCGACTTCGCCAACTACGCCATTCAATTCTGGTCATATCATCTCTTTAAGGCTACCTCGCAGGAGAGAAATATCCTTTTGCCCCTGGAGGAGTTTTTGAATACCAATATCTTATCTTGGATTGAGGAAGTGGCAGGTTCCCAATCTTTAAAGCAACTTGAGCAAACTTCACGACATTTGGCAACTTTCGCGGCATTATGCGATATCGAAGGACCCCCGAGAGACCATCGCATTGCAATAATTCGGAGATGGGCGGCAGACCTTATGCGGCTGACAACTAGGTTTTCCAGCGTCCTTCTTGCATATCCGTCAGCCATACACACTCTGGTTCCGCCGTTCTGCCCTACAAAATCAATGCTCCATAATAGCGTCTTTAGGATACAAGCGCTTGTGCTTCTTGGTCATCAGGATGAAGTGTGGAGCGACAAGATATTTCGCGTGAAGTTCGAAAGTGACGACCCTACCACCTTATGCTATGGAGATGGATTCATGGCCGTGGGCCTCGAGAGTGGCGCTATTTCACTTTATCACGGAACACTCTATCAAGAAAGTAGACTCTTGTACCACGGAGAGACAATCAAGCACTTGCAAATTAATGACACAACGGGTCTCCTCGCGTCCTGTGGCCTAGAAACGATCAAAGTCTGGAATATTGGAAGAGGGGAGTGTATCCACACTTTCCATACCCTTCATCGCCCGCTTTATCTTACATTCAATGAAGGAATAATTAGGGCAGCCACCGTCGGAAATTATATTGCTTCATGGGACCTAGAAAATAATGAGATCCGAAAGCCGGACTTGTTTTGGAACCACACCGCCAAGCTTCCCAACTCACCTTTACACGGCGAACCGTCTTCTCTCGCCATGTCAGTTCACAGCCAGTTACTTGCTGTCGCGTACCTTGGACACCCAATTCTCCTATGGGACTTGGCACAAAACACAGATTTGGGGACCTGTGGGAAGAAGTTGGTCAACGGGGACACGAGTAATGATCAGGTTGTCGAGATGATTTTCAACCCAAATGCGGCCTCTGGTCTATTGGCAATTTCCTATCTCGAGGGCGACCTGGTGGCAATCGATCCACTGCGGAACCAGCAGCTATCCTGTGTGCGAGAAACCTGTCGTGCGCTTTGTGCGAGTGCCGATGGTCGTCTGCTTGGAGCTGTAGGAGGGGAGAACGCCATATGCATTTATGAATTTGACTCGCTACGGCTGATCTATCGACTACTGTCATCTAACAACAGCTCCATTCGCCACCTTGCTTTTTCGAAAAACACCCTCCAAATTGCTGATATTCGTGCTTCGAAATGCTCGGTATGGGAGCCACTATCACCGGCCATTTATGATGGACACGATCCTGCTTCAGTTCCAGTAACGGAGCATGTATCTCCCGAAGTCCAAATGAGAATTACATCAATAGCAGTACACCCAGCCGAGGCGATTATTTTCTGTGGTAGAGACGACGGATCTATCGTTCTCCACAGCCTCAACACGGCAGAACCGATAGCTACATTGTACCGGCATCCATCTCCGGTTAAGATGATGGCCTGGTCCCAGCAACACAAACTGCTCTTTAGCGTCGACTATCGGAATAAAATCATTTCCTACCACATAGGGGACTTGCACGCCTCCGAGAAAACGGCCCAGGGACAAGTCATGTTCGAAACCAAGCTTGACGATTCCTTGACGATGATGGATCTATGTCTTGGAGACGCGAAACTCAAATTCATCACATCCACGGCCGGATCCGACCATCTATGGAGTTTCAACGGCCAGCTCCTGGAAACCCACGTCGAGAAGAAGCCCAGTCCCGGCATTCATAAATGGATCCAGCACCCGTCGTCAGAAGACCAGGTTGTTCGCATCGATACTACGGAGGCTCGGATATTTCGTTGGCATGACTGGTCGGAAATAGCTTGTTACCCCCTTCAACTGGATCTTGTGCTCCAATTTTCACCGGAGAATTTATTCAGTTTCTTCGACGGAGGGCATATGAGGGTTCTCTTGCAATTATCCCAGTACAGCGTGTCACCCAGGACCACTCAGCTCGTGGTGTTCCACTTCGAAGAGATCACCCGCACTGCAAATGGACTCGCTAAATCTATCACGCTTAGCTCACCTTTCGCCCAGGATCTCCTAGACCGGGTTTCCCATGTTCTTGGAACTACAGACTCGGGTAGGCTGGTCTTTCTCGACAACGATTCTTGGGTCTGTTCTATTGCTATTGCGGAAGCTCTCGATAGCCGGACAAATAGGGGAGACTCCTTAGAGCTCTCGAGACACTTTTTCATCCCGCACGACTGGTTTGCCGGAGCTCGAGATATTGTTAGTGCGCTTGTGAACAGAGATATCGTGCTGAGTCGGAAAGATAATTTAGTTATAGTCAGAAACTGGGAGGAGCATGTATATCGGGTGAGAATCTAAGTTTATGCGCTCCCGTCCAATGATCGAGAAACCCATGAGAAACACGGTCAAGGGTACACCTCCATCAGTATAATTTTTTTTCGGAATTTTAACTGATATGAACAATATCTGTTGGAACCAGATGCGTGCCGTTTGGGAACGCAGTCGAGATTATGTCCTCAGACATGCACGATATGCCGCTTGTCGCCTAGTTCTAGTAGAAGATGCGAACGCTCTTCTTGGAAATTACTTGCCGAAACAGGCCATCGTATATCAGGCGAACAAAATCTCACTCCATGACGTGATGCTTGCTTCTGAGGACGGGGGCTGTGGCTGGGGCGGGATGAGTAGTTAAAGTAACACAGAGACATCCGAGCTTCCTCTACGGCAGAGGCAGGACGACTGGTTCTTCGTATCCAGGGATGTAACTGCAGGGGTTAAGCTGCCAGCACATCACTGTAGTATCTAACTAGTCTAGTATCATAAGTCTGGCCACTCTCCGAAGTCCAGCACATCGATCCCGGATGAACCAGCGAGTTACACCAGGCATGACTCCAGGTATGGCGGTCGTGAAAGCTCCGACAACGTATCAAATGGCAGTCGCGATAGCTGCGATACCTCGCCTAGGACATCTGCGAGCTACCTCAGTTTTCCGAGATTTCCGACGGCGTTCGTGACCGCCCGCTAGTGACCGCCCGCTAGAATGGGTGGAGACTGGAGGGTGATCACACAGCTCCATCCGATAGGTAAGGCCCTCTAGCGGATGCAGCTACTTGGGGTGGGTGGTCTTTGATGTCGTTGCCACTCAAACGCTGTACGGCGATCCCCTGAATCCAATCTGTTAAGAGCCATGCCGCCTCTTGCAGCCTCTCTTGATGAGTGGCCGGGATAGTGGAGATGGCGAGCTCAGACTCTTGGCTACTGCCTAAGGTTGTTCCGAGCAGAAGGTGGACGATTCCTCATATCACGCTAGGAATCCGGGGTGGGGGGTATTGCCAAGCTCGGGATTGAGTAGAGCCCCGATTGTGAAGCCATGAATCTCGTGGAATGTGGAATCGAGCGTAGAAACGTTCCATGGGGATTGGCTATGCGCTCGGTGGTGACAGACAAGGAGAACGACGCTTAGAGAGTCAGGGGCATAAATTACAAAGCACAGTTGATAGCCGAACTCGCTGGTTTGATTGGAAGTCGCATGAATCGCTCAAATTAGTTTGGGAAGCTGTTGCGATCGCAACGATTCGTTTAGGGCCCAATGCGGTGCGATTCCTAGGCATCTGTGCGGAAGCAAACGAAGTCTCGAACCCTCGCCTCGGAGTCGTTCAATCATTAGCCTCTTGGCAGGACTTGGTAGGGCCGGTGGAGTTGCATCGGTGCTACCCACCCCGCCTAGAGACGAATTTGCGCGACGCGGCGAGGCCTCCGCACTTGTCTCCGACCTTTCCGTGGCGCGGTACGTGTGGTGCCACATGATGGGAAATATTGGAAAATATTGGAAAATATTCTCGTATTCTCTTCTCTCTCTAGCCTTGTCCAGCCAATGGATTGCGGAGCATGCCCATACATCGCGAACGCCAAGAAGGGGAGACTCTGCTGCACTATTCTTGGACGAAACCCGCTAACTTCGCTACCACTTCTGCAACCCAAATTTGCGCAGAAGGGAAGCATCTTCTATTTTGATTATCTCGATAATCCTAATGTGGCTGAATTAAGCATTGCGCCAGCCAGGGGGGATTAATCCATTTCGTTCGAAACTCGCTTATACGGTGGGGAAAGGTGAGTGAGAAGCTACTATTATTAGCATTGCTTGTTTTGACGTGATGGGGGTCAGAGGATGAGAGGATGGGCGATAAGAGATGAGGGATGAGGGTGAAGAGAACAACTATATAAACTGCCTTGGGGAACGGATCTCACTTCACCATTCTCCTCAAAATCATCAACCATCTCTTGGAAATCGTTCTCGCCTGCATTTATTCATTCCTCATAAACACAACTCCAACATGACCAAGCTGCCTCCCGTCGAGAAGTTCCCCCTTGCAGTCCGCAAGAATAGTACGTCACCATAGTCTGCAATCAAAGCCGTGCCTACGAGGAAGCTCACAAAACTCTACACACAGTCCGTGACAAATGGGACAGCCAAAAGGACCAGTTTGCCAAAGATCTCTCTGAACTTCTCGGCACCGAATGGGCTATCGAGGTGGACCTCCCGCAGGTTTTCGCCTACGCTGAAAGTGGCACTTGGTCCTATGATTCGTTTGGTAGCAGCGTTGCTGAGTATGCCTATCCCCTACTCCCCGTTCTCCCCAAACTATTGTGCAGATGCAAATCTTTTCTGAGCTTGACGCTAATATAGTTGACTTGAATCAGGCACGTTAGGGGGGGCATCGGCCGCCTCCGAGACTTTATTGAGAGATATGATGCTGAAACAGTCAACGAGATCAATACTATTTGCCACGCCCACATCCTCACCCTTGACGTCGACGAGGAGAGCCGCTTCGACTGCGGGGGTGCTGATGTCCTAGATGGGAAGCTTCGCATCCTCTTCGCACCAGAAAAGCTCAATAGCAACATCGGGGACGCCTTCAAGGAAGAGAGGCTTCTCAAAGCCTTCAACGACGCCCCTCCACCCGCAGGTGACGAAAAGCCCCTGAGCTTCATTACCCGCCTCTTCAAGAGGATCAAGTATGACGCTAAGATCGAGGAGATCCGCACTCAGATCGGGGAGGCTCTGAACAAGCCCGACATTAAGCTCACGCCCAATTTCGAGGATACCTATGCCAAGCTTAAGGTCGAGTCACAAGCTAAAGATAACAGGCTTGACCAGAAGCATTGGGAAGAGCATATCCCTGACTGGACGTTTCGATACTTCAAAGGCTTCCTAGGCTCGATCAAGTGGCAGCATTTTGACACGGACGACATGTTGCAGGAAGGTTTCAATGAGGCTGTGGACAAGGGAGAGATTGCGTTCAGAATTGTAGATACCACCAAGTCGGGGACCTCCGAGTTCGCGATTGAGGATGGTGTTTTCTATCTCCAGGTGAGTTTCCTTGCTTCTTTGGCAACAAGAACCTTGAAGAATAATGCTAATGTGTTTGTGGGTAGGTCACCGCCAGGAATTGGGGATCGAATATTGATGATGCGGCTCGGGGCATCGTTGACAAGCTCTAAATCTATGGACTATTTTTCATCAGATATTTAGAGGGACGTAGGCGGCTGAATTCTCCTCTGAAACATCTCATCAACCGCCATGTAAGTGGGAGCATGGGGCTAGTTAGGCAATAGTATTTCATTGATGATGGACCAAAGTCGATGCTTCCAGTGACACCATAGAGATTCGTGAGACCTTGTGAACTTTTCGTCTCCAGGTACTAAAGTAGACCGATATTAAAGCAAAAAGGATGCATTTGACTCTACGTGATGCAGTGGAGAATGGAAACCCTGAACGGCTTTCAGTCCCTCTTGTGCAGTGATCTCAGGGAAAATAGCTCGAATTTCTCCATTTACAGACCATTAGCATCACCTGTCGGGCGCAGCCTTGGCGACACATCATCATCCGCAGCTCTCCCGATACTCCGCAACATACATCCCCCGAGTCTTGTTTACCCTGTTGGGCAGTACGGGGGAAGGGGGAGTTGGGTGGCTCGAAACTCGGAGCCTTATCGTCTTAACTTAAAGATCCATGTCTATTACGTTGTGATCTCCCTTTAAATATGTATTTGAAAACAAGTCGGGGCCCGGATCTACTTCTTTCAGTTCAATATACATAGCTAATTCTGGTACTTTTATTGAACGTCATGAACCTGGTTGCGCCGGTCCTACATGTTCCCCCGTTCAATGGATTGTAATAGTATCGTCCTTGAATTCCGAAACCAGTCCCTTCTCGACAACCTCTTTCTTACAGTGCCACACCGCATATGCTGTCCGGACAAAGTCGCCGCTGTCCAACTTCCTCAACACGAGCCCCTCCAAACGGTCATTGGGATTTCCTATCCCTCTGTTGCTCCTTTGGACAAGCATAAAAGAAAGCCCACCTTCCTCAGTTGCATACTCCATACAATCAGGGTAAGCACCGTTTAACTCGGAAGACTGTGTCATTGTCGACGTGGTGGTTAACTTAAACCCAAGTGAGGATTTTGATAGAGAGCAATCCAAAAGCTTCCCTTTAATTCTGAGAGAACCGCCATTGATAGATTCGTACTCCATCCCAGCCGTCTCTATCGAGATTTTAGCGCCAAGGATCCGGATCTCAATGGAAGACGAGTCAAGATTGTGCACATCCTCCTCGTCATCGAATGCGAACTGTGCACCCTGGACGGCTGCCCATGACCAGGACGGTCCCCGCTTAACAGAGGGCCGCGGCTTGACTGCGTCATCCAACACTTTCCATAGCAGGCTCTGGGGTAGAAAGTTTTTCCATACCCCTGCAATATATATTCCTAGGCCGCTGCCATAGCGCGCTGAATACTCCCTAGCGAGAGCTGCGATGGCAACCCACTTATCCTGGGGATTTGTGAGTTTCCTACGACAGTAGTTATCCACGGTCTTTAGCCAAGCTTGATTTGCGCCATCTGCTAGAATCACATGAGGAGGGGGTTCCGTAAAGATTCTCTGACTTCGAAGCCCAGGGCCAGCTGGATTCCGCGAAATTACTGTAGCAGCGTAGGAGGACACGCTTCGCGTAGAGAAACCGAGACCGCCATCAACTTCGCCACTGTAGAGTGGTGCAATAACGAAGCCGGCTTCTGGAACCTCTATTGGATGGCCGATGGGGTGGTCGAAGACGAGAGTTGCCGATGTAGGCTCCACCTGGACTAATGGATTGTTCTTCCCGGACGCGGCCAGAGTCCTTGCTCTTGCAAGCATGGCCTGGAGGTGGTCTGTGAGCAAGGCCATACCCAAGCCCCGAGCTTCAGCATTATTCATGAGCGCCTTCTTTGGGAACGCCAAAGGACGGTGCTTCCCGAGGTCGTAGATGACATTTCCGTCTGACAATTCACGATCGTCTCCGATGCATCGAAAAATCACTCCGCCAACGGAGGGGAATATCAGAATTCTCCTACAAAGGAGCTCCTCCTGAAGTATCCAAGCTCTCGACGCAGCGTGTTCGAGGCCGGCTGCATAACGAGGGGTCCCAGGAAGGTCGTAGAGGAGTATTTCATCTGAGTCATTGTTCGAGGAAACGTATGGGACTTTGCAGCAAGTGAAGTTCGGGGAGTTGCTGAGATTCTCCTCAGCAAGGGACATGCTACTAGCAAAGGAATCCTCTGCGTTTGGTACATCCTCGGTGCTGATGAGCCGCTCCGCGACCCTTGATATCTTGGGAATGCCCAAAAAGCCCTCATCGACTGACTTTGTACCGGACGACTGGATGACAAAATGGGCATTGGTGTAATAGTGATGCATTTTAGGGAGTTCCTTGACTTTATCGCTCTCTTCGCCTTGTCGTATGCAAAGAGCGTCGATCCAGAGATACGCCAAGCCCATGGCCTGACAGACCGTTATAGCATCTTGAAATGTCTTTGGTAGGAGGTTGGGGTGCAATTCTCGCTCAGACAGACGATTCCCAAGTTGCGCAAATTCCCCTTGGAGACCTTGTTTGCTACCCCAGGAATAGGACAAGCAGGCGTATAGTCCTTCCTCATCTGGCAACGTCTGTCGAAGCCTGACGCGGGTAGAGTCTCCCTCCCCAGAAATGAACAACACTCGCGTCGGCAGTTTTGTCGCGTCGGATGATCCGCAAGTGGGATGGTTCTTGCAACACTCATGAATCCATTTCTGCGCCAGCTCACCATTAAACCCCGTTGGGGCAGTGTCAGTTGCGTCTGGGGATACGAAGCTTTTGCTGGCAGGCCCTCCTATACAGTTGCCAATCAGTGTTCCAATCCATATACTAATAGTGAGGAGGCAAGAGCCTCTTAAAAGAGCTTACCTTGCCGAGCCATGACTCCCAAGGTCAATGACATGTCCGGAAACCGCGAATCCTCATTAGATAGACATAAAACGTCTACAGTGCTCAGCTTTCCTTGGGAGATATTCGCGGATGTCGGAAAACGTAGCGAGAACTTCAGTTCCCCAGATTGTTTTTGCACCTCTTCGCCTGTTGTGGGCAGCTTCTGAACGGGGATAGGTACCAGTTCATCGCGCAAAAACCGGCACCATGTACAAGACATCGCCTGCTCGAAGAACCGCTGAGATGGCACCGTGTAATGAATGCTTCGGCCTTGGAATTCTAAGCAGAGGAAATCGATGTTGGAGCGCCATGACTGATTAGAGAAAAGGTCTTTCCAGCCTTGCTGGCCCCAGGGGACATTCTTGCAGCTCTCACAGAGCTGATATGCCACCAGATCCATAGTTCTTGGGGTGAACTTTTAGTTTTATAGTTGACATTCATAGGTGTCTTCAATGGGAGCTCTCGATACCAAGCTGTTCACCTAGTGGGGGAATCGACAGAAAAAGTTGAGGAGCCGTTGGTAGCTGAGCCTACAATCGTCCCCTCAGTTAAGTCTAATTTTTTAATCAGCAACTGTACATGTATGTGCCTTTGTCGATATCAAAATATTCCGAGTCCGGAAACGCAGCCAAGGAGAGCAGAAGAGAGGAGGCAGTGCTGCGGCAGTGCCACAGGCAGGACTGCCGCACTTTTGCGTAATCTCGGCAGGTTACTCAGACGGTCCGAAACGGGCCGTCAGTAGCGACAAGGGCCTATCCGGGACGTTAATAACACTGGGATTGAAAGGGGCCTGGGCGGATGCGGGTATCACGGTCAGCCCCTGTTTTAAGAAGTAAATGAGGGCAGTAGACTTCGGAAGAAGACGTCAAAAGCCTGGCTCAAGCTCTCAGGAGGCTACGTATGGTAACTCCTAAAGCTTAGCAACGAGACTGTGGTCGGGGTAAAGTAGCTGAGTGAGCCCAGCGAGTTCACCATCAGGAAACATTGCACCGCAAAAGGTCAGAAGAACGGGCTGATCAAGGTTTCTTTGGAAGCATCAATCGCCGCCTCACGGGGAAGACGCGATCTTCAGGGGTAGTCCAATGCCCCATCTGCGAGAAGTCGGGCAACAGGAAGCCCACCGGACAACAAGGGTAATCACCGGAATTCCCTCAAGCAGAAATTGCAACCAATATTCGGACAAATGGCGTATGCAACTATGAAGATATTAGGTGGTTTCGCGCCCCCTTAGCCCCATTCCTTCATCTCCAACATCGATGGACGACGTGGTCGGTGAAGGTCAACGGTCAAGGGTATTGGGGAACAGTCAATATTATTATGCAGAGATGTCCACTTGTACACGATGTGCCAATTGTTCACCTAGTTCCAGCAGAAGAATACGCATACAACCGTTTTTGAAACTACTTGCCCAAAAAAACCATCGGATATCGGGCGAACAAATCTCACTGCCTGACGCGTGCTTACGGGGATGGTGGCTGCGGCTGAGGTGTGACAAGTGGTTAGTCGCAAATTCCGGTTCGGAAGAGCAGATTGGATACGAATTCCGGTTGACAAGAGAGCTAAACCACCAATTGGTCTAGAAACTTTATATTCTGAATTATAAGCGTGGTATGGGTAAGACGGCAACTGGAGGACGTGAGATAAATAGCCGCTGGACCGGCTCCAACATCAGCGAATCTCAACTCGACGCCTCGCTACTTATCAACCGTTCGTTAAATAATATTTGATACCTAGACCGAAACGAATCATGACAACAAAGGCAAACACCTCAATCCTGATCTCCGGTGCCAGCATTGGTGGGCCAGCCCTGGCTTACTGGCTAGCAGAATACGGCTTCACAGTCACCGTCGTTGAACGGGCGCCCGAGCTACGCAAGGGTGGCCAGGCAGTTGACTTCAAAGGGGCAATCCACAACACCGTCATTACACGCATGGGTATCAAAGATGATGTCTACGCAAACCAAACTGGGGGAACTGATCAGCCCATCGTTGACTCCGAAGGCAAGGTTCTCACCGTAATGACAGCCAGTTTCACGGGTGGAGATGTCGAGATCCGCCGCGGTGATTTGGCGAGTATATTGTATGAACGGACTGCATCGCGATGCACTTATCGATTCGGCGATTCAATCACTTCCCTGACGGAGACGGAAAAGGGAGTCGATGTCACGTTCCAAAATGGTGCACCGCAGACTTTCGACCTCGTTGTTGGTGCTGACGGCATACACTCAAACACTCGCCGACTGGTTTTCGGGCCCGAGACCAACTACGTGAAGAACACGGGCTTTTATTATGCTCTCGCAGAAATGGACAATGCCGGCGGACCGTGGATGTACAACGAACCTGGTCGCATGGCCTCACTAGGTGGTCCTAAAGCTCCCGTCTTCTTCGTCTTCCATTACGCCGAAGAAAACCTCAACCAGGCCCCGGTCGAACGCCAGAAAGAGGTTCTAGCTTCAATATATGAAGGGGCTGGATTCAAGGTACCTGAAATCCTTAAGGCACTCCCCGAGGCCCGTGATCTCTATGTGGATACGATTAGCCGTGTTGAGATCGGCCATTACGCCAAAGGTCGCGTCGTTCTCCTGGGTGATTCCGCCTACGGGAATACGCTAGGGGGTTTCGGAACAGGACTCGCCACTGTCGGTGCCTACGTATTGGCTGGAGAATTGGCCCTTGCCGATGGTGACCATAAGGTGGCCTTTGCGAATTACGAGGCGGCGATGAAGAAGTATGCCACGGTGGCGAGGCAAGGCAACGCCGGTCGATTTCTCGCGCCGCGGACAAAGCGCGGTATCAAGATGCGGAACATGGTCTTCAAGTACAGTCCTTTGTTCAGCGCTCTGGAAAAGTTGACCGATCGGTTTGCGACTGATATTGAGTTGAAGGATTACGGGGCCTTGCTTGAGGAGCGGAGGAAGAAGCGAGCCGGTTGATTCTTCGTCTCATATAAACCGGTTTTGTTCCCCGAGAAGGTAGAAACAGTCCTTTGGGTACTTGTTATACCGAATCCTGTTTAGAGGAATGAATGATATTAGCTTAAGGACATGTGCTTCCGTTTATGCCTTTGGAAATATATGCATCTCTTTTTCTCTGGTGGCATTCGAAACCCCAGGAAGTTATGAAAGCCTTGGAAAGAGGCTCGGACGAATCCTCTATGTAATCATGTGCATAATCTTATGCTATGCCTTCATGGGCACTCGGTCTACCTATTATTAACGCGTGGAAAGTCATTTGATGATCGTGCTGGGTTCATTTGTTTTGCGTGCCAATGGGCAATCCGCAGCCGAGTCCTGGTAATGGCTCGTATCAAATGGCATTGGAAGAGCCTGTAATGAAGCTATATCCTTTTGGTTTGCTCTGATATTAGATCATATCTGCATAGAGCTAACTTGTGTAAGCCTAAATAGAATGATTGGTGAACAAAACACACAATACATCCACTATTTCTCGGCGCCAAGCAATGTAATAGTCAGGAACCAAGTATGCCTCTTGCATTTGCCTCGGATGGCGAAGCGGTCGAAGGATCCGGAACGGAATGAAGTGGGTGCATAGAATTACGCGCAATCTGCCAAGCGCCGGACCCGTGAATGTCGGTGCGATCGACAAGAGCGAGGAAGTTGAAGTTGACGATGTTAAAAGGCTTGGCTAGAACACCAAGCCGCCAAGCACACCAGGAACGTAGGACGGAGGATGATTTGCGGACATTCTCCTCCTTTTCTTCAATTATCTACTAGCCGAAATTCACGTACATCTACTTGATACTGTAAGAGTGGTCGCCATCACGGAGTAACAGGATGCCATATGCTCTCGGCGAATACGCTGCAAGTATAGGGGTAGGTTGTGTTCCTCAACTGTGCTGTTGTAGGTAGGAAACTCTCTACCTCGCTGCATCGACCGCCTGGTTAAATACACTACTCGAACAGTTCAAAATAGCTCCAACCACCGCGTGTGGTTGAGCCAAGTCGTGTGCGATCGTATTACCTTGTTGGATTAAGCCCAAACCTTTATGAACTTAGCTTCAAACTCATTCTTCAGACGCTGAAAAGCCAGGAGAACAAGCTTGAGTTACTCGCCCTCACTACCCCGTTGACTTGTATAACCACTCGACTCGCCATCAAGGAGACAACCGTCTTCTTCCGCTGAACTAGAGTCAATATCGTCCTCCCAACTGTCCGGAACGGCTGTGTCCCGCGCCTTAGCCTTTGAACTGGAGGCTGTGCATTTATCTCGAGTGGCCGCTGTGCTGGCATGCTGATCATCAGAGTCGTCAGACTCATCTTCCATGGTACTGCCGACATCCTGGATATCCATCATGGCGGCGTCGTCGACAATTTCCTCGCCAAAGAAGTTGGAGAGGCTTGCTGTGATGGTTGATAGGACAAGAGAAAAGTCCTTGAGGCGGAACCAAACATCTCCGCGCCTGATCTTGTTATCGTCGACGAGGGCTTTCATGTTCCCGTGCTTGAAAAAGTCGTAGATGTATGCATTCCACGGGACCCAGTTCGTATCGTATAGGTAGATCAGGATGTACGGCACAGCCGATTCCTCGAGGAATATATCGCCGCGGACCGTAGTGCAGAGTTCGTGAATTGACTTGAACTTGTCGGTGAAGCCCGAGAGGGCGGAGAATGGTGAGCGGAGCTTGGTGGGAGGCAAACATTTGCGGGCGGAACTGAGCTGCCGACTATGCTTTCCCTGAGATCCGAACTTATGCTTGGTGAAGGGCAAAGTGTCATCAGATACACCGCTCAAGTGCTGGTGAACATAAGTCTCGACGTATGTTCGGAATATGTCGAGCGTGTCCTCGTTATGTTGGCATAGGATACCCTCTGCCTCGACTGGCAACGGCGGCAGAACCACAATGGACGTCGAAGGACGGACAACTTCAGCGAGGAATTTATGGTCGTTTATAGTTCTTGAGAGGAAACCGGCAGAACAGATGGCATAGAACTAGAACCAAGTCCAAGAGAACTTTGCTCGGATTCCGGTGCATGTCTTTGCAGAGTCTGTTGAAGTAACCTTCCTTGAGCAGGGAATGGAATGCAAAGACGGCGTTCTCAGTGAAGTACAAATGTCCCACCAGGCCCGTAAAGTTCAATGGCGTGCCGTCTTGCGAGAGAAGTTGCTGCCTTCGAAGGTACTCGATGGAGAATCGGACATGATGTTTGATGGCCATCTGGCTCTCAGGGCCACCAAGGTAGATACGTGTTTGTGACAGCATAGATTGGACCGCGTCGATTGCATATTGCGAATTCTCCGTATGGTGCCAGAACCCGAGTAAACGAAGCATCAGAGTTGTGGAGAGGGGAAAATGGCCTTGGAGATCCGGGAGTCTCGACGACATGATTTCGTATGCGCGCTCAAGTTCTATGCCAGCAAAAACGACGTTCCCAAGAAGGTCGAAGCTCCGGCGACCGGCTCGGCCAGCCCCTTGTTGATAGGTGAGGGTGGTGAGGTAGACAGAGTCACCTAAAAATATGACAGTCTTGCATGGCATGTTGATGCCCAGAGCCAAAGTTCCGGTAGCGATGACGACGGTCAAGAATCCTCTACGGAACAACATCTCAACCCTAGAATATTGATGGTTAGAAAATTCACACTTCGTCGTGCCAAAAGCTAGCAGAAAGGGAGGAAGACTTACACTTGTCGATAGACACGATTCATGCCAGCGTGATGCACGCCTATGCCACGCCTGAGGGCCTGAATCAATCCCGGCTTCAAGTTGGAGTTAGCGAGAGACTCGATGTGCTGTTTCAGCTCGGATGGGAGAAGTTTGGAATGATCAGCAAAAGAAAAAAGATGTATAGGTGCATCCATATCGAAGCTTTGCATCGGGTGAGCCTCCCGGCTTGCCTCCGCTTGTATGGCGTCCATCTTGGACATGCCTTCTTCCATTTTCGGTGCGGCATTGGCCTTGCGGTCAGCAGTCCTCTTCCACTTGTGGTATTCAGCCATCTTGTGTTTCCACTCGAGGCTCTCTTCCTTCCATTTATTCTCGGCCAATTCCAGGCGCTGCAGAAGAGAGAATGCCGTCTTTTCTCAGTAAAGGCGATCGTAGTTGAACAGCAAGGCCGGAAGAGCCCCCTTCTTGTGGAGGTCAACAAGGAGTGGAAAAGCAATGGAGGTTAGGCTGCCAGCGTCGGCAGACATGGGGAGACGAAAGTCTGACTCGTCATCAGTCTCATCAAATGTGGGCAGTTTAGACGCTTGAGAAACCGTAGACTGTAGAGTGTGTTGCACAGAAGAGAATGGCGAATCCGGGTCTACCATCCATGCTTTGAGGACATCCTTCAGGGCCGCCTCCCATTTCACCACGTCGGATTTCCTGGCGACATCCTTCAGGAACTTTCGAGGGTTCAGAGCATCGGAAATCGGGTATTTGCTCGTTTGATGCTGAATTAGGCATTTCCAGAGTGTCAAGCAATCTCGCGGTTCAAGGGCGACGTCATCTAGATTCTCACGGCTCCTAGTATATATTATTAGATACATGACACCGAGGGTGGCGTGAAAGAATCCATGGGAAAGAAAAAAGAGAAAGGAGATGTACCTGTTGGTTAAGCTTGCGACTGGGTGAATAGCAGCAAACCTGGAGTAGCCCTGCCTGGTTTCTCCATCCGCATTGGCATCAAGGCCAGGAACAGGAAGAAGATTGCAGGGCTTGAGACCGGAAAACATGTAGTTTCGGGGTGTGAAGTAGATGAACTTGCGTAAGTCAGAGTATCGAGACGAATGAACAACCATCTCCAGATCAAAGCCCTTGGCCTTCTGAGCACCCTCCAGCCAAGCCTTGAACTCGTGAGGGTTGCCGATGGTGGCTAAGAGAGCAATGATGGGACAGGGAGCGAGGAGCAGTAGCTGTTCCCAGATGACACCATCGACCGATTGGCCAATGCAATGAACCTCGTCGAAGATAATCCTCTTGACCCGACGGGACCAAGAGTCTTTCGATTTGGAATTAGTCGGGGCCATGAGCATAATCTGCAGGGTATGCGGAACAATGACGAGGATCTGACAGTTTGTGGAATTGTTCACTCGATTATCTCTGGTATGAATGGCCCAAACACATCGCGTATTGTGCTTGTACGACTCTGTGAACTCGGCCTGGATCTCGGCGGCGATTTGGTTGACGAGCGCTTTTGTAGGCGCGACGTAGACGAGAACGTCCTCATCGCTCGGCTGCATAATCTTCTTCATCGCATAAAACGATACGAATGTCTTGCCAGATGAAGTGGGAGCGATAACTTGGAGACTCTTGTTCTCATCAATAGCATCCAAGACTTGTGGCTGCCAGGTGTCGGGGTTGAACCGGGCCCGAGGATCGGGCGTGGGATCGAAGCTCGATCGAGGTAAGGACCACAGAATTGAAGCTGAAATTCAAGTGGGTCGAAGTCGTCATCTAGCTTGGGGAGCTCCTTCAATCGTGGGAACGGCAGAGGGCGCTCGTGAGAGGCGTCTCCTGAGAAGGCTAGTTGAAGACCAGCAGATTTGGCCATGGGCGCCAACTGGCTGGCGACTGTGGGAGAAAGCGATGTAGCCTCGAGACTGGTGACAGTTTTCCAAATGAGGGCATGTGTATAGAGGCCTAAAATTATGGCAATAATATCAGTAACATTGAAGGCAAATCTTACGTGAGTTCAATGTTGCAATTACGGGAACGACAGACCATTAAACCCTTTGCCATTCTGTTTCATCTGAATCCTGGCGAGGATATTGCAGGCGTAAAGAGCAGCCTCTCCGCCCACGGTCCCAAGGTCAGCAGCCGACAAATTGTTCAAATACCGAGATAGTTTCTGAAACCTCTTGACAAGGTCACTTTCCATCTCGAACTCCGAGCAGCGATTCTTTCACGCAGGGAGAGCCCCATCAGCCTTCGCCTCTAGCTTTTCTTCCTGGATTTTCCGGGCACCTGCCAGGGCATTTTGGCGACCGCCCACCACGAGCTTGGATGTCGACTACTTCGGCTTGTGCGACCAAGGCTTTTCAGTCTTCTGAGCGACGGGCTGGGACGTGACAATAACCTCAGGGGTGATACCTTTGCCTGCAGAGTTCGTTAGGCTCGCAGCGTAGGCAATGGTGTCGGCCATATGCTTCTGGTTTCGTTTGTGGGCGAAGAATCCGAATTTCTTCAAGGGCTTTCGCTTCGGATCGACCGACCGCTTTGAGTTATGCCAGTGGGTAAGATCTTTGAAGACCCCGCTCTTGCTCTCAAGAGCTGGGGAGTCGACCGCAATAACTTCGACGTCCTCGAGTAGTTCGTCGAGAACTGGGTGACGGAAAGGTAAAACAGACCGTTTCTGGTGGCCTGGGGAAAGCACAGGCTCAGGGCTTCCGCTCTCTACTGAAATCCCCGAAATGTGGCTCGAGAGGTCGATCCCAGAGTATTCATGGAGGCGTCGAATCATGGCTTCGATGCGCGTGACAACATCTTGATGCAGTCGGAGAGAATCCATGTTTCGGAGAACGCGGCGAAGGACGCGGCCGTCGATGAGGTCTGCAATGTACCATTCTAGGCGTGGGGACAAGACCTCCTGCTCCAGGATGGAGATGCAAATTTGACTGAAGGCTTTGACGAAGTCATGGTAGAGCATGTCTATCTGGTTTTAGTTCGGTAATGCCAAGAGTCCTGTCGCCAAGGTCAACCTCTGCCAATACATAGCTAGGTAATACTGGGCGGCTCTACTACCCATGACATCCTGCTCTCCCCAGCTGTTCACCGAATACTTTTTCGGATGTGGCTGCACCCGCCCCATTTAACCCTGACCGGTCTTACGTCTTGTATTTTAGTTTCCGTTGTCTTTCTTCCTTTTGTTTCCCGCCATATTTTCCCTTCGACCATGATTATCTTCTCCAAAGCACCTATACCGTCAGCTATGTTAACCCAGCCCAAAGTGACTAGCCTATTAACTTGCGCCCTTCGCCGTCAAAGGAAAGAATCTTATCTAACCTAGCTCCTGTGCTGTGGATAAGCCCTGTTGCGCACGAGCATGGCTGAACAGCGCCAAGCCGTCTCCTGCCAGTTGGCCATCTCGCCCCTTATATCGCCCATCCTATAAGAAGATGACAAAACGAACGAGCCATTTTACGATGAATGGAGCCATCTACGCATAGCCCCTAGTCACTTAGTCGAGCTCAGCCAATAAACGGGTGCAAGAGACAGCAAAATGTCATCGGCATCTTTTATAAGGCCCACGAACGAGTCCTTTGCAGACCGAGCCATTTTATGATGAATGAAGCCATCTATGCATAGCCCTAGTCACTTAGTAAAGCTCAGCCAATAAACAGGTGCTAGAGACAGCAAAATGTCATCGGCATTTATTATATGGCGGTGAGCACCTGTAGTTCGAATCAGCGGCCTAAAATACCTCCACTAGCTGCACCTGGCCGTTCCAATAAATACAAAGTGAGACTGACAAATAGTACTACAAATAGACTCCGTTCCTTCGCGGTCGAATCTAACTGGCACCCTTACTCGCCAGCTAATGTGAAGAGACCGTTATAGAATCGACAGCCTTTCCTCAGAATGGATCTATCACTGTGGGAGAGAGCAGCCCAGAGCCAGTCATGCTGGCGCCCCGACGGTAGCACGATCCCGGACGAACCGTGCTTCCCCGACGCTGACGTGAGCGTTTGCTGCTACGCGAACCATACGTGCATGTCGAATGGCATGTGTCGGTTTCCCGACGACGAGATGGCCGGGCGGATGCGGTATATTCGAGGCAGCTGCACGGATAAGTCTTGTATGTCGCCCCCTATTTGCTATTAGTGGTAGCGGAAAAAAAGGAAAGAGGAGAGAAAAAAATAAGCCTAGGAAAAAAGAAGGAAAGTAAAGGAAAGCAAGAAAAAACACAAAATGTGCTCGTATATCTAATATTCCGTGTCTTTCTAGGGATGGATCCGAAATGTCCACCATATTGCCTCGAAGGTAAAAAAATAACCAAGTTAACGACGAAAAAGTTAACTCTAGGTTAGAAGGCCGAACCTAAGTAAGCAGATACTAAAGGAACGTTGTGACACCCAGGGTTGTACATGGTCGAGTGCCCCAATGGATCCTTCTGCTGCGAAGACGGCGACCGTGAAAGCGATGCCATAGCCGGTACCTGTTGCGAAGGTGCAGTGGAAGACCTCTTCCAGGCCCCCTCCGGCACGACCGTTACCGTCATTGGCGCGACGGGCTTTGGTGAAAGTGCGACCCCGACCGCGACTTTCTCACCAACTGGGAGTGACGGCGTACTAGGTGGAGACAAGGGCGGCGCCGATGCGCTCGGTGTGGGGATCGGGGGGTGGTATTTTCGGGCCCGTTGTCGTTGCGGCGTTAGTACTCTTCCTGATTGGATAAGGTGTGGCCTCCTCCATGTGGCC
This sequence comes from Scedosporium apiospermum, assembly GCF_000732125.1. Taxonomy (NCBI): domain Eukaryota; kingdom Fungi; phylum Ascomycota; class Sordariomycetes; order Microascales; family Microascaceae; genus Scedosporium; species Scedosporium apiospermum. Next base: position 307,212 of record NW_015971803.1, read on the forward strand.
TCCTCCATTCATTGCAGTCATGGGTGAATATCACGACTGGGCGGAGCACTTTCCATGAATTCGGTGTCCCGTACTGTCCATTTAAATATCCACTATTACAGTATTTAAATATCCACTAATATTTAAGTGCCCCCTATTACTTCCTTGCTCCACTAACATTTAAATAACGACGGACTTCCATCCAGTCGGAGTTGAAACAGAAGCATTCTATTATAGAAAATTTCTATAGCAACGTCTATTAGTATTCAGTCATAGATGACCCCGATCCGAGCCACGCCCAGGACCAAATCTCTCGGTTGCAAAGCAGGTTTCCCGATGTCAAGATTGATGCGCTGAAAGTAAATGCCACAGATGAGGACGGCGTCAACGCAGCCATGGAAGAGACGTCCGGGTTCTCGGATCTGTTGATGTTTTGGTTTGCTTCGTTGAGACTTTGAAGATGCCGCCTCCCACTTGGCTGATTTATTGCAAGCTATGCCGCCGAAAACTGTTTTCGCCTCCTTCCGTAGCCAGCTACACGGCATTGATGGAAAAGAGACCCTGAAAAGAAGTACAAAGCTGCTTTGACAAAAAGGCGATGTGTTGAATTGCCGTGGAATCAGATCAGGCATTTTTACTCGCAAATGTAGTACCACAGCTGCCGGATAGCCTCCTCGGGTTTGCTTGCGCTGTGTGCTTGGTGCGAGCTGGCGGAAACCGCTTGCCTTGCCGTCACCGGCTCTGTGATGCCTGTGTCCTACTTTGCGGCGAGCGAGACCAGCTGTGGTCCCGACCTCAGAACTCTGCATACTTCGGTCTCTACCAGACGATCGACACATTTACCAAGTCCGTAAAGTTTCACTCGATCATCACAGGCGCCAAATACCCTGTCCATTTTCTTCAATGCCTTCCGTGTATTCAACTGCTCATTTGGTGTTTACGGGAGGGTTAATGCAAGTGTGTAAGTGCTGGGTTGGTGCCGCTGAATAGTGTGTTTGAAATTTTCCGTGTGCTTTGGGGGGGCAATATCTATCAGGTTTATCGGCTCGGAGAACGCCATTCTATGCTCCTCTCCCTTCTCTACCCTACTGCACCATGGATAATTAATCTTACTCTGCCGGATCCACCGCCGGGTGAATTTCTAGATCTACTGAGACGGGCTAGTGTGGCACAGCCAGCCAAATCAGATCAATATAACAGGGTGGTCGGTCAATGGTCGGATATCGAACCTTCGCAGAAGTAGCCACACAAGCTCCTAGAAGACTCGAATGGACATCAAATTATTAATCAATTAAATGAGAGCAAAGATACCATAAGAAGACGTTACAGGATAGGAACGGTGACTAAAGGATAACACTTATACAATTTCTTTTCGTTTTCCCTCCCCGGCTATGCCGCAATTAAGCGGCTGGGGCGTTATGGTGGATGGATTTGTACGGTGGTATTCGGGCAGTAGTTGACTTGATCTCTAGGATTCGACAAGGGAATCCTGAGTTGGCGAGAAGATGCAGCATCTATACATATCGATTATCAAGACACTCGCCTAATTACGAAGAGGCCCGGAGAAGAGTGAAAACGTGACCGAGTCGATTACAAAAAAAATAAAAATAAAAATAAAAATACTGTAACGCTAACCAATCGGGCAAGGATTGCTTGAATAAACTCGTGCTGTGCATCTTTCCACACGAAACTTCCCGATCATGACCTAAGGATCGCCTGAGTAAAGAGGCGAGACGTGGTATGGGTGGCTGGAGTTTGGTGAGGGCAATCTGTACGTAAAGCAACGTCACAGTCCTAGCCCCTCAATCACTCAAGCACAGGCATCCTTAATAGGTACCTCGCTGCACCAATCTGCTGGGTTATTGCAAACCTGGAGACAATCCTGGCCAGGATTCACCACAACTCGATGCGACTGGCCACCATCCTGAGCCCAAGTAAGGCGATATTGCAGAACTGATTCTGCAGGTTTGAAACCCGCCTGACAGAAGCAGAATCCCTTGTCCTTGTTGGGCGTATTAGTTCCCGGCTGGAATCTGACGCAGCTTGCACGTGTGCCACATTGGTTGATTGGACCAAGGTCGCAAGGCTCGGCGCATGGCGGGGTGTCGACGCATTGGACCGGCTCTCCAAGACCAATCTTGCTAGCCGTGAGGATGAATTCCATGAGGCCGGCACCCACCTCGAGCATATTCTTCTCAAATGTCGTGGCGTCCGGGTAAAAAACGTCTTCACATGGTACGCCGTGGTGGCGGCCAGGGACGTTCCCAAATTCCAGCGTAAAACCGTGGATCTTGCTGTTGTCGATGTTGTCAATGTGTCGAGAATAGGCGTAGTCATCTGACGTTCCGCAGGTTGGATACAGTCCGACGGACTGCTTGGCGACGTATATTCGTCCTGTAGAAGCCACCATTGCATCTGCCATTTTGTGCGCGGCCAGGACTTTTTCATCATAGTCAGCCTCCGGAAGGTATTCCATATATTCCAGCCCCGCCTGATCTGGAATGACCCCGATCTTTCCGTGATGTGCTGGGTTTTGGAAGTTCATGCTGGGCTCGCGCCACTGGTTCAAGTCGTCGCCCCAGTTATAGAGGACAAGACCTTCCTCAGAACCGGAGTGAATATCCATAAACCATCGAAGCTTCTTGAATTTGTCCATCGTCCACCTAATGCTCTCGGTTTCTGGCTCTGAAAATGCGTTGAGTCCCTGATAGACCTCAGAGGTTGGGCCTGCCGACGCAGGAGAAACACCTGGCGCGAACTTGTTGATGTCAAAAATGAAGTCGAAGTTACGATTGAGGTCTACATCGTTCCTATTCTTCCTTGAATTAAGGCAGCCGCGAGTGTTTTCGACGTTGTCCTTGAGAACATCTGGGTTCACGGCAGGCAGGATGACAATCCCAGCTTCCAGTGCCATCTTGACCTCTGTAGATGTGTATGATTTGCCTCCATATGTCAAGCCGGTTGTAGCAGCATCGGCGTGGAGTAGATCAGAGATGAAGTAGATTAGGTTGTCTGGGCCGCCGCGCTCACGGGGATGGATGCCGGCAATCATGAGAATGGGGAACGCATCGTCACAGTTCTCCCCCTTGCGGATCTTCCATCCGTGCAGGGATGCACCGCCGACGGACTGGTAGGGTGTCGTGAACTTGGTTACTAAGGTTGGGAAGCTGATGAGAAGAGCGTCCATCGCCGATTCGATCTCATCGTGGTTCAAGATGCTTGAGGGAACTGGGCCGCCGAGTCCGAGACCTTGAGGCACGACACCCGCTACTGAAAAACGATTCCCGCTCCCAAAGGGGTGTTTTGGTCCCCGGCGGGTGAGCATAAATCGGCGAGGCAAGGAGACGGGGGTGTTGCTCCCCTCGAAGACACATGCCCACGTCTCGGCGAAGAGACCAGCGATGAGAGTATATGAAACGAGGAGCTTCATGATAGAGAAAGTTTCGTATGGAAAAAGGGTAGGATGAGAGGATGGATTAAAATGGTGGTACAATTCTAAAGTTGAGAGCCTCACGTACTCCGAACCCTTTTATACCCGAAAATCGTATCTATGACCCACGGCTCCCTAGGCCTCAATGCCGTCAGTCGTTATCGATGACATCTAAGAAGTCCCTTTTTGCTGATGTATGTCTCTAAACAGTATTCAGTGGATCCTAAACGACACTTTGGAGTAGTGAGGTGATTCTAGACACTCGTGATTGGGTCAATACCAAGGATTAGCATGCGTGACCTCCACGCTGAACACACTACGTGGCATCCAAAGGTATTTTCATTGTTCTCCACTAACACTGGACAGGAAGCGATCAGGCGGATGAGATCCGTTGATTCTCTCCTTGACGTTGATTGGGTATGGCTGTCCAACTTCTCCTCTCTGCTGCGACGGATGCTTTCGGCCAAGCGTTCGGTCAGGCAGCATGTGGGAAGCGAATATCCCTATCGGGCAATATTTCGTGTCGCCGACTCCACTCGGCAGCCACAGTTGCTCGCGTTTATTTATAGGACTGAATAAAGCGTATCCACATGGGGCTGTTCAGCCGCTCCCTAACTCAGTGACATTCTCGAATCCCTTCATTCGTCAGTCGCTAGGCTTTGCGGTTCGGTGATGCCAACAGGCATACTCGTAGGCTGTGAATGTTCAGCCACTCCCGACATTCTCGAATCCTTTCATTCGTCAGTCGCCAGGCATTGCGGTTCGGTGATGACAACAGGCATTCTCGTAGGCTGTGAACCGCCTCTTTACAATGCCGGAGCGGTCGCGGCTACGAGGGCTTCGATGCATTTGTGGATGTGGGCTCTCGTCGGAGGTTTTTCGGGATCGATAAGTGGCGCGATGCAGCGCAAAGTGCACCTAAATACAGCGTGGCTGTCAGCAGACCCGATCGATTTCCCTTTGCCAATATATCGCGATGTGTGGAGGATGGGCCACCGAATAATGCGGAACGGAACGGAACTTACGCCATGGCTAGTAAATAGGTACCTGTCTCGTATGGTGTGGAATAGCAAATTGGCGTGGATAGAAGTAATAAGTGGGAACCTATTTAGGTGAAAATAAGAAATATAAACTACTAGAGGACTTAAATCAGGGCGTGTGGTGGACCTTGGCGCCTTCCCTAAGTTTCTATAGGATGGTCTGCTACTAAACGCCTCAATGGACGCCTTAAAAGATTAAAATCGAGATTCACCATATTCGTCCCAATTCAAACTTATCCGGCGTGTGTTCGAGAACTTTCCCCACCAGAGCTACGGAGAAGTCACCTCCCTCGTAGATGAGCTCCTGAAACGGTTTCTTCCATAATTCTGACAAGTTTTTATGCTCAACGTCTAGGATAACCTCCCTCAGTTCTCGATCGTGCGTCGATTCATATACGTCTCGGATGCAGTCGTCGATCTACGAGAAGGGATTCGAACAGAGACAGTCCTGTCAAGGTCTTCCATTCGACGAAAATTTCTTGCATACTTCCGCATCTCGCCTTTTATACGTTACGATTCGAGAATTGCATTTCTCTACCGCAAGGTGGAAGATTTTATCCCGGACAATCCCTTCAGTGCTGCGATCTACATCTAGCAGTTCGACAGAAGGGTCCCCGCATAGATTTTAACGTCGCTGCGTATTGCCTCATTTGCTGCCAACCAGAGTATGTTGCTATGCAGAAGCTTCTGTAGCCCAGCGGCAGTCACCGTTGCTCCCCCTTTCTGAATATCGCAGAGGGATCTAACACATTGGCAGAGGAATATTAAGATATCGTTCTCAGGTTTCCGGAGACAAGGCGCCAGCTCATGTATTTGGCTCCTATAACATGTAAGTAAAGCGTTCAGACATTGGTGGAAAAGGGTTTGTGCTGTGAGGGTGGGTTGGGAGTGGAGGGTATAGGAAGAAGATAGAGAAGAGAAGAGAAGAGGGAGAAGAAGAGATCAAGGAGAAGAGGGAACGTCGTCTGCTTAAATAGCCTGACGACTTCATCCGCCAAGAGTCCATCAGCATATGAATTGCTATGCTAAGCTGAAGGGGTGGCTTCCCCTAACCGAGGATACACATTCGCCAGCCACTCGATCGAAGCGCCGGGGGTGTCCGTCGCCCTTCGGCTGTCAATGGCAGGATGAGCATGAAAGCTTACGATACGAGGAGGGGCGCTTTGGAACTTTTGCAAATAGCCAACCCTCCGTAATGCGAGCCCGTCGTCTAGAGGCGCACGATCGACCTATCCTCCACCGCCTCTGGATCCCGAAGGAGATAGCGTCGAGAGTTGGTTGCCCCATTGTTCCACGGCTAAGACTGGGACTGCACAATCTGTTTGATACTACCTCGAATCCGACCCACTTGGCCTAAGGGCGTGGAGCTTCAGCTGGTCAGACGGTGGCACAAGGCAGCTCTCTCCAAGCCCTTCGGGATTCCTACAGGTTGGTCGCTGGCGGTCGGGCTTCTGGTACCCGGCTCCCTCCCTGCTCTTTCTATCCCGCTATTTCTCAAGAGGAGACTTGGTTGCAAAACTTCGAATCATAATCCTGATGTGAATACAAAACGGATGCTCTGCAGGCACCTCCAGTTCCTGCGGGAAAACCCAATGCAGTGATATCCAACAGTCATAAAGCCCCATGAGGTCGCGATCCTGTCACCGTTCCACCATAGCTCTTTCCTCCTCTGTTGCTTCACCTCCCCCGTGTTCAAAGGACCTACTTCAGTTAGTATTCAAGTTACCATTCAAGTTACCACGAAGAGAGGAGAAGCCCGGGGGCGGAAACTGTCACAGGCTTCGAAGGCTCACCGGACTTTGAATTCATCTTCCGTTCTAACGATTTCGGAACAAAAGCAGCAGTTCTCAATTCTTCTCTACGAGTGATCTCACTTTCTAAAGGACAATTGTCCTAGGAAGCACACAACGAAAACGGCATGCGGCTTGGCAGATAGCAAATCCTCATCGCCATCTAAGTATCGATCCAGACCTAACTGACCGCATACATTTTATATTCATGTCAGGTTATCTGGACTCCCTTTCGTCCCTAACCTTAGCACTTCATTGAGAGAAGCTCCACAAACGTGCGCGGGCGTGCTACGATCGTAGACATGCCCACCTCGGCAAGGTACGCTTGGATCTCTCGGGGGCTGTTCTGGGACGGAAGGCCACATTGTGGTCCCCATCTGATGCTGGATCTTCCAAGGTAAATCTCGCAAGGCTTGTCTCCATGCGAGAAAGAGCGGAAAACGTGTTCGTCCATTAGCAAGATCACACCTTTAGTGCGTTGCGCCTTGATGAACTCTTGCCATCAACACCCCAAGCCATCGAATTGGGTGAGGTATCACATTGCGCGAGACTTGACTCTTGAAGACAGCACTTCAAAGAAGCTGTTCAGGACTACATTCTGAGAGACCTTAGTCACCATTGTTAGGGATCGCACGTTCATTAATGCACACACTTCATCATATATACGGGCGACCTTGCCCACCTAAGCCACCTGACAGCTACGGCCGAGGTTATTGATTGTCCTGCCTGGAAAGATAAATAAATCTGACTAAACAAGAAATCTATTTACGCGAGGCCAGTAATGCCTGGAAAGACGCTAGATCCCCACTCCCGTTGACCTGAAAACTATGTCCCGACGCCATATGATTACTATGCTGCGTCCGAATTTCCTTGTCTAGATAGACAGTTCCCACGTTTCTGTTGATCACCAGAGCCTGATCCGATGTCTGGTTTCCCCCGTAGGAAATCGTATGGCCCATAAGTTGGACCCCCCCCTCTTGGACCCCCCCCCCCCTTTTGGACCCCCCTTTCCTATACAAAACAGCGATTTGCAGGGGTCTGTAATTCCACCAGTTCTTTATATAAAATTATAAAATTAAATACATGGCTTCTTTATATAGATACTAGTAAGGAAAAAAATAGAAATGCAAAATTTTACAAAGGGGTGGAGCGAAATAAGCCCTTAAAGTTAGTTTTATAGAATTTCTATATAAAACTAAAACTAAGATAACTTTATATATATTAGATATTATATAATTATAAAATATATAATTAATTCTACCAAAATTTAGGTTTTAGAATATACTATCTTTTATTTTATAAGTATTTATTTTACTAAGTTATAGTAAAATATATTTTTTTATATAAAATTTCTTAAGAAAAATTTCTTCTACTTATAATTAATTCTAAAAAAATAATAAAGCTAAGCCTTCTTAAATATAATATCTCACTTATATTAAAATACTATTTTAAAAGTTTTATTATATATACTTTAATTATTATAAAATTATTTAAATTATAAGTTTATATATAATTTATATATAATTTAAAAATTTATACTTTAAGCTTATTACAATCCTAACACTAGCTCATAGCAGTATTAAGTAGATATAACTAGTAATAGGATTAAAATAGTTATCTATTAATAGTAAAGTAAAGTAATTAAGTAGTATTTATAAGATATTAATAAGGAATATATATTTAAATATAGAAATATAATTATACTTAAATTAACTACTAGAAAGTCTTAAAAGATAAACTAGATATATAGTAGAATTTATAGTTTATATAGATATTTCCCTTCTAAGCTCTCTCTAGGACTAATAGCTATTTTACTTAGTTTTAAATATAAAATTATAGTAAATTAATTATTAGTCCTATTAGTCTCTAGTAGACTAGTAGGACTATTCTTTAGTTTTATTAATTTCTATTTTACTAGCTTATAACCTTCTAAGATTTACCCTTTTCTACTATATCTAATTACTTTAGGTTTTTAAAATAGTTAGCTTATAATATAATATCTTTTCTTCTTTAGTTTTTATTTTTAAAGACTTATAAATAGATTATCTATTTATTAATTTTTTATTTCTATAAGCCTTTTTTATTTAGTTATTATTAGTAATATTACTTTAATTAGTATATTAGGTTATATTAAAAAATATTATTTTTATACTTTAGTTTTTTTATAAAAGAAATAAGAAGTTAAAACCTTAACTAAGTATATTATTTTAGAGAGTAGTAAAAATAATATATTATACTTATATTATTATTATTTAATAAAACCTTATAAGACTACTTAGGGCTTATCTTATTATAACTTTTATATTACTATTAAAGTAATTTATAATAGTATATTTATAACTTTTTCCTATAAGTATTATTTTCTTTTATATTCTTTATTTATAATATTAATACTTTTTCTATTTTTATAGTTTTTTAAATAATAAATAAGATTAAGAAGGTAGAATTAGTAATTAAGAAAGCTAAGAAGGAGAGTATTATATTCTTAGAGGAGTAATAGCTAGTTAATAGTACCTAGTCCTTAAATATATTTAATATAGTTAACTAGAGCTTAATAGACTTAGATCTATTACTAATAGATTTTAGTATTACAGGCTGACTGTTTTAGAGGCCTAAGGTAGTTAGATATAGTAGAAAAGGATAAACTATAGGAGGTCACAGACTAATAGGATTAGGACTAACAGGACTAACAAAGTAGTCCCAGCAGTCCAGGACAGGACCAACAGAGAAATACAATCAGTCCTCACTAGGACTAACACTAGAAGTATATCAGTCCTAAGGAGAGCTTAGAAGAAAGACATCTATATAAACTATAGGTCCTATTATATATCTAGTTTATCTCTTAAAACTTTCTAGTAGTTAATTTAAATATAACTACACCCCTATACTTAAATATATACTCTTACTAATATCCTATAAATACTACTTAACTACCTTACTTACTTTATAATAAGTTCCTTTAACCATAATACTAGTTATACTTACCTAATATACCCAGCCCTAGTATTAAGATTATAATATATTAACTATTCCTATTTAATAAGTAATTTTATTAAATAATAATACTAATTAGGTATATTATATTAACTAGAAAAGAAAGTACTACTTTTATAGAAGACTTAAAGAAAGCCTATATAGCTCTCTAGTAGGAAAAAGTTTAGCTTAAAAAAGATAAATAAGAATTTAAAGTTAAAAAATAATAGCTTAAAAATAAAATATCTACTAATAATAAATATATTAAATAATTAAAAGAATATATTACTTACTTATAATATAAAATCCTACTATTTAAAAATTATAATAAAATAAAGGGGAAGCTATAAGGATTCCTAATATAAGCTTAAACCTACCTCCTATATTATTATCTTAACCTTACTAGGGCTAAAGACTAGGTATTTACTATTACTATATTCTTTATAGAAGATATATTAGCCTAGTTTAAACCCTAAATAAAGGACTACCTAGAAAATTCTTTAAATAAGAACTAAGATAATAAAATATAAAAGATTTTTAATAAATATAATAACTTTAAGAGAGCTTTAAAAAATACTTTTAGAGATCCTAATAAGAAATATACTAATAAGTAATAACTTAAGACCTTATAGTAAAAAAGAGCTATATCTTATTATATTATAGAATTCTAATAAGTAGTATCCTATATTAATTAAGATAATAAGCTATTAATAATATAGTTTTATATTAGATTTAAAGATAAAGTTAAAGATAAGCTATATAAGCTAAAATAACTTAGTAACTTAGCTAAGTATATTATTATAATAATATAAATTAATAACTAATAATATAAATAATAAATAAAAAAGAAAAGCTAAAGATAAATATATATTAAGAAAAAGATTTAATATAAAACTACTATTTAGGGAATTTACTTTAGACTTATAGAATTAAAAGTAAGCTATTAAAAGTTAATTATCTTTAAGAAACTTAAATAGAAGATTAGGAAATATTATACTTATAAAAAGTATAGATACTTTATATAAGAATATAAAAATAAAAGTAAAGTATAACTTTAAGATAAAGGAAAGAAAAATTAGAAATTTATATTTAAAGGAAAGGCTTAATAATTTAGAGTTAATATAGTTAACTATAAAGCCTTATTATAGATTATATACTATAATAATAAATATATTACTTACTAAAGTAAGAAAAATAAAGTAAGATAATACTTTAAGAAATTATAAACTTTTAAAATAATAAAGTAAAAAGAGATTATTAAAATATTAGAAATTAAGAACTATATTAAAAAAACTATAAAAGCTATATTAGAAATATTTAAAATTCTAATACTAGAAGATCTATTTTATAAATAATACTATAAGGAAGTATATTATTATTATTATAAAATATTATATTTATTATAATAGCTTATATATAAATTAAAATTAGAAAAACTAATAAAATTAAAACTAGAAAAACTAGTAAAATTAAAAGGAAAAATAATTTTATATATTAGACTTATTAAATAACTTAATTTAATAAAACCTAAATTAGAAAAACTATAAGTAAAAGTATAAAAAAATATATTAAAACTATTAATAGAATACTAATTCTATAATAATAAATAAAAAGATTATAAATAATAAGTCTAATAATAAAAGGAATAGTAATAATCTAAAGTAATAGAAAAAGGAAAATAAATATAGAAAGAAAATAGAGAAAATATTAATAAAAAAAACCTTATATAAATTAAATAAAATATAAATATTATTACGGGGTGTGGAGTGTTCTTACTAGTGTATCCCTATAGGTAGAAGAAATAGTGAAATTATTTGATAAGGAAAGAAAGGAAGAAACTAGACTATAGAAGTAGTAAGTAAGCCCTCCTTATCTACTATAGTAGAACCTGTAGGAACCTGCGCTTATATGTCGTAGGTGCTATTCGCCTATAGGTAGTACTATTCCTAGATAACTAAGGTAAGAGCTAGTTCTAGCTGCTAGTAGCTATAGCTACTAGGTAGTAAAGCTATTACTATACTAATAGCTACTACCTTTAAAAGGGGAAAATATCTTTAGCTAGTATTAAATACTAGCTCCCTACTTCTATAAAATATAACCCCTTTATATAAGCCCCCTCCCCTCTTCCCTAAGTATAAAGTAGTTAACTATTACCTTAAATAAAGTAAGTAGCTAGGAGTTAAAGCTATTTCTAATAATTTAGTTTATTTTACTTAGCCTATCTACTAGTTATACTTTCTACTTCTAGGTTACCTTTATCTATAATAAGTAAATACCTTTTTTCTTTATTAATTATATATTTAATTTAACTTTAAAATTCCTTATATTAATATTTTTAATAGCTATTTTAATTTCTTCTTCCTTTTTTCTTTTTCTTTTTTAAACTAGAGCCTCTAGAGCTTAAATAAAATAAGCTTATTATATCTAATTTCCCTTATCTTCTAGATTTAGCTTTTAAAAATAGCTATAATATACTTTACTAATAATTCCCTATACTAATTATATTATTATTATTTTAAAGTAAGTTTAAATTTTAATACTTTATACTTTACTTATTATATTTACTATCTTTAATACTACTTATTTTTTTTAAAAGTAAGTCTTTTTATTCTCTTTTACCTATTTCTATTACTATTTTTAAATTAATTAGTAAGTATAACCCTTTAGTTAAGTTTATAGCTATACTACCCTCTTTTATACTACCCTCTACTATACTACTACCCTCTACTATTACTATTATTATCCTACCCCCCTCCTCTACTAATTCTACTACTCCCCCTTTAAATAGTCCCCTAGATATTAGTCTCTAATAGAAATAATTATACCTCTACTATATCTATATAGATTAATACTATTAAGATTATATTAGCTAGCTATATAGCTATAATATTTATATCTACTATTATAATACTAGCTAATACTATAATCCTATATAGTTTATTATAGTAGAAACCTAGTACTTTTACTATATTAGATAGTAAATAATTATAATATTTAAATAATAATAGTAAGTATATAACCTTCTATTTAAAGCTATTAAAATATAGAAAAACCTCTAGACCTTAGAGAATATAAACTTAGTTCCCTAATATAGCTTTTTTCTTCCTCTTTTTTAATTATATCCTAATTAATAATTTCCTATTTATTTAAAAGTATTATAATATATACCCTTAATAATATTATTCTCTTCTCTATTATTTTTACTACTTTTACTACCCCCCTCTCCTCTACTAATCTATCTACTACTAAGTTTATAGCCTTTACTATTTAGATTACTATTTTTAAAAGTAAAACTACTAGTAATCTTATAAATAAAGATAATTTTAATAATAAATAAGCTTAATATATTTAATAATACTAGTCTTTATTTCTATTTTATATTTTTATAATTAGTTTTTTTTTCTTTTTTATTTTAAAATAAATAAAATTAAGCTTAATAAAACTATTACTATTATTAATATATCCCTATTCCTTTATATCTATATACTTTTCTTATCTTCTATAAGCTATTTTTAAGCTATTATTAGTATTAGCTAGTCTATATACTATCTTAAATAAGTTAAATACCTCTATTTTTATAAACTTACTTAATAGTTTTTATATAAGTATATTATAACTTTTTTATTATATAAAAACTTTCTAATAAAAACTATATTTAATTTTTTTAATATAAATATAATAGATCTTATTAATTACCTATTTATTATTATTATTAATTTAGATAGCTAGTAGCTAGGGGTCTACTTATATTTAGCTAAATATAAGATCTTTATATATTTAGTAGAAAAGATTAATATAAAATTAGCTTTCTATCCTACTAAGTAAGCTAGATAACTTAATAATATATAAAATAAAAATATAGGAAATAGTAAATTTTAAATAAAAAGAGTTTAATTTTTTCTTAAATTATATAATATTATAATTATATAAGTCTAACTATATTTTATTATTTATTTTAAATCTCTTAGTAAAAGCTTTTTTTTTATTTATAGAAGCCTCTTAAACTTAACTAGTAGATATTATAGTTATTTAGTAAAGCTTAGTAATTTTTTAAAGCTTTTAAATAAAATTTTTTATATATTTCTTAAGTAAATATTAAAATATTTACTTTACTAAAATATCTTCTATAATAAATAGGATAAAAAGTAGCTTATATTTATATATTATATAAAATAAAGATATCTTAATAAATAAGTTAATATAGCTATTTATTACTATCTATATTATAAAGTATTATTAATCTTAGTTATTTTAATTATAATAAATATAAGCTTAGAAAAAAGCTTAGATTTCCTAGTTTATATATTTAAAACTTCTATCTATCTAGGAATAATATATTATATTTAACTATTACTTAATAGAGAAAAGCTTATATAAGTAATATTAAAAGTAGCTTACTTATATTTCTTTTTAGTTACTTATAATAGCTTATAACTACTAATAATATTATATTTAGTACTATAGAAAATACTTTATATATATTTTAATATCTATAATAGTAATTAGCTTTAAGACTACTTCTTTAAAAAACTTATCTTTAATAATTTAAAAGTAATAGTTTTTATTTACTAAAAAGAGATTTATAATAAAATTTATTTAGATTTACTAGTAAAATTAGTTTAAAATTAATAAAGATTTTAGAAAATTATATTTTTTATTTCTTTAAATTTTAAAATATTTATAGATATTATAATTTTTAAAAAATTAATAAATATATTAGTAGAAAAGTAGCTAGTAAAAGTCTTATAAGACTATTATAATTATATTTTTATATTTAAAATATCTAATAATACTTATATTATAGATTTACTAGATAATTTATTTCTAAAGCTAGTTTAATTTCTCTATTTTTAGTAATATATTTTAAGCTTTTATAAAAATTATTAAAAATATATTAGATATTTATAATTTATTTCTAAAGTATAGCTAGTTTTAAAAGTTAATTTAGTACTTACTAATTTATATTTTAAATTAAAGCTTAAAGTCTAGAAAATAGGTATCTTATTTTATAATATAGAAAACTTTTTAATAAAGTTAGTTTTAAGGAGTAATCTATTTTTATAAACTTTATAATATTAAGTTATTAAAAATAAAGAAAGTAAATATATTAATAGTAATATTAATAATATAGCTTAATATTTTTTTTAAAATTAGTTATATTTTTTATATATTTTATTTTTTTTTTTATAATAGCTAGTCTTATTTCTAGTAAGATAATATATTTAAGATAATAATATCTTTTTTAAGCTAATATTCTAATTAAAAGTTAAATTAAAAAAAATATTTAGTTTACCTAGTTTATTATTTTAATAAGATTTATTAAATTATAAAGTATTAAAGGTTTTAGTAATTAGTAAAGATAGTAAAGCTTTTATAGTTATAGAGTTCTATTAATTATTATTTAAAATAGTAGATAATTACTAATATCTTTTTATTATAGATTAGATAATTATATTCTATTAGTAAAAGCTTTTAAAAGTAAAAAACTATTAGTTTCCTCTAGCTATTAATTTCTTATAAGAATATATTATCTAAGCTAAATCTACTATAATCTACTTTAATATAAATAAAATACTTTAAGTTTTATTTAGTTAAGATAAATACTTTAATAAAAAGTATTTTTAATAAATTAAATACTTTCTTATATTCTTATAATTAAATAAAGGAGGTTTCCTTATTTATTAATATTATAAGAAAGGTAGTTATATTAGAGAAAGTAAAAATAAAGATCTAATAATAATTATAAAATCCTAGAAAGCTCTATATACTTATTTATATTATTAGATTTTATTATTTAAAGATTATATAAACTTTCTTTAAATTTATTTATATATTAATATTAGTATATATTATAAACTTAAAGTATTTAACCTTTTTAATAGTAAATTTATACTTATCTAAATCTAAATAAAAGCTATATAAGTAAAAGTATTTAAGAACTTACTATATCTTTTAAAAATAATTTTCTTTAAAATTATTTAAGTAAATAAATATATTATTTATATAAACTAATATAAATTTATTAAAATAGTTTTTTAAGATATTATTAATATATTATTAAAATATTATTAATATCTTTATAAACTTAAAAAAAGTAATTATTTATTTAAAGAGGCTATACCTTATTTAAAATATTATTTTATATTTTTCTCTTTCTATAATCCTTATCTTATAAAAAGTTTAGATAATATTAACTTTTATAAATTACTTAGTATATATTAAAGTATAAAAGGTCTCCCTTATAAATAGAAGGAAATATTAATTAAAATAAGTAATTTAATTTAGTTTTTAATAATTAATATAAAATTATATTTCCCTATTTAATTTTTATATAAAAAGAACTAATATAGCTATTTTAAAGCTACTAGCTTAAATAAACCCTTTATTAAAAAGGTTTTTTAATATCTTTTTTAAAATTAAAAGTTTCTTTTTTAATATACTATATAATAGCTTCTATAAAAAAAGTAGCTTTTTATTATCTAGCTTCTTTTTAATTAAAATACTATAATTAATTTCTAGTTTATAAAAATTAAGCTTATCTATTTTACTTTTTATAAATAGTAAAAGGAAATTATAAAAGTACTAGAAAATAATTACTTATAATTCTACTTTTATTTTTTTATATTTAGGAGTAAGGGCTTTCTTAATATTTCTTAGGCTTACTATAAATATTAATATATTTACTATTACCTAGCCCTTCTAGTACTTAATCTTTTTTATTTCTATAGTAAATATTAATATTATTATATAGTAAGTATCTTATAGTTTTTATATTTTTAGTAACTTTTCCTACTTACTAATATAAAAAACTTATTTTTTCTATAGCTTATACTAGAGGTATTTTTTATAGAATATAGAAAATAATTAGTTATAAGTTAGTTAAGATTTCCTTAAAATTATTAAATATTTTAAGAATAGAATTATATATATATATATAATATAAATATAACTTACTATTTTAATTATAAAATAAGCTATCCCCTAGATTACTACTTTTTCTATAATAGCTAATACTTTTTTAATTACTTAGAAAAAAATAAAGATAATAAAGATATTAAAGTTTTTAACTAAATCTTTATTTATAATAATATAATATAGGTAGCTTTTATTTATAAAAGTATAAGTAAGGTCTTAATTATTAATAATAGTAAAAATAATTATAAATTTAATTTTTATTTTACTATTAAATTCTTCTATCTAGATTATAGCTAGATACTACTCTAAGACCTAACTTTACTATAAAGTTACTCTTTTCTTTATATAAAGCTATCTTTATTATCTAACTTTTTAAGTAGTAGAGTACTATAAATAATATTAATTTTAACTTTCTTTTTTAAAGATATTATTAAAGTATATAGATATATAATTATAAAGTAATTACTACCTTTATAGTAGAAGTAATACTTTTCCTCTTAATACTTTTCTCTTTCCTTTTTTAAAACTTATTTAGCTTTCTTAGCTTTTAAACTAGTATAACTACTATTATAGTACTAGCTAGTACCTTTACTTAAAATATAAGTTATTTTTATTTAGATATCTTTATTTAAATCTATTAGTAGGAACTAGTTTTTCCTAAGAGGCTTAATAAAATAATATAATAGTAAACTTATATTTAAAAGATATAAACTATTTTTTAAAGAGTAAAGCTACTTCCTATATAGGGCTTAGAAAGCTAAAATCTATTTATAAGCTTAAGTAATAAAATAAAATCTAGTAATAAACTTATTATAATTTATTAATATCTATATTATAATTAGTTAAATAGTAAAGTTTAAAAATAATATATTTTATAGTTATAAAAAGTAAAATCTATTATTTTAGCTTATATTACCTATTTAAATAAAGATCTCTTTAAATTCTAAAAGAAATTAGGAAAATTACTAGCTATCTTTCTATATTAGCCTATAGAGATAATCTTATATATCTAGCTATATCTAAATATTTCTAAATATCTAAATAAAGTATTAGATAAAGTCTATAAAATTAAAGTTACTATATAAACTACTAGTAGCTTAGAAAAAGTAAATCTATTATTATTTATCTTCTAAGATTATATCTATTATAATATACTATACTATCTTATTAGAGCTAATTAGTTTTATAAGATTATTAATTTTATATTTAATAAGAAGATAATTTAAAAAAAAGTAAAATATATCTAGCTTACTATCTTACTTTAACTATAATAATACCTTTTATTTAATTTAGCTTTCTAAAATAATATTAGTAAAAGTATTAATATAAAGTTTTTAACTCTCTAGTTTAAATAGGAGAGGGGCTATTATATTAAATAAGAGTATATTAGAAGTAATAGTAATTTAAGCTATAATAACTATCTCCTAAATTAATTAGATAAATTTACTATTTTTAAAGAGAATATAGTTTACTTACTAGATCTAGGGATCTAATACTAATAGCTATAATAATAATTTAATATAAAGCTATTCTTTTATTATATTTAATATCTAATAATATAAAGTTAAATAATATATTATAGGGTATAAAGTATTTTTACTAGTATATTTTTATAAGTAAAAAAAATAGTAAAATTATTTAATAAGAAAAGAAAAAAAGAAATTAGATTATAGAAGTAATAAGTAAGCTTTCTTTATTTACTATAGTAAAACCTATAGGAACTTATACTTATATATTATAGATGCTATTTACCTATAGGTAGTACTATTTTTAGATAATTAAAGTAAGGGCTAGTTTTAGCTATTAGTAGCTATAGCTACTAGGTAGTAGAGCTGCTGCTGTACTAGTAGCTACTACCTCTAGGAGGGGGGAATGTCTTTAGCTAGTACTAAGTACTAGCCCCCTATTCCTATAGGATATAGCTCCTTTATATTTTATTATAAAATATAAAGTAAGTATATTTTATAAGTTAGTTTATTATTATTATAATATTATTATATTTAACTTTTATAATAAGGTTTTTTAATAGTAGTAGTTTAATAATAAAGTTAATAGTAATCTTTTATTATAAGGTTTTAAATATTAGTATTAGTTATAATAGCTTATATAGTTTATATTATAGTATTTTATTTTAAGTATATTATTTATATATATTAGTAATATATTAGAGATTTTTAAAGTTTTAATTTATCTAGTAGTTTTTTTTAAAAATCTAGAAAGTTTTTTTAAAGTTTAGGTAGTTATATAGTATAGACTTATATATTTCTTTAAAAATATAATTAATAAGGTTACTAGTTACTATTATTTTTTTATCTTTATATTATAATTTATTTTTTCTTTTAGTACTAGGGTAGTTTAAAAGGTCTTTATAGTAGTGTATTTTATATCTTTTTTATTTTTCTTTAATTACTTTAATAAGCTTTAGTTTCTATTTTATCTAGTAGCTAGTTATAATTTATTATAGGTTATTTTTTTTATTATAGTATAATATTATCTAAGCTTTTTTAAATATCTTTTAAAAATAGTTAGAGTATTAGTTAAGTATATTAGCTTAGTTATTTTCTTTTCTTTTAATATATATAATCTTAAAATTATATTTTAATAGCTTTTTAGTTTAATATATTTATTATTAATTAAATTTCTTTATTATAATAAACTTTATAAGGTTTTTATAGTCTAAGTAGATAGTAATAGGGTATTTAATATTTACTAAATAATACTTTTATTTTTTAAATATTTTAATAATAGCTATTAGTTCTTTATTAAATATTTTATAATATAATTTAGGTCTATTAAGTTTCTTTAATATAAATATTATAAAGTAGAGTTTATTATTTTTATTTTATTATCTTAGTTATACCTTTAAGCTATAGTTTAATATATTTATTTCTAGTTTAAAGGGTTTTAAGGGGTTAGCTTAATAAAGTATAGGTTATTTATATATAGCTTATTTAGCTTTTTAAAATACTTTCTATTATTTAGGTCCCTATTTAAAAAGTCTATCTTTTTTAATAAATTTTATAAGGGCTTATATCTTAGTATTATAGCTTCCTAGGAATCTTCTATAGAAGTTAAGAAATCTAAGAAATCTTCTAACTTTAGTAATATTTATAGATATTAGCTATTCTAGGATTATCTTAATCTTTAACT